>NC_141299.1:2580000-3180000 GCF_037954325.1 Fistularia commersonii | reverse complement strand
TGAAATCAAACTGCTGTTCACAAATGCCTCATTCTGCACTTTGTCTAGCGTTTCACTACTCTTTGCCATAACTTCAATGGAGGGCTCACTAATTTATTCACCACAACTCTGCATACTGCTCACCCTTGTTCCTAAAAATTGGCACCAGCACACTTCTCTTGAACTATTTATATTGACACATATACATATATATACTGCTCAAAAAAATAAAGGGAACACTTGAACAACACAATGTAACTCCAAGTCAATCACACTTCTGTGAAATCATAGTGTTCACTCAGGAAGCAACACAGATTCATTTTGACTTGTTTTAAGGACATTACATCAAAGTTGGATCAGCCTGGAGTTTGTTTTTACACTTTAATTTTGAGTGTGATTCCTAATCCAGACCTCCATGGGTTGATACAATTGATTTCCATTAATCATTTTTGTGTGATTTTGTTGTCAGCACATTCAACTGTGTAAAGAGCAAAGTATTTCATAAGAATATTTCAATCATTTAGATCTAAGATGTGTTTTTTAAGTGTTCCCTTTATTTTTTTGAGCAGTGTATATATATATAGCCTGTGTGATGCAACTAATGTGTTTTCACATTTGTGGTGCTTTTTTGTTGTAAATTCAATTGTAAATTATTCATGTTTTGATTTCGTTACCATGTGTAGCCAACCTGTTTCTGCCATGCCCACACCATGGTGCTGTGGTTTGTACATCAGGAGTAGTTTTGGTCAGCAGCGGGGCAGAGCAGTACTCTATGGGGTCCCAGGACTGTCATTACGACAGTGCGTGTTGCTTCACGGTCTCCAACTTTCCAATGAACAGACGTGAAGTTACCCTGTCTGATTCATTTCTCCTGTTTACAGACATAAGCTGTTCACTCAGTGCCAACTGGTACCTGCAACATCTGCTTAAAATAATCGCCTGTCAAGTCATTTTATTAAAAGTATTTCAGTAAACAACGAAAACTGAGCCATATGTTGAATAAAGAGAGAAATTGCGCAAAACATTTAAGTTAAAAATGATTATGGCAATTATTTTAGCCAGGTGATGTTAAATATATATGAGCGCACACACACACACACACACACACACACACACACACATACACACGTGTGCCCAACTCAATCACCTACGAATTAGGATCTTCTCTGTTTCCTGACTTTTCCAAGCAGAGGTGATGATGCTTTTGCAAGTGACGGTCAGTATTTAAATAGTTTTTTTAAGACTTGTGTGGGTTCTCACTGGGTTGTCTGGCTTCTTCCCAAGTCCACAAAATATGGCGATTGTAAATTGTCTGTAAATGGGAATGAGAAAGTGAAACCCCGTAAGTAATGATTAGTCTAAACAAACCTAACGTCAGCTTGCATCAGCTTCAACAACTTTGTTGCGACACACTTATTATAAAGTCACAGGATCTTCCATTTGGACCCAAAATTGCACTTTTTAACTTAGCTTTATCCTTTAAATTAGTGCAGCCCACCTCCACATTTTGCCCGGCCTCTGAACAATACCAGAGATGCATTATGATTTTTTTTTTTTAATTCTAGCCATGTAATCGTGACTTCTACGCATGTACTTGGGGGTACATGCATAGAACGTAACATTCTATTCCATCCTTCTGCAGTCTGTGCCTTATCTGAAACCCCTCCCTCAAAAAAAAAAAAAAAAAATCCTGGACACACTCCTGTCAAATAACATGCAATAATGGCGAAAAGATTAGGCGAGAGAAAAACAGGTCCAGAATGCAGGGTATTTAACCTGCAGTGGACAAACGATTAATTTTTTTTTTTTCAATTCAAAGAAAAGGCTATTTGTCTCATCTGTCAAGAGATGAGGCAAAGACATCATTCATTAATAATGTTATTATTTATTTTCTGATTTTTTTTTTCCTGTCAAGATCCCAGAAAGGGTTTGTTTTTGGTTACGCATGGCTTTCTGGAAACCAATAAATGTTTAGATACCTCTGCCATCATCACATTTTTTGTTACAAACCGGACCGACCCCTCGTGAGAGAAGGGAAAAGTTATTTGGCCCTCGCAGGAAAAAGTTTGGGGACCCCTACTTTAAACGGCGTCTATGGGGGACAGCATAACACTGTAGGAATTGCAAGAGGCTTCGACAACAGCATATGAACTTTATAACTGAGGAAAGGTGCAGATGGTCAGGCATCTGAAATCCCTTCTCTTGTAATTTAAGCCAATGAGGTGGAGCTGGATGGGTTTCTGAGCAAATCTGTGATGGGGGGGGAAGGGGCGACAAGTTTGGTCTGAATAATTTATCACTGATGTTTCCCCTGCCTTTGTTCTGGGTCCAAAGGATTCGGGTTTTAAGTTTTAATAGCAGTTGTGGCTGGACTTATTACATGTGATCAAATAATTCTCAGCCTTGGGATTAAAAATAAGTATTCTTTCCTTCTTTTTTCTTGCAATGTAAGTTGTTGAGGCCACATGGGTATAACCCTTTCTTCTCTACCCTTCACCCACAGATTTCAATATTGCAAAACCTACAGATGAGTCTTGGGTATTTCAAAGGCTATGTGCTCAGTAAAGTTGTTCATTCATTGAATGATTTAACCATTGTCTTTGGTGAAAGGTCAGTCGTTCAAAAAAACCATACAGAGCCGCTGTTGTTTCACTTAAATTTGTGCACACGTTATATCATGACATTTCATTATTCAACCGACTTTTGTTTATTTTTCTAACTCGACGTACATTTCATTTGAAATTGAAATTACCATGTCAATGATAGAGAAGGATCTTCTCGTCATGTATTATTCTTGTTCGGTCTTTGGATTGAACGTGGTGAAAATATGCTTGTTTGCAACAGTAAAAAGCGGTCCGGGGTCACATGGAAACATTTGGTTGCGTTATCTATTTAAGTATCATGTGCAGAAGCTCAGGAATAATTGGTAGGTTTAACAATCCTACCGACTGTCAAGGAAACAAGAAAATGATATTAATTCTGCTCTTATTTTTCCAGATGTATTTCCTGTTAGTCGGTTGGCCTTCAGTGTGAGAATCAAAGTTTGCACTTCACCAAAGATTTCACATTAAATCCATGGATGACTCTCTGCCTCTTACCCCTAGGTCAAGAGGTGACAACTCAAAGAATACCTTAAATCATGAGAACTGCTTTACCTTTCAGTGAAGCTAGAGAGATGCACCTACACTAAGTCAGCGGACTTATCTGGCGGACTTATCTGGATCCCAGTGTTTCTCTCGCACTGCATATAAATCAGACATCATTCAGTTTGACTTGTGAGTTCAGCGTGATCCTTAACAGTCAGAGTATAGATGAGAGAGGTGAGGGGAGATGTGATGGGAGAAGCAAAGGGCAAAAAGATTTAGCTTCACAGTTTTTAAACACAAAGCAAAAGTGAATGATGCCAGAGACTTGAAAATTACTATTTAAATCCATCTTTATTTTAATCCATCGGAGTTAATATAAAACTATGGCAGGAATATGATTAGGCTACATATTGTAGAACAGGTATTAATCAAGTAAGATAGAGAATAGTCTATATTTCAATGATCAAATTGCAATATATGTTTAGATCATTTGAAATAACTGGTTAATTTTGCTCCTTTTTGACTTTATGCTAATTTTAAAATATATTCTTCACAATTTTATTATACAATCTTCTAAATTTAAATCATTTTAACATGATCTGAGATGATGACACGTTGCAGCCCTCACAATTTTTAAACTGAGACTGACAAGCTCTTTGTAACAACCTGCGGGACACAATAATATGCCATCTCCACATCAAACTTAGGTGTGATGAATGTTTCCCACCAACCCCAGGATCACAACCCCACTCTGTGTTGGGGACTGTCCCAGACCTCCAAGGGACACTGAGGATGCATGTAAACCAAGCTAGAAATACGATATCCAATAATCTCATCCAAACCTGTCCAATTACATAATACCATCTCCAGGTTCCTTTGTTGCTGCCAATGTCTTCGCAGAACTATGGAGTCACCACTTAGTCTCCCATCAGACACCTTCCAGTGACACCAAGGCTAAATATTTTGGTGTGATGCATAAATGCAAACAATGGTAAGGATCACCTTCCCTCTCCATGTTATTGCATGGAGGTAACCCTCTTGCTGAGTTGGGAAAACTTGAACACACTGGTGCTCAAGTGGAGGTTTGTGAATATTTCCTCACTAGCCAACCTTTGACCCTGAGCAAGACTCCAACTACCCTCCACCGGTTTAGTTCTAGATTCGATGCCATGGGCAAGGGCGAGTCCAACAGTCTCTAGTCCTCTACAAATAAATATATCTCAGCATTCCTAGTGGAGGTAGATTATTTTCACATGGTCATTTGAAAAGTAGCTCACAAGGCGAAAAAGTGTTGGTACCCCTGCTCTAGTTGATACTACTCCACATCTTGCACAAGCTCTGGCTCCTGACCCAAGCAGAGGTGAAATTCGGTGTTCCAAAAGCTAGTTTACCATGCAAAGGGCTGCCATGTGAAGGACTCCTTCTCTGCTTGCTACCTGAAATATATAGTACCTGACCGTGATGTGTTTTACCTGTGTTTGGAAAGCCCACAGGGCCAGGTTATGGACCTCCAGAGACTCAGAACAGATCCATTCTCCATCTTTATTAAGGGTTCACAAAACACAGCCCCTTGGGCAGGAAACTGTAAGGCCGAGAGCCCAAGGGCTCACAGGGGCAGCCGCGGCGCGAGAATCTAAAGAATCCTATCTTCAACGAGACCGGACAAGTTATGGCTGGTCGAAGGGATTCTCTTCTAGGGAGCAAAAGTACCTTGTTGCATTTATGTTGTTGTTTAACATTGGGATTTTTTGAACCATTCTTAATTTGGACATTCACCTCAGACAACTTTATCTCGGCACCCTACCGGGATCTGATGCCCCCAACGACATACCTCCAAGGATTGTGGGATGACGCAAAATCCAAGATTAGGGGATGATTCCAGGTGGAGCATAATTCCAAATATTCCAATCAAAATAAACCATTTAAATACCATCAGCACTATTGATCAGAGTCTCTACTGGCAAAATATCGGTCAGACCAAGAATTAAATCATTGCAAAGAATGCTGAACATCCTTCACACAATTGAGCCTCTTTGTCATGAAACAAAATCAAAATCTATAAGAAAAATACATTGGTTTTCTCTTTGATTTATTTGTTAATCAAATAAATCAAAACTTGACAATGATACTAAGTCACCAATTGTGAGTAAGTCCTATGTTAATGTTTTTCCTTTTGCGCCCTGCAGGTCCCATTTAATAATTTGAATGTTTGTAATTTCTTTGACTTTTTGGCATGTATTCAGTTTGGAGACAATGAATGAATATTTGTTGACAGAGGCAAAATTTCACAGTGACATTCAAATCCGGAAACTTAAAATGACACTTTCTTAAAATTTCAGGATTTTATGTATTGTATCAAAATGGTCTTCAATTATTTCATGAACAAAATAACCTCCGTTATACATTTTAAAGATGAGTATCTTGAACTTTGTGGGACCTCAGTTGGATCTCGCAACTAGATCTAGAGCATAAGGAGAGACTTTCATACCATTTTCTGGGATTCGTGTCTCAGAACAACCTTATATCTAGTTACGGAACACTGACTCGGTGATTACATCAGTGCCTTTAGCCAACTCAAGGACACATAGAATCAATGTTCTTAATACAAATGCACAGTGGGAATTCACTTTAGAGCTAATAAAATTAGGCTCAGAGCACAGCTATGTCAGCCCACATTGTAATGTTATGTAAATCTGACCATATGACAGCTTAATTTAAATTGCAGCGCTTGAGATTATGCTTGATAGTGGCCCATTTTGCCCCCTCGTGCTTCCTGGTAAATAATTCATTCCATAATTCTGTGTATTAGAAGAACACATTAAAAATGCCAAAGCGAGCTCCCAGAGACTGAACGCTGGAATTTTATGCAGAGGAAGAAATTGGAGGGCACATCATGCTGGCTGAAGAGTCCATCAATCTAGCCAGCAACAAATCATTATTATGTTTGTGAATAACAGACTTGTGAGCAGTAAAGCCGGTCTGTGGCTAAAATGTTTCCGTGGCAAGGGATTGTTCTCTCGCTTTGACACACAAGTACAATTGTCCAGAGCAGATTTTAGAAAATATTAGAAGATATAATGCTGATGTCATCACACCTAAACTGTTAGTTGAGTGGCAAAGAAATCTTGCTCTACATGCTCCAGAGGACAATGCATATCAGGAGTTAAACTGCATCAACATGATGTAAACACTTGACTTAATTGTAAAGGTCTTAGATTATAACATCCATTTTCTAATACTGTTTCAACTTCTGCATCAATTGCAACTGACCTTAGCTGCAGATAAGGTTGAAAGAAAAATCCTCCATCCTGCTGCTTCTTACATAAAATAATCCCTTTGTCCATTGAATTCCGTTTCTACTCTAAATTTGAGATCGGATGGAAGTGAACTGCTTAGTGACAACCGGATGATTTGCAGCACTCACCCAAAGATGACAAATGAAAAGGATTAAATCAATTTGGTGTCAGAAAGACAACAGGAAAAATACTTTCAGTAGGTCTTTGAATTATTCTAACAACTTCATCATCATCATGCTTCATACTGGAGTTGAGTGCATGTTGCTAACCATGGCCACAACTTGAAAGAAAAGAGAAGGAACTGAGTGCTGGACATTCGTCGTCCCAGATGGACTCTCAAAAGACTATGGCAAGTGTTGGATTTATATTAATGCAGTGGGTTGAATATGTCCGAGGAGCAGCCAGGGACTGCCCAGCAGGAAATAATTGTGAACTGTGTAAAAACAAAGTATTTGCTGCCACTGGAGGGCTTTTACATGACTATTGAGGTGAGTGAAGGAGCTGTGGGCCACACTAGTTGGCACACTAGCCTTATTTGAAGCTACGCTGTGCAGCATGTTACTACTACGAGATTTGTTGAAGACCATAGAAAATGAAAAAGGGAAAAACCTCATTACCTTTGTGAACTGACGGGCCAGGAGCAAAGGGGCAAATGTTGACCAGCCGTGGGGGGGACAATTTGGCCTGAATCAAAGAGAAACATCAATTTAATTTTCCCATGAAAACTCCTCGAGTGTGTCGGAAAAGATGGACACAAAAGGTATTGCAAAGCCTTTTATTAAAGCAGGAAAAACAAGACAAACATACCCCTTCAAAAATCAAGACGAGTTGAGAACCTTTGACATCTGACAGTCCTTAACATGAGTTGCACTCAGACACATTTCAAGGTCTGCTGCTGTAGCCAGAGGCTCTGAACTGATGGAAGTATCTACTGTTTGGAATCAGAGTTTGCCCAAGCAGAAGGCTTCTCTTTATTTACTGGGAAAAAGTAAACAATGGTAGAGTAAAATATGTAATACTGGGCAACAGTAGGGCGATTCGAAGGCACTTTTAAGAACATCAGAGGAATAAAGACAGCGGACAACCAAAATACACAGAACTTAAAAAGAAAAAAAAAGTCACCAAACATTGCTTTATACTTGTATTGCATCAAGCTTTTAGTGAGGACTCGTGTAAAATATGCTACAACAAAGCTATGTTATGTGACTAGCCTTACCGTACAAATACCACCAGAGGTTACATTTTTTTTAATGGCACATCAGCAACCCCCGGAAAAATATCAAAGCAAGCTTTGTACAAATAATTTGATTGTAAGGCATTTTAAAATCAAAATTATGTCATCGTAAGAAATTATCACATGTTACTGAAGAGCCTGTAAGTCCTGGCTGACAAAGTTACATTTTACATTTAAGAATTGAAAAAAACAAAAATAACAAATAATAACCCCTCCCCCCAAAAGAAGACAATATATTATTTTGTTGTGGAGGTCAGCAAGACCATTCCCTATTCACACATCCAGGAGACACTGTTTCTTTCTTTTATTGCATAATAATTCACCACCTTCACAGCGCAGCGTTAACTTTTCCCTCTTTATGCACGATCCATAACGATTGGACAGTGTTTTCATTGGTTGAAAACACGCAAGGGCTTGTTGGAAAGGAAATAAGAGCTGATCAGTCAAGACCAAATTCAGAATTGATTTCAAAGTACTTTCTATAAGAAAAATGAATAAAACACCATATAATCCGGATTATCACATTTAGCATGGCGGCAGTAGCATTTTATTACCCACACAAAGGTAAAAAGCCTCCCGAGAAATAATACAAAACATCAATGACTCCACTGAGACTACTTTCTGTACTGCACTGCCACTTACGAAAGGGATGTTGGTTATTGTTGCTTTGTTCAAAAAACCTATGAGACATATTCAATTCGCCTACTTGATAGACTTGTTGTTTAAACGGTCTTTGTGATAGCTTCACTTTATTCGTGTTTTTATTTTCCTTTGTTTTCGAAACAGTATTCTAGTCTTTCATGATACACACTCAACTACTGTAAGTCTTGCTTTGTTTTTGTTTGTGAATCCAACTGATGACCTTCACTTTGCACTCTATAAAAACAAAAACAAACAGAAAACATTCTATTAAGTAAAAAGCCCTGACAGTAAAAAAAAAAAAGAAAATTTGTGAATATTTTTAAAATATGAAACACTGTAAAACAAATAAGCCTTTTTGATGACATTGGCAGTGCGGATCCATCAAGTGAATGTGACAGATATAGCCGAAGAGGCTAATTTTTATCCCCATCACTGGTAAATTGGTGGCTTATTAGACAAATTTAAGAAATATATGAATGCATGCAAGCACAAAGAAGAGTACATGAGAAAAAATAGCAACATATGAGCACAGACAAAAGCATACCATTGAGAAGAGAAGCTTTTTTTTAGGGAAAAATAATCCAATAACAATGAGCCATTACTATTTTGGAGCTCGTGCCATTAACAGACTGCTTGCTCTGTGATTGTGTCTCTCAATGTATCTATGCACGCAAAGACATATGACTTCAGTGATACCCTGTTTTGCAAAACTAGATTAAGTGATTAACAACCCAAAAAATGAACTGCCAAAAAAATGATTAATGACAATATCATTTATGTTTCTTCAAAATTAAGCGACTCTTAATAATATAAGCTGACAAACGGGCCAAACAGTCAAATGAACAGTTAAAGATTCCTGGATGGAACAAATAATGTAGTTCTTCTTTTCTGGAAAACAATCCCTTCTTTGCTCATCAACTCTAGAATCAGGCTAAATATAAAAGATGAACTTTGATACAGAATTTTTAATGCACAAAAAAAGTCACGTGGTACCGACACAACCGTATAAACAATTACTGTAAGGACACTTGTGCCTGGATATGTACACGTTAAAAAAAATCCTAATTTTTAAAATTTCTTATAAAGTGTCAATGCAATAAACATTTAGAGATTGCATAGTCAGATTTTATCAGTTATCATGGCAACCATTCTACTGTACTATCAGAGATCTTATGATTAGATATGTAGGCATATCAGGACCTTGGTTTAATTCAACCTGGGGGGGGGTTAAGGCAGGATTTTATAGATAAATATTTAAATGATTTAAAATCATATTTTAAATATCTTCCCTTTATAGTATTACTTTTGAGGCTGTCCCCACTTTTCATTAGCTGGCATGATGATTCTTGACTAATCTTGACAATTACATTTTTTATTGGTCCCTTAGTTACAGAGGAAAAAAATGTCAAACATTGGAGTTCTATATTTTGCTGTTTCAAAACCTCAATGGGTAAAAAACTTTTCATGTTGACAAAGCTAGGTAGGAAGTTGTTTTTTCCTAATAAACTACTATACAGTTGGGTAAAGCCAAAGATTTACTTCAAAGGGGGAAAGAACTACAAAAAAAAGGGACGTATAAACTTTGCGGGCAAATAGACATCAACTTCAAATGTGTCTGAAACCAATTATTTGCCAATTGGCAACTTCGCTCTTCTATTTGGTTTATTTATTTACTACCACTTCCGATGTTACATTTTCTTAGTTTTATTGACAATCTTTAAAAATCTGTAAAACAAGCCAGCAGCCAAATTGCAGTGGGCAGAATTTCAAGTCAGAAATTAACATAGGGGAGTGTTGTTTAACATGCTGGTGTTGACCAAGGTCTGCATTCTCCAAATACCCTTGTGGTTTGATAAATAAAATTAGTATAACTGTGTGGCGATTGAATGACAAATGGCTGGATCTGACTTCAATTCTAAGAGAAATTTGAAGATTACACATTTTGCCTCCTTGTTTTCAAGAGCACTCTGAACACCCACATGAAAGAGGAGCATTTATCCCTTACTGTTGAATAATTTTCTTGTACGCTTTTCACAGCAGGTGACAGAGGTCTTTTTATTTGTAACCTCATTATTTGTTGGGTCAATATATGAAACCAGGATATCAAATGATGACTGTTTTGTATTTAAACACATATTTGGGTATTTATTGACTTGAAAACTTGCAATAAAATAGAAAGGGGGATGACCGAGTGGCTAAAGTGGATTGAACATACTTTATTGCAGACTACGAAATATCTTTTGGAAACTAGTAAGAATTGAAAGATGAAAATAACCTTGGGCTCCTGGTCTGGCAATCATTAAATTTAAAATCATGCAACTCACCACATACAGTCTTCTCTGGTCTTGACATTCAGATAAACAGAACTTGTGTTAAAAATCTGTGCTTTTGTGTCATTTTATTTACATTGTTGTGCTCTGTAAATTCACTGTGTAACAATAAAAATACAATTAATATTCCATATAACATCCCCAAAGCTTGTGTTGCTTTTTTTTTTTTAAATACAGCTCAAACTACAGTCACAAACACATCCATCCCTGACTTAACTGCTGGTCATATAGGTTAAACATATAGCTTGCCGTGCCACTCTAGTTAAAACAGCATGCAAGTAACAAAGGATTATTGCTAACCTGCCCTTTGCTGGAATGTGTAGGAAAATATGATATAGAATTAATATGACGTAGCCGGGAAAAAAGCATTATCTGTTTGTGACCTGCCATGCTACAGGTGAACCTTAAATGATTTCAGGTGATAGTTTAAATACTGATAAAACATTTCTTAGTGAGATTTAGATGGAAAGATGTGCTAAATATGAAGTGGTTACCATGTTTTGATCAACAACTCTTAGCATACAGATAATAATTTTTCAATGTATTCTGCTATTCAATACCAGAACTGGAATGGAAAAATGATAATACTGCAAATTGTTATTATGTTTGGAAAAAGTGACCCCCCCCTCCCCCTCAGCGGTCCCTTCCTGGTCCCCATCTTCATGCTAATTTGCACTACTTGCTGCTTGATTGCAAAACCATATTAATGTAAATATCTAAAAGAAATGAAAATCTCCACATCTAACTGTCCTCAATTAGGTATATTGATGTACTACACAGAATTCAATTATTCCTTTGACACGTGTAGCTAAACATGCAGGTTGATCTGATGTAATTCAATCAGCCAACACAGGTGAGTGTACCTTGTTAATGTATGATTAATATATAAATATAGATGTTTATTTGTGTGCATATTAGAGAATGCAAGCTTCTGTGTCGTTATGTTGGCAGGAGAAAAAAAGAGACAGCAAGATATGGAGGTGAGGAGGGTTTTTTCAGAGGTCGGTCGTGGCCTTAGCAGTGAGAGCCAGGATCCGACTGGTGTTACAATTTTTGCAGAGCACGTGTCCATCCAGAGGGTAGCAGCCCTGGTTATCCCCCTCTGAAAGGAGAGAGCCACAGTCCTGCAAGACACAGATACACGGTGAGTCCACCGACACAAACAGACATTTGGAGCACTCGCTGATCAGGCACATTCAAATGCTAGCAGCGTTTATGCCCTGAATGAGACATTTACTGCTGTCAGTGGCAAATTACAGGACGCTCTCCAATGAGAAACCTGTGGCAAAGGTATTTTAAGTTTCATACCGGCAACTGGGGAATCTGGAATGATAAAACTATGTTTTGTATTATATATTGTGGTTTATTACATTCAGCTCAAGTAATGCAGCCGCAAGGCGGCACAGGGCGGTGTCTCCCTGAACCGGTCCCAAGCCCGGTTAAATGCAGAGGGTTGCATCAGGAAGGGCATCCGGTATCAAACTTTTGCCAAACCAAACATGCGAATCAATCATAATAACCAGATCAAACTGGATCAGTCGAGGCCCGGGTTAACAACGACCGCCATTGGTACCGATGATCTACAGGGAACCAATGGAAACTGGGCTACTGCAGGTCAAAGAAGGAGAGGAGGAAAGCGTGTTTGGAAGCAGAGAGAGAAGAGGAAAAGCAAGAGTCTGGGACTGAGAGTAGGAACTTTGAATATTGGGACTATGACAGGAAAAGGTAGAGTTGCTCGACATGATGCAGAGAAGGAAGGTGGATATACTGTGTGTCAATGGAGACCAGGTGGAAAGGTAGTAAGGCTAGAAGCTTAGGAGCAGGTTTTAAGGTTGTACTATCATGGTACTGACAAGAAGAGAAATGGAGGAGGAGTTACCTTCAAGGAGGAGTTATTAGGAATGTTTTGGAGGTGAAAAGAATGTCAGATAGACTTATGAGTCTGAAATTGGAAATTGAAGGTGTGATGTTCAATGGTGTTAGTGGCTATGCCCCGCAGGTGGGATGTAAGTTTGAGGAGAAGGATGTGGTATACATGATAGGGATGCAGAGGGACAGATGGTGGTAGACTTTGCAAAAATGATGTAAATGGCTGTAGTGAACACTTTTTTTCCAGAAAAGACAGGAACATAGGGTCACTTATAAGAGCGGAGGTATGAGCACCCTGGTGGACTACATGTTGTATAGACAAGGTAACCTGAAAGAGATCAGTGACTGCAAAGTATTAGTAGGCGAGAGTGTAGCCAGACAGTATAGGATGGTGGTTTGTAAGATGACTCTGGTGACAAGGAAGATCAAAAGGACATAGGCAAAGCAGAGCACAAAGTGCTGGAAGTTGAAAAGGGTGGAGTGTTGAATGGTTTTCAGGGAGGAGTTGAGAAAGGCTCTGGGTGGTCAGGGAGAGCTCCCAGATGATTGGACAACTACAGCTAGTGCTATCAAGGAGACCAAGCAAGAGAGTGCTTGGTGTGTCTTCTGGAAGGAAAGTAGATAAGGAGACTTGGTGGTGGAACAAGGAAGTGGAATGAGGAGTAAATACAGAGAAAGCGGTTAGCAAAGAAGAAGTGGGACACTGAGAGGACTTAAGACAACGGACAAGAGTAAAGGGTGATACAACAAAGTGTGATGGTGCCCATTTTTAAGAATAAGGGGGATGTGCATAATTGCGGCAACTATAGAGGGATGAAATTGATGAGCCATACAATGAAGTAGGGGGAAACAGTAGTTGAAACTAGACTGAGAGCAGATGTCAGCATTTGTGAACATCAGTATGGCTTCATGCCTAGAAAGAGTACTACAGATGCAGTATTTGCTTTGAGAATGCTAATAGAGAAGCACAGAGAAGGCCAGAGGGAACTGCATTGTGTGTTTGTAGGCCTAGAAAAAGCATATGACAGGGTGCCAAGAGGAGCTTTGGTATTGCATGAGGAAATCTGGAGTGGCGGAGAAAAATGTTAGACTGGTGCAGGACATGTATGCTTGCTGTGAGACAGTGGTGCGGTGTGCTGTAGGGATAACAGAGAAGTTCAAGGTGGAGGTGGTATCCATCAGGGATCAGCTCTGAGCCCCTTCTTCTTTGCAGTAGTGATGGACAGGCTGACAGATGAGGCTAGACAGAACGGCTCATGTTAGATGTTTTGGAGAGAAGGTCAGAGAAGCCAGACTGAGATGGTTGGGGTCATGTACAGAGGAGGGATAGTGAATATATTGGTGGACAGATGCTAGAATTGGAGCTGCCCGGCAGGAGGTCTCGAGGAAGACCAAAGAGAAGATTTATGGATGTAGTGAGAGAGGATATGAAGGCAGTTGGTGTGAAAGAGGAATATACAGAGAATAGGGTTAGATGGAGAAGGTTGATTTGCTGTGGCGACCCCTGAGGGGGAGCGCTGAAAGGAGAAGAAGAAGACATTCAGTTCAAGTGAGAACATTCCTGAAGTCTTGATGACCTTTAGCCCTATGTCATTACAGCCGACAATTTCATCAAAACAGGGAGTTTTACAATATCAGAGGACAACTAACAGGACAGTATTGTCCTGTATAAACTGAGGAGGGCAGGTTCCTGTTATAATTTATTGACTTATTTATTGAGTTATTTTTGTTTCATAGTCACTCACGTATATTTAAGAGACAACTATAAAATGAGACAAAACAGGCGTGAGCATCTTTAATGCACCATTAATTTGAGAAGTACATCGTCACGCATGTTGCACAAATTGTACTGTTTTGTAATGTTTTTCAATGGATCTGACTTGTCCGCTGGAAACAACAACAATAGGTACAGAATTCTGTTTGTTATCTAGCAACACAGTCAGGTGCACAACAAGGATTCTGATTATAATAGCTTCACACTTTGGTAAAGATAAAATGAAGCTTTCAAAAAACTTTTCACATATATTGTACCTTGAATTATTGTTCTGCAGCTTCTAGGAAATCAAACACTTCTGATTGCTTCTCTATCTACTCAAAAACTCTTGCTTTGCTGCTTTAGAAAAAAAAATCTGCTTTTAACCTTCCTGGCCATTCCTCCTTGTCCTCACTTATGCTGGACATGTCTTACTTCTCTTGTCCCAGTCTAAAGGCTTTATGGCTTCACTTATTAGCCACCGATGAGAGGCCGGCAGATTGGTTTCAACGTGAGTTGATGAACATTGCAAAATAGATAGGGTATTTTTATGCATGTCCAACTCAAATGACACGTGCCACGGGAAGTGCACTGTTTATTAAATGGAACTCATATCCATGGATAGAATAGCGAGAGTAGATACCTCACAGCGATAGCACTGCACATGGAAGTCGCGATCCAAGGCAACAATGCGAACTGTCTCCTCTTGACCTGGAGCTGGCATTATAGGCTCAGAACACACACAGCAGCGTGGAGCAAACTTCCTGTGAGTGGAAAGAAATACAGAAAACTTTGAATTACAGAAGTAATGCAAAATACAGTTATTATTTTCTCAATCAAACTGTCCAAAAACAGTAAGGCCAACTACTTCTGTGTGTTATATACCGGTACGTTCTGTATCCTAGTTTTGACAAATGGAAAATTGTACAGCAATTCATAGGGGAGACTTTATAAATCAACATTAGGAACAATATTTGTCTCAATAATATTAAACTGAAAAAAGGCACTAATATTACATTATGTTACAATGCTATATTAATACTTTCAAATTACCATTATGAGCCATTATGAGCCAATTCAAGCCATTTAAACAGCAATTAGTATGCGACTTATTGGTGATTAAATGAGTCACATACTTATTTAATCAGCAAAATAAAACAATCATATCCATCATTCAGCATTTCGTAACTTGAATATCAGCTTTCTGTGAAAGCAAATTTTAAATATCAAAACTATCGGCATTAGCTTTACCATTAATGCAACGAGCAGGAAGCGGCCTATCACATATTAACTTAAGAATGAAAAACATTTGGAGATTTAAAGTCATGGGAGAAGATTGTCGGTGACGATGGAAAGGGAAGTGATTGTTTGATGAAAATAAGCTAGAATATCGTTTCTGTGTTTGTGTCGTTAATTCCTGACACATGTGACTACAGTGTTGAGGTCATACTTGTTATTTGGAATAAAAAGAAAACTGGAACTTGGCAGTCTCAGTCAGCTGTTTACTTCTATTTCCCTATTGGTACTAAGTACAGAAACTGTTTCTGTACTATGTTAGTTCTGAGTGTTTTTATGCAAAGTAAACACTGTGAAACAGTGACAGAAAAAGCGAAGTGAATATAAAGTTAATTTATATCCATCAAGTGATCATCAGCAGATGTGACGGTCTTTCGGCTTATGAATCTTTCTGCTGTTTGTCCAAAAAAATGAAGCTCCAAAATATAAGGATTCAACAGGGCTAAATGTTGAAGCTTTCTTTGGGACTTTTTTTTGTTAGATACTTCCAGTTCAGAAGCTTAAGAAAACTGATATATAATGACACAAAGTTGTTAACTATGCTTTTCTCATATGAAAAAGCAGCAGGAACAAAAAAAAACATGATCCCTCCAGTATTTCGTGCCCTGCAAAATTATATGGTTCTGAAAGGAGACAAATACTTCACTTAAATATCTCCTGATTACCAAGGGAACATAGAAGGCCACGTAATATTTTTTTCTTGGCCAAGTCATTCTGATCGACTTAGTCATACTCAAGGAACTATTTGATGTTATACCATGGATTAGATAAGCCATAAAAAGATCTCTAAACAAGCTTTGTTCTAACTGAGAATCATACAACAGTTATAGTGCCTGAAATCAGAGTTACATATGTGATGAGAGCCCTTTAAAAATACCATTTTTTTTTTTAACTTTTTTAACTTATTGATCTCACATGTATGCACTATGAGTTTAGACTCTGCAGAACTTTTGCTTTCTGCCTCGTTCAGGCGATGTAGTTTTGCACTAAATTACCAAAAAGGCAGCAATGCTGATGATGGTTAAAAAAATATCTAGATATCAATATAAATATATAACTTTATATACTAACATTGTACCTGAATACTTGGAAACACTATATCTGAACTTTTTTACTGCATACAAAATCCTGCTACATGCAAAGTTATTCATGACTGAATAAAACATTAAATACATTGTTAATTAAGAAATACTGATTATGTCGATGTGATCTGATGTATTACGCACTTGTGGAAGTCCTCGATGCAGTGGATGTGGTTTGAGGAGTCCACAGTAAAAGGGATGCCGTCCAGACTGCGGTGACAAACCACACAGGTGAAGCAGTGAGGGTGGTAGGCTTTTCCTGTGGCCCGTAGGATGCGCTCCATGATGGGCTTACAGCAGATGGTGCAGGTTTCAAGGGTGTTCTGCAGACACAGACATCCACATTGTTACCCAGCAAAGTTGATGACAGCAGATGACTTATTTCTACATCCCTTTATTGCCCCCTGTCAATTAGTGTGCTAGCAAATTTTTGAACAGCACCAGAGATTCTTAAAGTAATCATATTCTTCAGTTTCAGAACCTTTTAAAATTTCTTGATGGCTTTGCAGCCATTCCTGTCAGAGCCACAAATAAATCCACACTTTGGACCTTTAACAAGGCTGTCCTCAAATGCCTCCAGAAGCAGAAGGAATCTGATTAGCATTCAACTGGCCTCACCCACACATCATTCTCCCACACGCAAGGGTGTGAGCAGTAAATATTTCTACTTTATGATGACCGCAGGTTTTCTCCAGCCAGCGCTTGATAAGTGGCCTGCAGGGTAACATGCTGCTTTTGACTTTTGTCTAAGGCATCTCTTCATTTAATATTTGCCAGGGAACAACATTTATTATATCAATATTTAAATGAATAATGATTGCCTTTCCAAACAACAATGCAATTAATATGGGGCTGATAAATAACGTGAGGATGACCGATGCCAAAAATGATGTAGCGGTGTTTGAGCAGCCGGATTGCTGTGAGTTCTCTCACTCGGATATTTCCTGGATCCGTGTCTCTCCCCCGTTCTCCCTCTTTCTGCGCTAGGGTGGGCAAAAGACTGCATGGTTCAGCAGCTTCCATTGGCTCCCACTGTACTTCGAAGCCGCATCAGTGTTTCCAAACACGGCTCGGGGTGTGTAGCAACACTGCGCTGCGTCATCAGCTGCCCCCCAGATGCACTGCTGGGCCCTGCCATTTAAAATGACACTTCTGTGACCACTCGGCCGGGGTAAACTCCCAACCATCCTCTGTCTGGCTGAGTGGCTGCTGAGCATGTGCACTGACATTTATAGTCTATATGCTAATGAGCGAAGCAGGATTGAAACGTTTCTATGAAAATGGTGCCGCCGTGACCCGAGTTTCTTGGCATCAGACCATTTTAACTCAGGCTTCCTTAGATGTGGCCATGTATCACTGGAGGCAAAGGGGTCAAGAGATGGGAGCAGCTGATCTGTGATTCATGGCTATTGCGAAGTGATTTAAAAAAAAAAAAAAAAATGCCTTCTTCATCAAACCACTCTCGGGGAGGCATTATTCATGAAAAGCAATGTGTGCAGACAAGCTTAGCATTTTTATTTTTTTTCTCCACCAAGACAGTAATAGAAATAAACATTACTCCCAGGGCAACATTTGTTTGTAAACAATGTCCATATTGCAATCCCACTCATTGCTGGAAGTAGAATAAAGCCTTTAATGAGCTCTCTGCTCTGAGCCCTTGAGGTTTACCTCACACACGCTCCCACAGACAAAGAGGTAAGGAGGGAAAGAGACAGAGGAAACATTTGCGGAATGAGAATCTAAGCGAGATACCAGGGCCAAATTTCACGAAACCATCCTCAACTCTTACCCATCTGTCTGCATTTTCACTTACTTGTACTCATCCATCCTTCTTGTGGGAATACCTCGCCCTTGTTTAGCTTAACTAGAGCATATGATTTCATAGCACGCAGTTCCTCCAGGCAATTGTAATGAGTACAGTACTCAAAAGACAAAATTTCCTTTCCTTTCTGATGGTAAGATTCGATGACCTCAATTCATTCACTCTGTGCAGCCTGTTCTTTTCTTATTTGTCTTTTGACGTCTTTTGTTGGTGGGGTGACACTTGTGCTTTGCAGAACAAAGGTGGACGCGATCATACGCGACTTGAAAAGCGACCCTTCCGTGCTGGAGTTTCACCTCTGCATACGGTTTAGGACATCGACGATTTCAGGGCCTCTCGACACATCCACACAGCCCGGTCTTTCATTTTTTGCCACTAGAGGGCTGTATATGTCTGTATATGACCGGGATCAGCTCATCTCCTGACTAAGTGATGTATTCAACCATATATATGCTTTTTTCTTCTGCTCATACATTTCTCTAAGTGTTTGCCCAGAAGGCTAAACAAATGTCTAGGCAGATGACGTAAAATGAATTTAGGTCAGACAGCCTCTTGCCGAACTGGGGGTGAGTGGAGTGTGTTAAAGTCAATTGTGGCCCCTTTATCTCCTTATAAGCCTTTTCCATTTCCTTCAAAGTGCTTGGGGGTCTCGCTGTGCAAACTAACAACAAACACACCGTCTGACCAGGCTCCCCACTAAGTAGCAATGGGCTCTTAAATATCATTTTACACAGCTGTCTGTTAAAATGGGAATATGATGGCAAGCAAACCATGTAAGAGGGGGTTGAGAGGTCCCATGTGCTCTGCTCTCGACATAAAACACAGACCTGACAGACTGAACCGACCGCCAAATGCACACAGTCACACGAGAAAAAAAATCAAATCTCTCTTTAGTAATGTCGTGCCTTCTCTGCTATTTAACTAATTAGGTTGAAGTAATTATTATGGATACAAATCACAGGTATCACATTATGATATTCAGTAAGTTGAATGTAACAGGCTATTCGCAGAGAACACAAAGTCTGCCATGATATGATTTTGTTTTGATTCTGTTCAAGAGGTGCGATAAATATGAGGGGATAATTATCCAGGAATATAATACTAATAATATTATATCAGCGCACTCAAATAAACTATCGGACAAAATTGACTCACTTATACCAATTCATTTTGGAAATCAATAAATAAAACCAGTAAACTATCCCTTCTCTTCTCAATTTTTTCCTAAACAGTTACGGATTTGAAACGAGAATTTCTAAATAAAAAAACTCATAATGACATATATCGATATTTCTCTTGATTTCAGTAGATTATTGATTGTATACTTTAATCTCAACAGACGTAAAGGGGTGTTACATTTTTAAGTGATCACTAGACAGAAGATATTTTTCAATATGTTTAGAAAAAGGAGAAATAAGGTATAGGTGCTTGGAAACTTTTAGAAAATTCACAAATTATGAAAATTTTTACACATTCCTTTTTCCCCGATGAAATGAATATCCTTGAAATTAGTCTTCCTCACTGTACTGTTAAGATGCCCCGTAATTACAGAACAATTTAAAAATGAATCACTTAAACATACACGCCCTCAGTCGTCAAGAACACAAGCCATTGCGTGACCTCTCCTATTAAAGTATTGATGAACAACATGATCAATTTTCTCTGCGATTCAAGGAAAATATGAGTTAAGCATTACTCAGACAAAGACATGGTTTCAATGTTTGCAGATGAAACAAACAGATAGAAATCTGTTCAGGCATTTTTCCGCATTCAATCTGTTCATAAGCTCTGACCACAGCAACACATATTTTACACGCATCTCTTTTTTTAATAGATGATGACAAAACGGGCAGGAGTTCAGATTTAAAGTAGATTTAAAGTTACTTAATGTTTTATCCATAAAAATATGATCAGGGATGTAAAATATGTTTTACATTTCATTAGTAATTCATAATACTTCATTTGTATCCAAGTCAAATGCCAGTATGGGATAAATTGCTATCATTATTAGAATTATAATAATAATAATTACCTTTTTTACTTCAGAAGGATAATTAAATTATCTTACTTTATCCCGTAAAGTCTTATATTTTATTTCTAAATATGTGAATTGGCCTAATTAATGACAAAATACATGTTAACACTGGAGAACCCCAATTTTCTCCAGAATCTCTTCATAAAACTGTAGGTGTAACTGTGGGAATTGCTCACATCTGTTGCTATATAGTAGATATTCTTGACAAAGCTGCTGCAGCCCCTGAATTAATACACACTGGATAATGGCATATAATCACTAGACTACACCAAAATATGTGATTTAGTCATTTTGCCGCACGAAAACAGCTGCATGGACAGCAGAATTTAGTGATTGGGATTACCATCATTTCAAATGTAGTAAATGCATCTCACTTTGAAACATTTAAAATGTAAAAAAGGCAAATTAAATGTCAACAAACTGAGGTAAACAAACCATCCACTTAATTCAGCTGTTATTTGTGCAATTCCAAAATTGTGGATTACTATTATATAGAACAACATTTTTGAAGGTGAAAAGTATGTCTTCGTGTTTGTACTTACAGTTTTACAGTACTCAAAATATAGTTTTTATGCACTTATGAACAACATCCAGCCTATACTAAAGAGGCAAAATTAAAATATGTCTTTCCGAACTTTTGTTATTCTCCTAATTTATTCCAAGATTTCCAGTAATTTGAAGCACTTAGGTGACAAAAGTTACCTCACTTTGAGCTTACTCAGCTTACATTCATGTTGATTTAAAAAAGCAAATTATAGCATACTGCCCCAGTGTTTACAGGGGCTGATACTCCTCTGAGTGGCTTGATTCTGAACTCTCCCAAACTAGTATCACCCTCAGAGTGATAGTTTAAGACAAAACTGCTTCATGTGTGTAAAACGCACTACGGCGGTTCAGAGGAGGAGGGAAACGGAGTCTTGAAGCCCCAGAAAAAGCGATAAATACTGGCACTGCCACATTCTTTAGCCAAATAACCGAGGGCTGAGCCAGGAGTAAAATGTCAGGAATATATTTTGATTAGGGGAAGCTCGGAGCTCATTTGCATTTGTAGAGGGATCGTGGGAGCGTCACCCTGACCTGATCAATGACACCGACTTGCAGTGGGAAGGTAGTTGTGGATGTGCTCAGACTTTTGCCTATAAAGTGGTTTGGTTCAGTGATCAGGTACGTCTCTCACCTTATGCCTCATGTTAACAAGGCAAACAAGGGAATTCACCCCTCCCACCCCCCCCACGTCATCCTCGCTGTTTGACATTTATCTTGAGTTTATTGTTTTGTCATCAAGAACATTCCACCAGGAGTTATAACATTTTGTCAGTTGTACGAGGATAATTTAAAAATGAGAGGATCATATTCATTTCCTTGACTGCCTGGATGGAGATGAACAAGGTGTGTCTTTTTGTTTTCTTGTGGACCCGAGCCAACACATCAAACAGCGCTAAAAGATTCTCTTAATGGTTTGGTAATTCTGGGCTTTTTTTTTCCTGGGGATCAGTGACCTTGAAATGATGAGCTGTATAATTCACAGATTGAGCATTTGTGACACTAATATGTACACCAGTCAGTCAGGATATGTGCACTGAAGGTCTTTGGTGTGCCCAACTTGGAACGGCTATGCTTCTTCAGAGTGCGTGTCTAACCCACTCGACTCAATCTGTCTGTTTGATAAATTCACGCTGGGTTATAGGTGACCAGCAGGTAAAAAAAAAAAAAAAAAATGGAATAACATCCTGCCAGAGCAAGGTCTTCTGCTTTGTTTACTTTTTTTTTTTCACTTTTTCTTCAAAGCTTGCCTGGAGAGTGGTCATCACTTTTACTAGCTCCAACTATTAAATTACATTAAACCTTTTTAAACCCCTGAAGCAGATATTTGACAAACTGATAAACATAGCACATCACAAATGCGTTTGATTTAAGTCAACAGAATTCATGAAGATTTCTTATTTTTTTTAGTAGTGTGACGACTTGCTGATTGTGCATTACTCATACCTGTCCTGAATGAATTAAAAGATGACAGTAGGGTCTGATCTTGCTCAGGTTAATACAAAGTGGTTGGTCTGGCTGTCGTCTCCTCTTAAACACAGCTGAGCATAGGTATGTAACCACACCTGACTTTTGGACATTGTCTCCTACTCTGGTTAAAGAGAGAAACTGACAAAGACGGTGACCATTACTTCTCTCATGCCATGAGTTAGAATGACACTGTGGTGGGTCGGCAGCGGGTCACAAATATTTTTCGCCTTGTTCTTCTAGGGCAGAGGAAAAACGTCTCCACAAAAACCCAGAGGAGGGTTTATTGTGTTTATGTTTAGCTCCCCTCCCTCTATTTTCTCTTCCAAACAATGTATTCTAATAACTTTTCATTTACTTGCTTGTCATACATTGGATGGCTACATTCCTTGTAGTGCGAGGCAGTAATAAGAAATAATTACCTATTTGAGTTTAGCAGGCTCATACTCACTGTACAGCACAATTGTACACACACATAATTGTCTTGGCAAGTCAAGAGACGCACTAAGATGTGAAATCCTATTCATGCAAGTGGTATATAATTGGCTCACTCCTTTGAGGAATTAGACGGAGTTAATCATGTCTGAATATACAGAACTCAATTAGAACTCTGCAAGCTAATGCAGACAGCTATGAATATTTGATGACAAAGTCAGCAGATAGCTGGGCCACTGTGAGTTTATAAGCGTACCTCACACGACAGATAAACCGAGGGTTGGTGCGTACTTGCTGTTGTGTGCGAATAACAGCCGAGCGTGTGAATAACAGCCTTCCTTGTGGAGGTATCACCTGTATAGCCACTTGTCGAACCACCGCTTTGGTGTGTATAGAGGGGCCCCGAATGATCTACTCTGCAGGTGAGCCTTTGGATATGACTATGTGGATATCCATCACGGTGACGTGACAGGTGTGTATAGGTGCTTTGCAGTCATCTCTAATAAAAGCCATATGAAAGTCAAGAATGCAACATTATACAACTTTTTTTCAATTCATCTGTTTGGCTGTCGCCAGATGTGAGAACGGGAACAGCCTTTGATGGATGTTTTGCAAGTTATATGCCTACTGACAATGTCAGCCGAAGCTGGGGGAAGGTTTTGAGGGATTTCACATTGTTTTGTGGGAAAGTCTAATAGTCTGTTGAGCTCTGGAGGGCGTCCTTCACCAGGGGCCTAAATACCACAGGCACAATGCCTGTCACCCCAGGGTACTGTGCCAAACGGACGCTTCCCATTACTACCTAAATTGTTTTAGCGTTGTGTGTTTGAGTTCATTTGTTTCATTCTGTAGACACAATTACCAGAGGGCCTTGTTTTGTTCTTTCAGCTCAAGTGTGATCACTGTCATGCTTCTAGCTGATTAATGATGTAAAATGAAATAAGTACTGACAGTCATTGTAAAAATCTTATTGTGGCTACCGGACTTAGTTTCTCTTCTTGCCTCCATAACAATGAACACAACTATTACACCCTTGATTTTTATACATGTGTGTTTTAAAACAGAGGGTGACATGAAACAAAAGAAAGAAATATGACGCACTCACAACAGTCTCACGAAACTATGGATTCACATGATAACACTGTTGAATAACAGGTATAAAAACAACTGATATATTACTTACCGTTTCCATGAGTCTTACATGAAAAAAATGACACTATAAGGACCTAATTAGAGGTACTTTCTTCAAAGCTGGCAGCGCCCGTTGTGGTGCGTTATTAAGTGCTGGGACTAGAAAAAGGATCTGTAATTAACATTTATTTATATAAGAAATAAAGCCTAAAAGATATTATTTTATGACCAATTCTGTTGATGTCACAGACAGATTAACTTAAATAGGGCGGTAAAGCTCATCTGTCAGTAGGACATTTCCTGGTGACTGGCAGGTCAGGGCTGCCGCCCTTTCTTTCTGTTCAATTGTACAATGGGGTGTTGAACTAGTGATACAAAAAGCCATTTATTTTAAATAAGAAAGTTTGAGTAAAACACCAGATAATAAATGTAATTACATTCAAGTAAGTTGGCACCCGTGACCTTGATGGTCATTGGAATTCTGTTGCAGGGACTGAAATAGATTATTTTTTGTGTGTAATCAAAACTCTATCTATTACTGCCCTTTCAGTATCAACTTCTGGCATGACCTTGTGTTACCCGCATCAATCTCAGTGCCGTACACTTAACTAGTCTACACTTTGAATGATCATTGTTCCACAAAAGCAATTGCATAAAAAAGAAAGCGATTGCGATTTTGTCTCAAACAGAGGAGACAAAGCACTGGGCAAATTGAAAGGACCTTTTTTTTAACCAGTTGGGATCCTGAAAGAAGTTGCAGTAAAAGAGCTCTTTTTTAAAAAATAATATCAACGTGACAGAAACCTGTCTATGCAGTCGCTGAGACAAGCACAAAAAAAGGTATCAAGTTTGATGGCGCGCAGTTGTCTAGAGCAATTCTGGACAGCACCGCATACAAGCGGTTAACCTTAAATGACACCGTATACAACAGAGAGACCTAAAAGACCAGCTGCATGATATCAGCCACACATAACTGTCCCTCTGTGCTCTCTGATGCCTTGCAACAGGCAGAAATGTGAAATCGCTGAAATGTATTTATTCTTCAATACTATCGGTTCAAAAAGAGCTGAAATTTCTATATCCCAATGTTGTTGTATTTCAGCGAAGAAAATTAGCATTTTTAAAACCTCTCTAATTCTAATTTCCATGATTTCACAATATTGTAAGAAAAGCAGTTGTTTTTCATTTTATTTTTGATGTTCAATGTAAATGGTTTGGATTACTTAGACTGAAAAAGACAAATACTGCAACTTCATCTTGTCTGACCCCCATTGGCTTTTGTTTTAGCTTTGATCGTCGAAGAAACTTGCCGGATATTATATTGAATGTATTGAGAATCAGTTAGAAAATAGGTTTCCCATAAGAGCGTCCTGTGATCCAGATGATGCATTCATGAAACAACTACAGTGAGCTGACACTGCAACAACATAATGAACCACTTCATGCAAAACAAGATATTAACGGAGCAGGTGTTTAGTTTATCTGCGTCATTTTGTATTCAAATAGGTTGCAAAAGGTCCCCTGTTGAGACAAGCTAGGGGATGATCACTGATTCCTACCTTGAAATTTGTTTGTTAGCGAGTGACTGAGGCACTGGTCAGAGATAGCAAGTTGTAAAAGCAGGAAGTAGACAGGTGACGATAAAAGACGTGGGTGATTTCCGTCACATTACTGAAAGGAATTGATAATATCTAGACAAAGAGACTTAGAAAGGCAAATCATCCAGTGCAAGAGATGAATCTTGTCAATATAAATGCCAGCATTGTTCAACACAATATGTAAAAAAATTGAGGCCTTGATGATGGTGTGGCTGATTGCCTTTTTAATACGTGGCAGAAAAGTTTATTGGACGGCAGTCTCTGTGGTATGCAAAATGTATTCTGCCAGTTTCTGGCAAAGTGACTGGTACTCTTTGCATAAGATAAAGAAATTTCTAGACAGTATCTCTCCTGTGGTTACCATACATGTATCCTGATAATCCCGCAGACAAAATAGAACACGTTTTTGCAACATATAGATTGTTCATTGACTGAAAATCCTTCTTAGCTCAAAGAAAAACAAAAATCGGAACATTTGAAAATTCTATCTTGTTTTCAAAAAATTTGGATGTTTTTGGGTGCTGTTTTTTAAAGCCTTCCAAGTTTCTTTACACAGTCACGATGATGCTAAATCTGTTTACAACCCGCAGACACACATTTCAAATGAGCTACCCGGTGCTATCAATCAGTCAACTGCATAAATGGAGACAAACAACAAATCACTGAATCATTCGCAAATAAGGACAATTTTCCCATTTTTTTCCCACATAAACCTTCTATATGTTTTTGGACTGTGGGAGGAAATTGGAGAACCCGGAAGAAACCCACACAGACACAGGGAGAACACAGAAACTCCACACAGAAGGGCTTGCTGTAGGAAATCAAACCAGGGTCCTTTGTGCTAGGAGGAAGAGTCACTATCTACTGCACTGTGTTGCCCCGCAACCACTGTTTGTTCCCCTCTAAAATCTTTTGACATCAGTCTCAAATATACCAAATAGGTCAGGCCTCTGCATGTAGTACACAGAGGGCATAAAGTATGCAGAACTGATGATGGGAAGTAAGTAAAGAAGCAAGTCTACAATTTTGCTGGAACATATCACAGGTAATAGAGTGAGAACAGCATCAGATCTAGAGTCTAGTCACAACGTATGACTTCTGTTAAATTTTACTTCCAGATTCCTAGACTGACTAACTTGGAGGCAAACTTGAAGCTTCCCTCTTTCTCTGGGGTATGACACTTCCCTACAGACACCCGAGTCTCACGTTCATTCTGTAATCGCACAGAGGCATATGACCCTGAGGAAGGGAATAAAAGAAAAAGAAATTACTTTCATTAAGAAATTCAGATTTCTCCCATCCTTTTGATCTTGCGCCAGAAGAACATTTATGCTGATGAAATGCATAAATAAAGTTCTTAAATTATCCCATTCCTCTTTAGTGCATGTATCGGAGTTGGAGAACTTCCAGACAAGACAACTACAATCCCAGTGAGTGCCTCTGAAGAGAAATGATTTAGGAGAAGGCCTGCTACTAATGGAAACAGCTCGGGTTTGAGACTTTTTCGTGAAAGTGCATATCCAGTCATTTCTTGAAAAGGATGCAAACATGAGTTGTACATATTTGTTAATATTTACAGACCGAGCTGCATCCATGTATGCTGTAAATCCTTTCTGAACAAGATTCTAAGCAGTGTAAGAGAGTATTAGTGGCCCATAAAAAGTAAGGTCTTATCAACAATCTGGAAGGAGTTTTGCTCTTTCATAGGCAAACAACTACATTCAAATATTTTTCTGTGTCAGAAAGCCCTTACATTTTCTGCGGACAAGTTACAGGAATGATTCAAAGACACTGCATGAAAAGTAAAATCATGATTATTATACTTAACATTTCCTTTAGGAAATAAAATCTATAAAGATAGGTTTTAGATCCCTTTATATCCAGCATGACCATGGAATATTTTTCTAACATGTATTGTTCAAGCAAATCAAAAATAATAATTTTAGTATTTTCAAGGAAATGTCTTGTTTTTTTGAAAATGTTGCTTACATATTTGATTAGTACTATTTGCTTACTTATTATTTACTCCTTAGTAGGCTAAATTCATCTGACTGTTAAAAAAAAAAAACATTGGAGAATGACCAGTCGCCCTAGTAATCAAAGATGTTATTGAAAAATCTCAGCATGCACATAAAATTATCTCAAAAGAATCTCAAAAAAGTAAAAGTTCACATTTACAAACTTGAATGACAAACTCAGGGTAATGTAATGCACCGTTATCCTGTATATTATCCAAACAATGACCTCAGACATTCCCTAAAACACTGCTGACAGTTAAAAACTCCAGGACTTCCTCAGCTTCCATGACAGAGGGTAAATATATTCCACTGAAAGGGACTTCAGCATGCATGATTTGTTATGGTTTATGAGGAGATTGTGTATCTTTTCTGAAATACGATTGCAAAGAAATACAGCCATGCAAGTATGACACAGGGGCGGTGCGGCTCAAGGGTTTTAGTGGCCGTCCCTGCAACCCAATATTCATCCTGGTTCAATTCCGGTGCTCCTCCTAGCTAGTTGAAGTGTTGTTGAGCAAAACGCGGCATCCCTAACTGCTCCCGAATGTGACAACAAAGACTATCTTTTCTCTATACATTTAACAGCAAATTTATATATTTTTTTTGTAAAATGGAAAAACTCCAGGTATCACCCAAAAACATTTGGAAAAGTCTTGCCATAAAGGTTGGTCAGTAGAGTTATGTCAAGCTGAATTATAAGAAGAGTTATTGAAAAAAAAAAAAAAAAAAAACTAACCAAAAATTCCTGACTTATCTGGTCCTAAAAGACAAATGCCATCAAGTTATATATACTCTTAGCTGATTTGACAATAATTTAACAAATTAATGTTAACGTTCAAATTAATTAACGTTTGATACGTCTATCTCAGGGCTTATCAACATAGATCAGAAGAGGATAAACCAGCTATAGGACATCAATCTATTAATAATATATCATAAGTTATGTTCCGATAAAAAATGTGATATGACATAAGAAGGATTTAACCATAATAAAAATAATGCTTCCACTTTTCATGGAGTTTTAAAAACAACTAGGCCATTACATGGCATAGATATCATAGGTCAAATGTATGTTGTAAGTCTGAAAGAGTGTACACTGAAATCTAATAGGGACTGGTGTTATTTCAGTTCAAAAATATCCCTGACCTTTCATACGTCCACATATTTAACTCAAAATCTATTAGATGACATACATATAGATTATTAAGCATCACCTTATTCTTATGTTGTGTAACTGAAATATATGTACAGTTCATTGTCCCTTTTCACCAAATTCAGAACTTTTCTTTTATTGTACGACTTTACTAAGTGTAGCAACACTTCTTCATCTCTGTGTGTTTGTGTGTGTGCATGTGCATTTTATAGAATAGTGTCTAAAACAGACAAAGCAAACTACTTTTCTGAGACAAAAAAAAAATCAAAATCTAATTTTATAGTTATGGAGAATAGAACTGATACAAAATAAGTTTATCAATATAGAATCCTTTAATATCATGTATTTTAGATCCATTCCATGTTTAGCACCTAATCCTACAAGTGTATCGCTATAATAATTTTTGTCGCGCATTTATGTTATTGTAGTTTGGCGGCAATATTTTTTTTATCAATACCATCAATAACATGAAATTAAATAGGGAAGTGTGAGACTCTGTATCCTACTTTCAGTGACAGTCTGCAAACCTTGAGGAAGTAAAAAGTATATAGTTTATATGCCTAGAATGACAGCAATGTTCAGTTCTACCAATGTGTCTCTTGTGAGTCATACTGATGAACATTATTCCTGTTCGTTCGCTCCACAAACTGATAGGATTTCTAAATACAGACCACTGCTAATGTTATTTTCAACTTATAAAATCCCTTTTCTTCTCATCTGGTACCAAGCCAGCAGTCTAGTTAGCAGCTTTATCGTGTTAAACACCAATGTGCCAGAGATATAACGAGTCGGCATAACGGTCAAATAAGACATACTTAAAGGGATCTATTGATCGCATGACGATATACAAGAATGAAGCACTGAAATAACAACACAAAAGTAATTTTGATAACAATTACAAAGCTTACTTTATAAATATCATATAATAAAAATTACAAGGAAACCCATATGTCACAAGGCTGACCTTGTTAAGTTCTGCCGCCTCCAGATTTTTAATGGAGTGACTCATTCAAGGTCTCACTCAACATTGATAAAAGAGAAGACGTTACGGTGAAGGGAAGAAAGGTTTCGGTAAGTAACAGAAAAAAGGCAGAAAGTAGAAATAAAGGAAAATACAGATGTGTGTAATGAGACGTGACAGCTGACCGTCTTTGCTGAACTGATGCATGTTTGCCTGAAGTGACACCATGAACATTCTGCCGGTCCTGTTTGCAAAACTGGATTTCTGAAACAGGGACGTGTAAATGTCGTGCACAGACGAGACAACTTATAGGACAAAACTTACGATGTAGCAAGGCTCGCAGTATGCCTTCTTCTCCACGGCATAGAAGGGCTTGCCACGCAACTTTGAGGTGCAAGTCATGCAGATGAAGCAGTCAACATGAAAGACCTGGTCCATGGCGGTGCAGCCGGTACCTTCACCCACCACATTCTCTCCACAGCTGGAACAGCGCCCTGGTGGGAGGAAGAAGAGGGCAGGCTAAGTGCAAATTCGCTATAAAGCCATGTGATTTGCTTCCAAGGTCAGGAAGAGTTTATCAGTAAATCAAATTAAGGTCTATATTTCTGCATTCTGGGAGGAAAAATCTGGATTTTAGAGCTCTTTGAAAGTTGTAAGAACACAATTTGTTAACCTGTCAGGAATTAAACAATTTAAAGTATAGAAGTATCTAATTTCAAAATGTAATCTATTTCTACTTCCGTTTCTACTTTCGGCGCTGTCTCGGGCAGCTGCCTGCCAGAGTTTCTCCTCACCTTAGTAATTCCTCTTCCGTCAGCCGAGGGAATATTCAAATGTTTGTACTTCTTAAGACCTTAAAACACTTGATAGCCTTAACCTTGACACTTTATATTTTATTGTATTTCTTATTCTCCCTCCTTCCTATGATTATCTATTATTGTTATGTTTTGCTTGACTTTCAACAAAATATTTATTAGTTATCAACTTGTTTAGCAACAAACAAGATAACTGGAGTGGCACAGCGGTTAGCGCTCACAACACGATGGACCCCGGTTCAATTGCGACGAGTGTGGAGTTTGCATGTTCTGTGAGGGTTTCTGACAGGCTTCCACGTTCCAAAAACATGCAGCAGGTTCATTGAAAAATGCGGAAGATTGCGCTGAATGAATGAGTGAGTATGCGGCCCTGCAACTGACTGGTGACCAGTCCAAGGTGTACCCCACCTCTCGCCTGGTGACAGGTGGGATAGGCTCCAGCATCCCCCGTGCAGGATAAGTGATGACAGACGGATGGAGGAAATGTGATAATTGGATAATTGCGACAGTTTATCAAGGAAGGAAAAGACACTCACACCGACTAACTTCATGTCCTCTTTCACTACAGCCATAAATCCCCTTTTTGGCCCTTCAGTCTGGCCTGTCTGACTTTATCTTCATGTTCATGTGCCCCAAAAAACAAATTGCTAATCTCAGATTGTAAAATCCAACTATTTTGTTGTTCCTTTTCCTTTTTACGACAATGAGTTGGCAACCTCTTTGTTGAGGATGAAATTCTGGCGTTTGGAGGCAAACTTGATAGGATATTTTGCATACTTTAGTTTACGGTCCAATCAACTGATAGAGAAAATTTTACACATATCACAGCCCAAAAAGCCGATTAGGCCCAAGTTTTTTTTAAGAAAGATTGCAAAACTGTTGCTAAATATTGAACAGTGATAAAAATCTTCTATGTTAGTCGGGAGAAGTTGAATAAGACTATGCAGTTTTACTTGATGAATAATGTGGATGTGCATTACTTTTAGTCATTTGACCAGAAGATCCATAGGGCACTAACTACTTGAAGCCAACATCACAAAATTCTCAATATAAATGGCTTATTTCAAGATTTATAAAGTGACTAATCTTCACTTTTTGAATCGTGGATAAAAATGGAAAAAAATACTATAATTATGCCACATTAAAGAGACCATCCACATCACCAAAGAGTGACAGGGACAACATCTATTTCAGAAAGTAAAGCTTTTAAGGATAAAAAGAAACTTTCAGAAGAACAAGCAAATCTTTGTAAAGGGGGCACATGTGAACTGATTATTGCAGCAGAAAGAAGCTGATTGCATATTGTTGGACATGGCATTTGGATATCTTTAATTGAGTTGGCGATATCTTTAATTGAGTTTAAGATGTCCTCAACTCAATGCAAGTTATCTTCAACCCAATTAATAACACTGTCAATTTAATTACTGGTATCTTACAATAATAGGGTTTAAAAAGATATCAAAGAATGTTTTATTTTTTACACAGCTGAAGACAGATGCAATCTTGTAGAGGGAGTTTGATACAGTATATTTAATTAATTCTAGTTCAGTTCTATGGATCTTTTTTTTCCCTTTTTCTTTTTTTGTGTTTGACATAAAAGCTGATTTGGGGGATGATTGACACTGTATATTCTGAACAAAGCATTTCAAATGTGTTACAGACAGAGGCAAGGCACTAACTGGGGAAGATAGACTATCTGATGTTAGCATTTGCACAGTTCCACTAGCTGTTTTCATATCTAGATATCAAATGGAGTGTAAAGTGGAATCTGTCTCAGGTATCTCCTTGACTGCGAGGCTTGCTAATAGTATTCTAATCTCAGATAACTCATTATCTTATCACCAGCTTCGCATGAAACTGAGAGAAGTTGCTTTAAAAAGTGATAGGATTTACAACTTTTACAGCAACATTCCACAGCAATTCTCATATGGATATCTGAAGGACATGATCCGGCATTCCTTGACAGGAGATATAAAAGAAAACGCAAGCACTGATACATAACCGATCGAGATTTTTAACATTGAAAACAAAACAACAACAACAACAACGAAGAAAATTGCTGTCACATTTTATTAATAAAATCGCTGACTACTTTCATCCATTGAGACTTATGCTATAGATATATTTTATCAGTTCTATCTGTTCCCACGTCTTGATCCGCACCTCAATTATGGCTGCTTTACCTACTGTACAGGGAGACAGATTAAACAAACTATTGAAGGCATGTCTCAGGGGGACATGTGGGTGTCAGTGGAATCACAAGCAGTGTAATCACTTCAAAGAGCCAGAGGGAACGAAAAAGTGAGAGAGACTGAGCGAGAGGCAGAGGCGAGGTACGCCGAGACTGTTAGTGGCTTGAGATCACAGGCCATCTTCAGTGAGTGAATGAGAATGCCAAACACGTCCCACAGGGCTCCAATTTTAAATAGCAAGACGGAAACCTCTCGGAAATCCTTTTCCTTTAGGCAGTTTGTGATCACGAGGGCCCTCAGGAGCTATTTGTGCAAGTCACGAATGTGCATGTAGAATACACAGTTTTACCCCAATACGCGAAGCACAGACACAATGAAGAAAAGAAAAGGATTGCCTACACCAGTCATGCCACACATATGGATTAGAGCAAATAAACACAGATATATGTATCGTAGACTTTACGCATGCTGGACATTTAGCGGCTCGCGCTTGAATCCGCATGATCCTGCGGCACAGAAATGCTCCAGACAGTCCAGCTCCAAAGTTATTGTTCTCTTTATTAATGGTTTAATAAAATGTGTTATTGAATAGAAACTATTTTAAAGAGCGAAGCAAACATTCGTCTCCAAACTTCCAATTACGCGCGTCTATTTTCTTTGCGATGAATCAAAAAAATCTTCTTCGGCTCAAGCTTACGGCACTCCAAACGGCTGTCAAAATGCTGATTTACCAAATCAATAAATGCTTTTATGCAGTAAAAAAAATATAACATTTCACACAGTAAAATACAAGATTTCAAACCAGTTAAGCATCTTTGTTTGACAAATTTCTCAATATAATTCATCCAAAACCAATCAGTTGATCTGAATCCTCTATTGTGTGTCTGAGTTAGGTTGCACAAAGCCCAACAATTTCACGCTCAAAGCGCAAGCTTGGCCTTCTTCGGCAAGTCGATAACTTTATATTCTTAAACTTGCACTGTATGATAATAGTTAGATATGAAGAGTGTTTTACTGCTTTCCATCAATAATTTCACACATCAATGTCGGAAGTAAGCTTTTTTAGTTTTGAGACACTACTTCAGTTGAGTTCTTGAATAATACAGGACAGCATTTGAAGCAACATCATATTTACCCCTATGGAGATGATCCCAAATACTTTCGAACCATTTCAGCTGGGCATAAAGGAATCATGAAAAGGCCTCTCTGCTCCCCAGTGTCCCTTTGCGCAGAGAATGGAACCAGAGTCCTAATATCAAAACTTCAAATAGTTCCTGTATAACCAATGCCATGGTGATGTGGAGGGAGGGGAGTTCATTTACACTTTACTCACTTTCTTTCCTTTCATTCTTCAAACCTCAGAAGTGTCTCTTCTGTTACATCGAAAGTCAAAAGAAGGACTGAAGAGAAAATCTTTTCTACTTTTTTTTTTTTTTTTTAATAAAAGAAAAGCACATTCCCTGTGAGCTATGGAGGCTTAGAATGGTTAGACAATTTAATTGGATAAAAGGAAAAGATTAAAGAAGCCCTGACTCTGTTCCATAAATAATTGATTTCTAATGTATTTGTAGTGGCAGTGAGACGCTGTTGTTTGGGAATGGGGGATGTTGAGTGGCAGAACACTTCAGATTTCCCCCAGTCTATGCGTTCTTTGTTTTTTCACACCGTGATATTGAAGCAGCATGAAAGGCAGAGCGGGAGCACACTTGCAGCTCAATTTGATCTTACATCGTCAGAAATCAAAGATTGTGCATGTAAAGACGGCTCGCAAGGAACTTTTTTCTAGGGGACCAAACTTTTCACACTATTTTACTAAAGAATACATTTCTGCTGGTGCAACTGTTGCAAACCCCAAAGGCAAAGCCAACTACTACAGCTTGTATCAAAAACTAATAAAACAAGAGAAAAATCCATTTCATTTTGGGACTTCACCAAAGGTTATGTGCTCGTATCAAAATATACAATAAATTGTATTATGAAAAAACGACAACAAAAAAATAAACGTTTGCGCCGTTTAAACATTAAAACACCAAAAAACGGGCAAATCATAACAAACAATGGAATAAACAAATGATCTCCATAGTAGTTTTATTGGATATGGCAACGTACCTCCTAATAGATGTTAAATTACGATCCACTTGGATAAGGTGAGGCAAATAAAGGAGTTGTAATAAATTGGTCGGACTCTTACCAGCACAAACAATATATTTTGAAGGGGAAACCAGAAATGTGGTTGAGTAGATTAGGAGTGTTACCGCTAACTACAGGAACGCCAGAGGCCACAATTTCTGCCTTGTTTCATCTCTCTGCCCTCTGGGTTAATCTACTTTGTTGCTTCAGCTTGCCCTCCGTGCAGCCTGACAATGCCGGGGCCTTCAGTTGCCTTGGGATGACAAGAGAAATAGCTGTCATCACTGTATTCCAATCTCTGAATGCCTCTCTCCTAACCTCTCCCTTTAATCTTATTCCCAATGTCAGCAAATAGCAGTCTGTGGAGCTGCTACAGCCACGGAGAAGGATGGAGAAGAGGCAAGCCTGTGCCACTAAGTATTAGTGCTCAGCCTGTCAAGGCCTACAGCAGCAGATAGAGGGGGAGGGAGTGTAGGTTACATGTTGTAGAAGCTGGTTGGCAGGAGTGACATGCGGGGGTGCCAGGGAGCAGGCGGTGCTGGCAAATACGTTGAAAGGGAGAGTACAGGCAGGGAACAGGTGAGTGTGTGTGTGTGTGTGTTTGTGTGTCTACAGCAGAATATGTACACAAGTGGTGTGCTCCAAGTCATGTGTATTTTATGCTGTTTGTCGGTGCACACCCGTTTGCTTATAAGTATGTATGAGTTTGCGTGCATGAGCATGCAGATGTCTACACATTCCTGAGGTCAAACGCTCACTCACAAATGAAATCTAGCAACGTGAGTGCCCGGAAGCCTCAGATGGGCTCACACGGCAGCTGATCTTGCAAGCCTCAGTGGAGCTGTCTCAACTAGGCAGGATAGCAAACGCCGAGCCTGGCGGGGGAGGAAGGGGAGGGGCGGGTGGTGAGGGGGGGTTGGTCACCTCATGTGAACTACCCAAAAAAAAAAACAGGCTTCTGTCACTGGGAAGAGAAGCCCCATGCTTGTACGATGCATCAACTGAAGAGCCAGAAAGCAGCACTACGAGGTCAGCTCTAGTGCTGGGACGATATAATGAGGAAAGACTGGTATATAAAGCGTATAAACTATCACCAAAAATCACCCTGAAATTGCTTTTTCTACGCGAACAAGAACCCACATCTCCAGGTATTGAGACATAATACAAATACAAATAAATAAACAACTGAGAAGCAGAAAACTGCTATGATTCCGTTTGCGTGGTACTATTTTTACTTCGTTTAAAAGACGGCGTTGAAGGATAATCGGTGAGTTTTGTTGTATGATGTCAGTCTATAGTAGTCAGACATAATCCACTGCAGGAGGTATACAACTGCATGGGCTTAGGAACAGCCATGTCACCAAACTGCCTCATATGATGCCCCCTACCCCTGGGTAATCAGTGACCTCCTTCCAGCAGCATTATGCTCTTCTGTCTCATAATGATTGCTGCCACAGACATACACAGACGCACATGCATGCACACAAAAGATGGTTGAGGAAATGCCCGTGTACGTGACTGAGAGAGAAAGGCTTGGAACCAAAGGATCTGAAAATCTGTGTGGGGGAGAACTGGGAGATTCATAGTAAAGATAACCTATGTGTAATTCTATTTGAAAATTAAATATTTTGTAGTGACAACATCCGCGTGTATGCATAGATCTGCCGAATCAATTTGCTAAATTCTAATTCAAGAAACAGACAACAATTAATTACAAAATTAACATATTGCAAACATAGTATGAGTGTCTAACGTTTATTAATTGATTTTAATTGATGAGTTTATTAGACTATACTAGGGTGTTTACAGGGGCTTCGGTTATTCTGCAGTGTTTTCCCTTCACACATGAGTTCTTGATACAATCAAGACATTAAATGTGCATCTTAAAAAGCTAACAGGAGAAAATCACCTGCATCGGCTGCGATGATTGGCCGAAGGCATTTAGATCCAGCGGAACAAGAGCTGGGTGGGGATGTGGGATGCATCTATCAAGCATTGGAGAGGTTTTAGTCTGACACACACATCCAGCTTGTTATGACATGTAGAGGCACATCTAAAGCAAACTCCTAAGAGGTTGCTGAGGGCAACCTTTGTAAAATGCAAATGACTTTCACCAGAGTATCTTAGACAATGCACAAAGCTGTCTAAACTCGAAGCCTATTAATACATAAAGTTGCGGTGCTGCATTGTGGTGTGAAGAAATAGGCTCCACAAGAGCACACTGTGTGAACCAAAAGTTTTTTCTAACCCAATTACCTCAGCCGATCTGTTCTGACTTCTCTGGCCTGTACTGTTACTGGAGCTACACTGCCATTTGTATCTCTTCCAAGATTCCTCATGAACATTTCATGTGAGGTGTCTTATAAATTATGAGGGTTCTTCCAGCTGACATTATGAGAGAAAAAGGCAAGCCTTCCTTTCCTTCTAGAGCTCTCATCATAAAACAAAGGCTAGCTCAATCCGTAAGGAAACGTTTCAGCCTTTGTGGAGTAGAGTAAGCCCATATGAATAGCTTAGCTAATTTCAGATGAGTTATTCTCAGAAGAACATGTGATATTATCGTTACAAAAACATTATCATTTATTCTCAGAAAATCACTCCAAATAAATAATGATTGGGTATTAAAAATTGACATATTTTTAAAATCTATATAATAAGGAACCAGATGACAGGGATTGCATCAAAGAAATTCCATTTGTCTGTTTGGTATTAAAGAAAACACAGGAAAAACAATCTCTGGGGCAGAATAAACTACACTCTATGTGTCTTTATCACTAATTGTAAATAATGCAAAGCGTCTCATCCTCTTAATTATTCAGCTTTATGTCCTGGTTTTGGTTAACACAAATGTACTGGTGACAAAATATTGTAAGTTCTTCTGGTGCACAAATGCCAAGGCATCTATGCTGTGAGCAGAGTAGCTGTGTCTTATTAGATTTCCACAAACACAGTACACCTACGCAAAACCTAAGTGGATTAAATATGATGGATGATGACATTTGGAGAAAAGGCTCTTTCAGATTATCCTAATCTAATCTGGAACTCTAAATCAGGACTAATCAGTTGCGTTTCAAAGAAGCTTCAATCACGGAGAGAATTTTGGGCTTGAAAACTGGGTTTCTCAAAAGAAAAGACATTATTCTATAGTACTTTATTTTCAGGTTTTTATATTTTGAGCAGCCTATGCCTTTGAGAAGAGCGTATAATGAGCCTATTTTGAAATAGAAAAGTCCACAAAGACACGATAGGTGTAGTCGCTGCTGTGCAGTTGTTGTAGAAGTAAGTCTTAAACTTCTGTAATTTATATGCCCTGAGTAGAGCGCTACTACATCGAAGAGATTCTTCTGACATTAGAGAGCCAGAGTGTAACATTAATTAAATTCAATTAAGCCCCTCTGGACCAATGAAAACCCACTATCGCTGTTTCAAATTAGAAGGTCATCAAAAAAATTAGAGATACCGATAAAACTTAGCTATAGGAAAACAATGATTCAGTCCAGTCGTACGCTAGAGATCATGGCGGCACTTTGAATAATCTTATTAATTACTAGCCTTGGGGTTGCTGCAACCCACCAGAAAAGGGAGAGCTCATATGCCATTAGATTCTTCATAATTTCTTAAGTCTCACAAGTTGGAACAGATTCTCACACAGCCTTTACACCGAATGTACAGAAACATACTAGTTCGAAGTCCGTTTTTAACACTGATATAGTGACAATGTGTGTAATATTCAGCAGGACAGGATTTGAAAAGCAGCATGCCTTTATGCTAGAACGCTCTCTTAATGAGATCCTGCCATCACCTAAGTGCTTATATTACTGCCCTTATCCCCTCTTTCTCTCAGTAAATTCAGCTGTCACCTTATTTAACAACAATATAACCCCCTCCCCCCACACACACACATACACTCAACTTGCTAATAGCCTGTTGTTGTCAACTGGGGATGCACACGCTTTTGTGACTCTCACTGGCTACCTCTGCTCACATGAGCCATTTTCAACTCACATGTCCTTGTTTCACCAGGCTACAGCCACTCATCCTTACACATTCTAACATCCAAAAAACTGCATGCATTGTATCTCTTTCTATAATCCATCCATCGTCTGCCGCTTATCCTGCACTCAGGGTCGCAGGGGATGCCTGAGTCTACCCCAGCTGGCATCGGGCGAGAGGTGGGGTACAGTCAGTCGCTAGTCAAGTGCAGCACGCTCACTCACTCTTTCGGGGCAATTTTCCCCATTTTTTTTTCCAATTAACCTCCTGCATGATTTGGAGACATGGAGAGAACATGCAAATTCCACACAGACCGATCCCCTTGTTGGAATCGAATCGGGGTCCTTCGTGGTGTGAGGCAGAAGTGCTAACCGCTGTGCTGCCCTCTTCCCTAAAATCAAGCCAGCCACATTTTGAGAACCATTCCTCAGTTAATATACTTGACTTCATTAAAGCCATCAGATCCATTTGACCCATGTCTAATGTGAACCAATTAAGGTCTTTACATCAGTGCACACCAAAGTGAAGCGGAATATCCCTTAATTCCGGTTAAATACATGTCCCTGCATTTATAAAACACCTCCATATGCTGTAACCGTGTGCCATGTGATTATGTGCTGATATAAAGCCTGCTCTATGGTCCCACTGAATGCTTTGAGCCAAACATCTAATGGGCATGGGAAATAATTCCAGGGCAAAGGGGATTAAAGACTAGAAATGAGAGAGGACCGGGGTGATGGCACTCCCAAACAGCTAAAGGTTCAGAGCATAGAGAAACAGAACTGCAAAAAATGAATGCACAGAATCCATGTGTTTTGAATTCTAGTTTGTAAAAAATCATTACATCCGTCATTTTATTTAGACTGCTCTCCTGGCGTAAAATTACACATCAAATGTTTCAATAAAAAAAGGTGCAAATAAATGTGTAAATGATCAAAGTAGAGAAAGATTCATCAATTTAGAGACGTTCATCTGCCCAAGGTCTTTATTGTATTATTTTTCTCATTCTATTCTGGGCAAAAAAACATTTCTTCTCTGTTGATCATACCATTACACTTTTGTAGACACTCCCCTGCATCTCAGGCTGCTTCACCTTTCCTCTGAAAATCAATGGATAAGAGGTGCACCTACCACTCTCACCTCGACTCACCAGCCTTAAGCCATATTCCAAAAAAATTTAAAAATTCACTAACATTTTGGGAGGTCCTGGGAATGCCTGATGCCAGTTTTGATCTATTAATCTACATTCCAATATAGCCTCCACAACCCTGAAAAGATGTTTAAATTCATAGATCTAGGAGGCTTTGGACAAGATTTATAGGCTGTCAAGGCCCGACCAGGCTGTATTTGTAACGGAAAACAAACGAGCAAGCAAGCAAACAAACAAACTTACAAAGAAAATACTTCAAAATTGTTTCAATTTTTACGTATTTTTCTGGTTCGATTTTGACGTGGGGACTTCTCTATGTGGAGTTTGCATGTTCTCCCTGTGTCTGAATGAGTTTCTTCCGGGTTCTACGGTTTTCTCCCACAGCCCAAAAACATGCAGCAGGTTAATTGGAAAATAAATTGGGAAAAATTGCCCTGAATGAGTGAGTGAGTGAATGGTTGTCTGTCTGTACATGTGGCCCGGCAATTGACCAGCCAGCAGTCCTGGGTGTACCCCGCCTCTAGCCAGATGACAGCTGGGATAGGCTCCAGCATCCCCTGCGACCCTGAGTGCAGGATAAGCGGCAGACGATGGATGGATGGATAATCCTAAATGTATTAAAGAAGTGATGTATTTTCATAGATTTTTTTTTATAAATAAAAAACAAACTTTATACATTGTTAACAATCAATGTCTGTCTTTTTGGCATGATTTATGACCCTCTCACATGGTAAATTACAGCAAAGGAGGGAGGTGGTGCATACAAACAAGAAAGAAAACAAAAAAACAAAGAAAACCCATTCCCATGGCTGTCATGATGGTGATTATAAAAAAAAAAAAAAACATGTAACTTACAGAGACAATAAACATATGACAACATGTAGTAATTATAAGAGCAGTCATGAGCGGCATAGAAAGACAAATCAAAAATACTTAGAGAAAGGCTTGATAAGAATGTAATCAGAAAAAAAAGATGTACCAACTGTGTAGTCCTGAATGACATCAGCTGATGCTTAAAAAAAACAAATATACTGATTCCAATAAAACAAGTCTGGAAGATCAAATCCCATGCATATTGCATACCTGTATATTTTTAACAGGAGATGATAGTTTTTGGAAAAAAAAAAAGTTTGTTGTGGCAATAGTGAGATTGCCAAGGAACAGCACACATTACCACAGATTACTTTCCTACATACTTTTTTTCTGCTGTGTTTACCCCATTTTATTACCTATTTTTACTGGACTCTTTTTAAGAATAGCAATAGTACTGATATAATAACAATATTTTCAGTGGACAATACCAACCAAACTATCAAGCTATTTCAGTAGATTTATTAAAATGTAATTTATATAAGAATTTATGGCAGGAGAAAAAATTGTAAAACTGGCACCATAATGGTTCATAAGGTGCACTGTGACACTGGAGGCAAAACAATCCAGATTAAATTCATAGTTTTGTTGTTGAGTAAGACACTTAACCTCTAACCGCTTCCTAGGCGTGGCTCATTGGCCGCTCCCTGCTCATAGTTTGTTTATGATGAGTTAAATGCAGAGGACAAAATTTGCTGACGTTGTGCTGTATATGAGTGAATGTGACTAAATAAAAGATTTCTTTCTTTCTTCCTTTACTAGAACGTTACCCTGTTTGTAAATGAGGTCTGGTGCCATGTGAATGTTGGTAAGAAAAGCCACCCTACCGAAGTACTCCTCTGATGGAGGGTTGTCCATGTCAAACAGCATCTTCTTCGTTAGGCGTTCAAGTTCATCTTCAGGGTGGGCCGTGGGGGCATTGGTCTGAGAACCAAAGAAGAAAGAGGAATTTGATCCACAAAGCAAATTTTATATAATCAGATAAGGTTGGCAATATCTTTCATGCATTTCCAGCTGACTGGTGAGTACTGCATGTGCTCACTCTAGTATAAATGATGATTGAATAAAAGAGTAAATGCAAGAACATATTGATGGGTCCCATTTTGAAAATGATCACAAAGATTGACAAAAATTCCAATAATTCAGGATGCCTCATAGTCAAATAAAACTAATTCCCAGGAATCTACATGTAATCGGAGGTGTGGAGATGTCTGACCCTGGTTGAGGCTTTGGTTTGGCCCTCAGAGGGTTGTGCATATGTTCTATGCAGCACATAGATGAGAAAGAGACAATCAGCCTGATCAATGACTGATTTGAGGAAAGGAAAAGATAGAAAAATAAGATAAATAAGATTGATAGATAGACGGTTGGATGGATGGATGGATGGATGGATGGATGGATGGATGGATGGATGGATGGATGGATCCTTTATTTAGGAGCCTCTTTTCATGCTTTCTTTGACACCCGCCTGCAGTGTGTTTTAAAGGGATGACATGTTCTTCCTCACATTTTTGTCAATCATCTATTGGAAAGCACATCCCCACATGCCTTACTCAAGGCCCAAGATGCACTACCGTCATACTTGTGTGTGCTTTTACCAGACTCTCTGGAGGCCAGCTTGACTTTAAATTTGGTGACATCTGGTCAGATCAGAGGGGGTAAGTGTCTTTGCAGTAAGTTTGATTTTCAATACTGGAAGACAAACTGAGATCCGAGCTGACCTTTTAGTTGCTCCTAATTACCACATAAGGGAGCAAGGTGCATATAAGCTACTATTGTGGATTCTAACTAATTTATTTGTGTCATATAATGCAATCAGATTTGTCAATTGCAGACGGGATGAAAAAAGTATTTTGTTATTCATAATGGTAGAGCATTCACTGATCATGCCTCTAGTAATATTAATAGTCATTATTTCTACATCCATTAGTATGCGCCTTCCATCATTTGAGACACTGTGTCATTAAAAACAATTCAACTATATATGAAGAAAACAATTTGAAAAAACGACAATAAGGCCCTCTACCAGCCCTCAAACCAGGTAGGTCTATAAACTGTGATCCTCAGGATCCTCAGGAAATGTAAGGTTTTCAAAAATAAACATACTTTGCCATAACGTGGCCTTGATGCTCCTTAATTTATTTTGTGCTAAAACAATTAATAAATTACATCGCAACTTACTTAAACAGATCTACAGCTATCTTTAACAAAGTATTAAAATAATCCGATAAATAGCTTAATAGAAAGAATAAATATAATAATAATTTAGACAGGATAAATATAATTCTAACTTTTTGAAAACTGAAGTCACACATATTTAGAATACTCTAAACTTGTCGATTCATAATATAATTATGACAACACATGGAAATATATCTTTTCAATTTTCCATCCATCTATCCATCCATCCATCCATCTTCTGCTGCTTATCCAAAGTCGGATTGCAGGGCTCTAGACCCCCACTGTGCGCCGAGTCCGACTATATCTAGTCGGAAACTCTCAGCCTTGTGAACCAGCTCGGGCTCCTTCCCCGCCAGAGGAGTGATATTCCATGTCACAAGATCCAGCGGAAGGGTTGGACCACCAAGGGCACTGCCCATGTCATCCCTTCGGGCTGTGCAGGCTTGGCCACCAGTTGCTTGCCATCGAGCCCCACCCCTGGGCCTGGCTCCAGGGGGATGCCCCAGTGACCCACATCCCAGCAGGGGAAAACTGGGTCCAAATTCTATAGTCATCATGGGTGGTCTTCTGAGCCGCGCTTTGTCTGGTCCCTCACCTGGGACCTGTTTGCCTTGGGTGACCCTTCCCTGGTCATAAAGCCCCAGACAACATAGATCCTAGGATCACTGGGACACGCAATCCCCTCCAACACATTAAGGTGGCAGCTCAAGGAGTTGTTTTTTTTTTAATTTTCAAGATTCAATATTAACTAAAAAAACAGTTTGTTTGTTTTTCAAATCATGCTTGCGTAAGTTTACTTGTAAATAAGCTGGCCCAAAAAGGGAAAAAAAAAAACTGTCCCCAAATTTGCAATATGTCTGAATGGTATTTTAACCAATACTTCTATTCACTGCTCTAATGCTCTGATTCAGACAGTATATACTGTATACAGTCACTGGAATTAGCAGAGGACATCCAGATTTTCATTCAATTATTCATTAACTCATTCACTTTTCCCATGCTAACCATTAATACCTATCCTGTGCCCACCACTGTGCCACCTATTAAATATCAATATGCTAGCATAGAATCAAAGTCAATTTTCATAGTCTAGAAGAGCCACTGTAGATGTAGCTACATAGATAAGCTACATGGTACTACAAATGGCAAAGAGTTAGGTGGACTGTTAAGTGTCCCTTAGTCTGAGAAGTATTAGCCTAATTATTTTGGTATGTTCTTAACAGATTTTATTTGTCTGCCTTATCATTCAATCTTCAGTGAAAAATATAGTAGACATATTTTGTACAAGAGGAGTATGGATGGTGTTATAAAAGTAGTTCTTCTACAGAGAAATATAATAAACCCCAACAAAAGAGATGACTGAAAAGCCCTGCATCCTACGAATAACTTCTCTAGCGAGGATATCATATATCAAAAAACATTTATGTATTTCATTATAAAATTTAAAATTAATTTTAGCAAATCGAGATTTGCTCACTTGGTCTCTCTCAATCAGGAATGACTAGATTTCTTTTTCTTTTCATAGGTTTTTGTATCATTGTCCACACACCTATAGTGAAAATTTCCCTGTTGTGCCAGAGCTCTCTCCCTTGAGAGCAACTGGGCTCAAACGCTCAGTTTCCTGGGCAGCTCCTAAGACACTCAATCGTACCATGAGGATCACATCTGAGGAACAAGGAAACATTCTTTGTTGTTTTGATAGTCCTCTATTGTCAATTCAAATTCAATTAATATAAAACCAAGGTCATGTGTTGTATCAGTTGAGAAATAATACAACATGATGCACAACAGACTTCATAATAGGTCTATAAATTCTTTGCATACCTCAAAGGAATGATGTTATTGTCAACTCCCTGCTTATTATGTCTGTGTTGTGATTTTGAAAGTGAAGAGAAAGATCTAACACTGTTAATCTTTGCACCACATCAAAAGCATATTGGAGAGCGAACAAAATGCTGCGATTAACAGAAACAGACTTTTGAGTTTAAGCTTCATTTATACCTTATCCAGTCATTGACACCCTGCAGCAATGCACTGCCAGAGAGTTTAAAGCACCTTGTTAGGAACTCTTTTGTGACAGCACAGAATCATTTTTCACTTGAATAAGAAAAAGAAATTGCTTCCCCTGCATGCGTTATGATTGCTTCACAGTTCCTGTTGAGCTCTTCAGAGACAACAATAGAAACCATACAGCCGCTATATGAGCAGCAGACATGATTGTACTGTTATGTCTGGCTCAGTTCAGTTTGCCTTTGCCCTCAGGACACTCAGATGTACTTTCAGTGAAATTTCTGATAAAATTCAGAAGTAACTGCTTTGAAAGCTGAATCTAGCTCCAACTGTTTTCCCCCAATATATTCAGCTTTATAGTCTGGAGTCGGCTGCTTTTTAAAGGCAAAAACCCATTAGTTGAAATAAGATACAACTTGATGGACATCAAATGTCATCCACATGATAATTCAATACTGAATGTGATACAGATCAAATCAAGCACAGCAATACCACTGAAATTGACAAGTGTTGTATATATGTGACACTCATAGGTGAGAAAAAAAAACAAAAAACAAAAAAAAAACGAGGAGCTAATCACTGACATCTATGAATAAACCCCTACTGTGTTTTGTCATTGTGTTAAAACAGATTTCAGTATGAGTGGAGTAGGGCGGGTGGCAACAGGACTGCTCTTTACCTGACGCTCTGTAACCAACCTCAGACCTCCTCCTTCCTGCTCCGAATGTTTTAGTAGTGAATGAAATGGATGCATAACTGTACGCAGTGCATTTTCTCTGAAATCCAATTGGTGTAGGTGTAGGTATTTTAAAAAAAAGAGAGGACAGGAAGTACAGTCTATTAACTATTCATCAAGTGCAATGGCACAGATGAAGGTTGAGCTATCATATTGTTATCAGTAGAATAAATTACCTACGACCAAGACACAGGGAAATCCATACGACACACTCATGATGCAAAATTATTATCCAGATGTTGCACAGTGAATTGAAAAGCTAACAGAGAACATGATAGATCAGTTCTTCACCACAATGTTCTGTGAGACAAAGTTGTTGCAATATAACTGAATTTAAGAATCTGAGACCTTGGGAAAACAGTAAAGCAATGTGTTGGTTTATAAACAAACAGTGTGTGTTTTTTTGTGTGTATTGTTGAAGAGCCCTTGAAATGCTATTTTGATGTGAGAAGTTTGCCTAGAATATCTGATCCAAAGTGTTAATCAGATATGCACTTCTTGCAGCTTTTGTGCTACAGAAAACAATGTGCTATTGTATTTAGAGAATTAGACAATGATGGAAACTTTGTTAAATGTAAGACAGTACATTAGACAGTACATTAATTTACAATGGAAAAAGTAAGTCAAATCGAACTTCTTTGTAGATATCTACATATGAAGAATCAATGGCTCAAAATTATTATATTATTGTGCATTATCATATTATTGTTAAGTGATATACAGATATACATGTTGTGAACACTGTCTGATCAAGAATCTAGCGCTGAGAAAAGCTACTGTCATTACACTATACATTCAAAAATGTACATGTGACAAGGATAGAACTTTTTATTTTTCAGTTATACTGATAGAATGTATTAAATATTTGGGATGAATGCAAAACACTGAGGGGGGCAGTTATGCGGTCTGTGCCCTTGAGCATTTTGAAACACTGAATTACACATTGACTTTGAATGTTTGTGGAATAATGAGGGCTATATCATGCTCTAGGCAGCGGTGCATTGTGAAAGTTGTCAAACCTTGGCAGTGGTTGACTGACATTTAAAAGACGTCATCTTATATGTTAGTCAAACAATGCCATGCAAATGGCCTACCAAGATGATTTCAGTGTTCCTACATATACTGTATGTCACAGAACTGTTTATCCCCACTGCAAAAATGTATGCATATGCACAATATCCACATTCTGGTTATAAGTGACATTAGCTTATCCAAAGGTAAAATGGCTTCAGATTTCCCTTTGGTTTTAAATCTTTTGAAGAATACCCTCCTTCCTTACCCTCCCCATATTCAGAGAACAACTGTTTTTACACAGCTCAGTAAGAACGACAATGACATTGAGAACAACAGCACCGCTCAAACAGCACAAACGACTGGGCTGAAACTGAAAACCAAAATGGGAGAAGTACAAGTTCTATTAGTGAAATGAAACACAATCTCTAAAACAATGCCAATCTTTTTATCTACACATGTAGTCATCCATCAGCTGTGCCTTACCCCCTGCTTTACGTCTTCTAAATGCAATATTTCAAATTAAACCAAAAGCAATTGCCCATTCTTACAAAAGCTCAACATTTTCTGCATGATAGGCAGAAGGAGAACAAAGACGTAATCATTCACAGTCAGTTTTTTTTTTCTCTCTCAGAAAAATTGATGGACTTAACAATAGAAATGCTTTGTAATGTCAGTGAAGCTGCAGCTTTAACACCTTTCTGATTTAGACAGTGCTAATTCTGCAATCCTTGATTTTTTTTCAGCACAACTAATGATGCCATTACACAAACATAACCTTGAATGGGAAAATGGCTTATTAATAAAACAACAATTATTTTGAAAAAAGAAGAACAATAAAGAAACAATGCAAAAATAGACCATTGCATTAGCTAAGGTTCATAAAGGATTGGGGTATTTATCGGATTGGAATATCTAAAAAAAGCATTTATTGCTGCAACACTAAACGAGTGATTATAGCAGCTTAGATGACCGTGTTTCAACAAAACATGAAAGGATTGCTGGATCAGTCACACTATCCTTTTAGTAAGTATGTGTGTGTTTGGTACATGTGTATGTATGCGTGCGCATGAGTGTGAGTTCGTGAGGGTGAGCATGTGTTTTTGTGAGGTGGGTGGCTGGGGGGGGTTATGTTGGGTTTAGAATCAAATGAATGGGTTTTACACTCAAAGAGTTTTCTATAGAGTGTGTATTATGTGTGTGTCATTTTAAGGGAGGTTTAAGTGATTCTATGCAGTGTGACCCGTTTCTCGGCTGTCTGTGTATGAGTATGACAGAGTGGCTCGTATTTTGGGTTTTTCATACAAAGTCTTGCTCATTTTGAGTCCTATTTAGAGGGAACGCTCTACAATGTATATATTTTCTTTAGGTTTTCGGGTAATTTTGATTTTTTTTTATTAACTTCGTCTTGAATTTTTTGACTTCCTAATATTTAAGGGTAACTGACTGTTTAGAGATGTGTGTGTGTGTGTGTGTGTGTGTGTGTGTGTTCATGGATTAAGTGAATGTGTCGGTAAAAAAAGATTCAAGTATTCATTAATACAGCAAACGTTGAAAAGAACTATTACAGCACAGGGATTTAAATCCAAAGCAAGGTTCTAAGGTGACACAAAGTATATATTTCCCCAAACAAAAAAAGGTTATGTCATTTCAGCTACAGTTCAATGCTGAAAAATAAAATATAGTTAAATGAATGGATAGAGTGGCTAAAACTAAACAATCTAATTCCAAACCAGACATTTTTCTGCGCAATTTAAATCTGAATCTATATAAATTAAAATTAAATGGAAAGAAATCAATAAGTCCTAACAGACATGTTATGTATGTAGAAGGGCCTTTCAATGTTTGTAAGATTGTGCTGTGCAAAAGTAGGTCATCTGCTTGGAACTGACACATCCCCCTGCAAACAGATATTTGAAAATCTATGAGTGTAGAGGGGTGTCACAAGCTATTTGAAAAAAAAAACAACAACATATAGTTACAATATTATTTGGATGGATTTTAAATGTATTTGTCGAATTGTACATTGGACACTTCAAATTAAAAGACTACAGAAGTCCCATATTACACAAAATCTCTGCAGTTTCCCTGTTGTAAAACTAAATAAATACCCCGGTAAATAAAAACATGTAGTGGAAATTCAAGTTAAATGAATGCTTAATCAGCAACCTTGATTTTCCTTTAAAAAATATGCAGTGTTGACAACCCCCTGTGTATTTATGCTTCAAAAGCACATCATTGTCCTTCCTTCTGATATATGTTTAATGATCGAAGCCACCCTAATGGATACCCCTTGCTGAACGCTAGCACTATAATGACAACACTAATAAAAAAAATGTTTAGAAAGTACATAAGAATCACAAAATATTTAAAAACTTTGTTTCCTTTTTTTCTTAATGAGAAGTAGTGATAGTGGCGGAAGAATGTGAAATGAAGAAAACAGTAGGGGCCACTGTTTCCGCAGAAGGTTGAGGCTGCTTGTTTTCTGTACTCAGGCAAGAAAACCTGACACCTTTACATTAATTTTATTTACTGCAAGGATCAATACATTATCACAAGAAAGCAAGGTTACTTAGATGACTATTTCAAGTACTTCTACAGCCCAAATGAAGTACTTAAGATAATTACTCATGTAAAAAAATGTACTTTGGTGGAAATACGTTTAAAATTAAAAATAGGGAAAAGATGGCACAGTCTCTCCATTAAAAATGGTTTTACTGCTTTTGTTAAAGTATATATATATGATTTAGTTTTTTTGTCATTCAGCTGGATAATCCATCCAGCCGCTACTTGGCATGTTATAATATAACTTGACCTGAATCTTAAGAACAATGTCACTGCAGGATACACATGCATATCTTTGCTTTGAATCACTGAGGAGAGGTTGAAAACAAGAATATAAACTAACTACTGACACATTTTAGATTGCTGAGAGTCACCAACCTGCAATGTCAGGTATTGATCAAGCGGTTATTTACCAGCCACGCTGTACCCGTCAGAGGGTCCGGAGGAGGCATGGTTGCGTGACAAATGCTGCTGATCTACTGACAGATTCAAGATTCAAAGTGTTTATTATCATATGCATCGACTGACAGTTACCACTGACTGAATGTAAATTGAACAAATTGAACTCTAACTTTTCATTAATGCTTTAAGAATTGAATTAATTACAGGGTATACAAGTATATTATATGTTTATAAGTTATAGTGGGTAATTTGCGGGTTTCACTTGGTTACTTATAACATTTTACATTCACATCTCATAAACCAGAAATTACATTGGAAATTAACAAATTGAATAAATGATTTTACTTGTCCTATTTGTTTTACTTGAAACTTTAAGAAAATTCCAGCACGATGATTAAATATTGGTTAGATTAAGTATAAACAATATAAACGGCAATGCCTATAGTCAAACCAATCAATTTGGGATGCTGGAACCTATCCCAGCTGTCATTGGGTGAGAGGCGGGATACACCTTTGACCGCTACATATAGACACAAACAACCATCCACTGTCTCATTCACACACTTGGGGAATTTTCCAATTTTTCCAATTAACATTCTGCATGGTTTTGGATTGTGGAAGGATACCGGAGAACCCAGAGGAAACCCAGGTAGACATGGGGAGAACACGCAAGCTCCACATAGAATGGCCCTCTTTGGGAATCAAACCAACCCTATATAAAATACATTTATAATATTATATTAAGGCATTAAGCATCAAATGGAGTTATTGTTATGCAGGTCAAAAAGCAAAACGATCAAGACAAGATGAAAGAGAAATGTCAGAGATACATGTGTGACAGTTGAAATATAACTGACCTTTGAGAAGCATTTACTAGCAGCAAGGGCTGAGCAATTCAAAATAATCCTCCTCTGTCAAAGTTCGCTCAAGATCAGCAATAACACAAATCATCACCCAGCTTAGTGTTCCTCCAATTAAGAAAAAAAACGATTCATGGAAATTGGTATATTAACCAGTAGCCATAAAAATCTATTCATTTTATCACTTACATAGAAATCAAACTCGGGTGGATTTGTGTAATTAAAATTTCTTGAAGTCTGTTGATGTAAAAGCTTTTCTTTCACTGAAAAAGGACAGGGACATATTAGTTTTATTTGTAGCGGGGATAATATCCATGGGGAATATGGGTTGAGTTGGGCGGCAGAGCCAGCAGGCTAATCAGAACAAGTCTCGAACATAGACAAGAAGTTCATCTTAGACTTCTAAGTGACCTTCTACTAATAACCTCAATTGTGTGAAACGATCTCTTTAATAAAGTCATCCGTCAAGTCATAGACCTCCCACCGAGAGAATTCTGAGCACTTCATAAAGTTAACATCAACTCACTGAATGGAGATGAATGTTGATAACTATGAAAAATATGTAAGTGCGTCCTTTAATTGACTATGTTTTGATGCATATACGCTACATAAAAACAAACCCTTTTTTTTAAGGAGATGGAATCATATAACACAAACATATATCATGACGTTGGGTCAAGCAGACTGTGATGATGAAAAGCAAAGTTGACAAATTGGGCTTTCGTTCTAATCTGGCTTTTATAGTGCATCTGGTTAATTTCAGCATTCAGGATTTACAAAGATGTAAACAAACAACAGTTTTGTTGGAGGATCTGGTCAAACATGCCTGACACCCTTGAGCACATCATCTAAATATGTTTCAAAGCATATTGGGAAACCTCACAGGAAATAATACAAGGAGGAAGGCAGAGAGCCCACCGTACTGTAACAGTGAATCCCATATATAGTGCACACACTACATCTCTTAACATTTTGATTTTGCTTTTATCTGATTTCAAAGGAAAACAAATCTATTAAATGCCACATTTTTTTTTTATAATAATGCACCATACTGGGATTTGGGAAAGCTTTTCAAGCATAATGTAGGTTTTTGTTTTGAGCAAATATAATTAGACTTATTTTTAATATACTCACTGCAATGTTGAAACTAATTTGTATTTAGTTAAGTACAGTCCTTGATGAGTTTTTCCCAAAGGGTTTGAGGCCCAGTTTGTATTTTGAACCAACATAAAATCCTTGAATTAAACAAAACTCAAGGGCCTTGCACTTTCCAGAGATTGTTGGCGGCTGGATATATTGAGATTAGAATAGCTGTCTCAGTGGCATATTCTTTTCTCTTCTAAAGGACGCAATATTTTAGAATTCTTCACAGACAGCTATAGTGCTATAAAAAGGTCTGTTCCTACTAGATCCGCCATATTGCAAGGGCTTTTCAAGACTTGGGCCTGGTTGGGCTTGGAAAGAATAAATGATGTGCTTCTGAAGATTAAGTTGGTATTTTAGTTGTCTATTTTCTACACATATAGCATACACGGTGCACTTCTGACCCTATGAAAGATCTCAAAGAACTGTTGACTTCAATAATCAGCTGATAAATGCAGACTATTGTATCAGAACTTTCTTTTTTAATGTGCCAAACATATTTGAAGGTGACGCCATAGAGATCGAGTAAAAACCTGTGCTGTCATAATTACATAATGTATTTTACTAACATTAGTTGTGGCAATGGAAAACATAAACTGCAGATTAATTATTGCACACTTATGATATAATGAACCCACGCAGAGTAAAACTTCATAAGAGACTTTAAGTCTCTTTAAGTCTCTACTTTAAGTCTCATCTTGAAAAGCTTGGGAAAGTATGGCTTGGTTTAAGATCATATCGAAATTGCAATCTCAATAGGAAGCATCCATTCTACAAGCAGACTTGGGTATATCGAAATGTTAAGGTCATATTACTTTCCCTCAGTGTAAAGCTACAGAAGTAAAAAATAAACATAAGGGACACATGATAGTAGTGCAGCATTCCAATCAAATGACAGATGCTGTTGTCGTCACACCTTCCCCTTGCAAAACACCTGACTGAGTTATTAAATCACATGTGAGTGGCAAGGCCTATGTTGTTCTGTGATAACAAACCTCACAACGGTTGGTTGAAAACGGTGGGGAGGTCACGTTAATAAAAGGAAGGTGGTGCTCCATTTGAGTAAGCTGTGTTTTTCAGATGTCTAAAATATTTTTGTTGTCATAGCATTTCCAATTTGGGAGCAACATTTTGGGAGAAGGACAGGATTTCAGTCCAGGATACAATATATCTGGGAAAGAGTAACAGATGCCTGGGTGTCATGTTTTCAATACTGTGGGTCAGACCTGGAGATCTTAAGATTCCCTTTCCCACTGAATGCAAAATCCTAATATTAGTGAAAATACTTTAGTCAAGTTAACTAAATCTAAAAAATAACAGCTGAAATAAAATTAAATCACTCTTCATTATATCGATTGACATTCAACCACTGAAAATGTGGTTTATTTTAAATAAAAGCAAACGGAGTATTTCATTGACAAATGATAAATAACTCCCTACTGAATTTCCATCCAGTGCTACAAATATACGCGTATTGTAAACATGCACACACACACACACACACATGCGCGCGCACATATACACAAGCATCTGTGTGTGCATGTTTTAATAGCATAAAAAAATAAGCTGACGCCCTCACAGTCTATACAGAGATTCAGTTTTCACTCCCCCACAAACCAAATGTAATAACTAGAATATAAGATGACTGGAAAGACTCTAAAAGGACTGATGGACAAACAAGAATGGACAAATCCAGTTTAAGGTGCATTGTTAGGCTGGAAGCCATGTGCAAATGACTCTCAATAGAGCGCTACAGTTCTTTGTTTAAGAAATTGTAAAAAGGCTGTGCATCGGTTAAAAAGCAACACTCAATGTTCTACCTGTCAAAATTAATCAAACATTGCTTTATATTAAGGCCCATGCATTGCCGCATACCCGCCCAAGAAAGTAAAAAGAGTGATTTTGAGGATGACTCAAAGTAACACGACATTTTCGTAATAGTGACCAAGGCTGATTTTGGAAGACAAGTTGAAATATACCAAAACAATGTGAAGAAGAAATGCCATGTTCACAATTTCAACAAATTAAAATGTAAACGTTTACAATCAGGATTCTGTCTTGGCCTCTCCTTAGGTTAGTATTTCAGCAAATCTAACTGGGCAATTATCAAAACACCAGAGGGATTATATACTCCCTTCATATCAAAACAAGCTTGAGAATGCTATGATTGCTAAGATTGCTAAAAATGCTTCAGATTCCTGAGCATTCCTAAGTAGTTGGGAAATATGACTGAATATATATGTATATGCCTTTGTCTCTTAGTCTCAAGACACTTCAGACTATAAGATTTTCAGCAAATAATGAAAAATAGACCAGAATAATTGGACGGATAAGTTAATTGTCTGTTGCCTAAATAACAAGTTCTGCCTTATGAGCGGCTTTCAGCAATAACCAAGGAGTATCTTTCAACCTCTTTATGTTAATATCTGGAGTTATGTCAATTTCAGACCAGGTCTGTATAAATTCAGAATTATTGCAACTATTGCTACGTGTGATTTACAAAAGGTTGTTACCTTAGGAGGAACAGCTGGTCCAAAAGTGTAGGGGGCCAAGCTTTGTGGGTCATCTGATAAGTAGGTTTTCTTGGGGCCTTGTGGCTGGTATTGTTGGGCAGGAGCAGGTTCAGCTCTCCTGGAAGCAGGACCGCCTAGCTGGTAAACTCCTGCTTGCTGCGGCTCCTGATATGTGCCATGAGCCATTGGGGAGAAGTCTGGCTGCGGTGGTCCATAAGCGAACTCAGGACCTTTGTGTTGGGCTGGCATGTATTGCACCTGTGCAGGGGTGCGGTTTGGATACTGACCAAAATTTTGCACACCTGGGACTTGATGCTGGGGGCCAGGCTGAGTGGACTTCACCTGGACATTGAAGGTTGGCTGGCTGGGAGTTGAAGCTGTAGCATAAGAGGCTGCAACAGGCTGAGGAGCTGTGTGGTTTTGAGGCTTTGCCACCAGGCTGGCAGAAGAGGAGGGGTTAGATGAGGCTATTCCAGAGGCCTGAGGTTTGGGTGAAGACTTCTTTGTCGCAGTCAAAGGTGGCTGGTTTGGAATCACCATACGCTTGTAACCTGTCACTGGAGCATTTGGAATTGAGACTGCAGCGGGGCCAGAAGTCTGAAAAACAATAGATGAAACTGAGATTAGAACCTGACAAAAAAATTCTTAAAAAATGTGGTTTGTATATTCAACTGCTCTGGCAAGGTTTTTATACATGTAATTTTGCATCATCTAAATCCTCATCACTGTCTGGTATTTCTTTCCTGCAGGTTCTCATCTTGGCTGAAAAACCTGTACATATTTCAATCAAAGAAGATATTTTGATAGCCCCCTAAAAACCAACAATGTAAACACACAGTGTTAAAAGCGATTAAAAGAAATGGTCCATTTTATGAAGTTACTCATCATAAAAAAAAATGCAGACCATTTCATAGGTTGTTTACCTTGAGTTGAATCAATCTGAGTTAGATTATTTTATTGTTAAGTTTAAATTAGTCCTGAATTTAAATAAACCATCCATATTTGTTAATAATCCATTTTGGTGAGAAAATAATAACTGAAAAACAACTGAATATGGCGCTCAACTAGCTTTTCTTTAGAACATGTTTTGTGCAGGTCGGTGCATTTTTGCTCTCAAGATGGCTATCCGTAAATTTGGGGGTTATTCAAGTGGTTCTTGGGGCTTTCTTGGGACAGAAGGTTCCTCTAACAATTCTCCTTAAAGCTCCTCAAAGCCTGCCGAAGAGTTGATGAGCAAGACAGTGACCCTCTAATTGATCCCCGGGCATCACTTAACGGCCACTCACTGCTCATGGTTCATCCCATCCATGATGGATAAGTGGCAGAGGACAAATTTTGCTGACATTGCGCTGTATGTGTATAACTGCACATCCAGAACTAGTGATAACTTGTCAAATGAGAAGTGAAACATATTCAAGAGAAGAAATCAAGTCCAGTTGCCACAATAACAATGACGATGATCAGCCATGATCTGACTCACTGATCGCCATAGACATGTATAAATGCACTGTCAAAGAACAGCAAAGGAATGAGGAGATAACTAAAATGAGTAACATAATGAAGATGAAATAATTTAAAAAAAATCACAACTGTATTTACAGCTATTACTGAACTGTATTTTACACTTAAATTATTATGCATCGTGCCTTCCAAGAGTAAAATTACAACTCTCTTGACAGCAGAGGCTCGTCACTGTCCATGACCACCAACAATATATGGCTAATAAAGTAAGACAGAAAAGGATAAATTTGTTTTTCTGAGGGCGCCATGACAGGAGAATGGCAATGGCACATGACACTTGTGCTGACTCCAGCTGGCTGGACCAGAGAGACACTAAATCACTATGATTTGTGATGCTAGTGATCCTGGTAAGAGGAAGGCTGACTGAAACACCAGCACAATCCACATATAGGATTCTCACCATCTGTGGAAATTCCATTTAACTTGTTTTCACCATATTTGATGCACAAACAAGACTTTACAGCTATAAAGCAACCAATGAAAAAAAATAACTTTTCAGTCAGAAGTCAGGGGCTTCAGCCCTTAGTTTCTCTCATGTAAGGAATATCTGTTTTTCTCTACCACTTGATATTGGTGTCAGACAGTAAGCCGTCTAAAAAGGGTCTTTCATTAACCTTCGTCGGCCTTATTAGGTTATTGCCTGAAGCCAAAAATAAGAGTCAATTACTAAATTTGAAGCACTGGGGGAACAAAAATGAACACTGTATTCTTTAGAATCTTTGCAGTTTGATTAACGAGACATTTTCAACATCTTTGGTAAAAGGATCAACTTTGTCTAAATCCCATCTAATCTAAGTTAGAGGGGTGCCCCCAAGTAACAATTAAAAGATCTTGGAAAAAAATAATGCTCTCATTTTGATTTCACTCTCACCAATTACCACTAATGTTTACACAAAAATAATGTATGAGTGCACATGTATGGAAAAATCTCCACTGTGCCCTTTAGGAAGTGAAATCACTTAATTTAAATGTTTCATGGGTTTTAATCTCTAAATTATTAATCAATCTTTAAGGCCTTAACACCTACAGTAGCATTTGGTTTATACACCACTGAGGATGCAAATTGGCTGCCGCAAAATAATTACACCGTCATGGTACATTTTCTACAAATTACAGTGAGCGAACAGATCCAGCTTTTTTAAAGGGTGATAAAAGTAATCAAATGCTTGCAATCTGAAAAAAGATACTACACAGTAAGGGAGACTCTCATGTTAGCCTTAATTGATGGGGTCCCCAAAAATTATTTTAAAACAGTGTCCTGAAGTCTCTTCAGATTAGATCTTTTAGATCTTCAGGAATCTCAAGCAAGAGCAGGTGCCGTCACATAGTATTGAGAAAGAGAAAAAAGTTTTCTCTTTCTCTGATGGTTCTATAGCATTTAACAAATAATGATGAAATAATTATAAGATCCGAAGATGCCCTAATTACAATTGTACCATAAACAATTGACCAGGGACTAAGAAAGAGATAAAGCATTTTCTCAAATCTAGATTAGGTCTTGTTCGTATGTGAAGGCAAGTGGCTGATTAATTCAACATCTGTGTCATGTATCTTTCAATTAATTGAGTGTAACTGAATATTTCCTGTGTTGCGTACCACACACACACACACACACACACACACACACACACACACAAATATATCCATCAATCCATCTTCTGCCACTTATATTGCACTCAGGGATGCTGGAGCCAATCCCAGCTGTCATCAGTGGGGTACAACCTGGACTGGTCACCAGTCAATCACAGGGCCACATACAAAAACAGACAGCATTCACTCACTCACTCATTCATTCAGGGCAATTTCTACCAATATTTTTCCAAATAACCTGCTGCATGTTTTTGGAATGTGGGGGAGGAAACTGGAGAATCTTTGTTTAGCTTTACCTATTCACATTCCAATCCAGGTAATCCACAAAGTCGCTGTTTTGTTCCAGTGAATGACAACCCGATTAGCATAACAACCCCCTTCCGTCTAGTTTCTGCAGATCAACTCTTCCATTTATACAACAAGCCACCATAATCTAGACCCGGCCAAAACCCTGGCAGTCATATTTGGAAACTCCCCATTGGTCATTAAAACAGATGAAGCCTTGCGGGCTTCTTCTGAAGGGTGAAACGTCTTCAAGTGAAGAAACTCAAGTCCAGTTGCCAAGAACAAGAATTCACCATGATTTGGAATACTGAGAACCTCCATTGACATACACAGTACTTACACACACACATATGCACACATGTGTATATATATATATATATATATATATACACACACACACACACATACATATATATATATATATACATATATATATATATACATACACGTCGATTACCTCATACATGTCCTCATTGTCATTTTGAAAAAAAAAGGGAGGGCGTCTTATGAAGAAGTTATTGTGAAGTTTGTTTGAATCATATTGTGAATCATATTAGTTTCAATCTGTACTTTATGATTATTTAATAGTGTATTGATGAAATCAATGATGAATATTATAAAATAAATTCAAGCGACATGGCTCGATCCTATGTCTGGTACGGTCTTAAATACATTTTGCAATACATGTGTACAAAGAGTATAACAATGTATAGAAACGTGTATAGTGTATACAATGTATAGTGTGTATGCGCATGTGTATGAGCAAGCTCAGGCTTCGCAAATGCGCACACGCACACGCACGCACATAGCATGCATTTTCTAAAAGTTTTTCTGATCCTCTTCAAAAAAGTTAACCCTCAGTCTGCTACATAATTCAGACTGACTTTGCAAACAACTTAAGTGTGAAATTTCACAGAGACTCTCAAGAAAGCCTTTTGACACATTAAAAAAGATTAGGAGAGACTATAAAAGCCTTGGGGGTTTTGAGTAAAACTTTGCATTTTAAACCACTATAGTGAGGGATTTTTCTTTCTTTTTTTTTTTGAGCAAGCTAAGTGAAAATGCCAGAAGAAAGAACTTCTGCATCTTCTAAGATGCATCTTCAACACCTGTGATTTTTCTTCCTTTTTATTTATTCTCTATTATTTTATTTTTTATGTGTCTTACATAATGCTTATTGTTCACTCACCTGTCATTTGCATTGGTCCATTTGAGCACTTATGGTTTGACCCTGGATCCATTTCATGATGAAGGAATGATTAATTGGCACTTATGCTATCTTGTCAATGCACTTTCCAGCAGAAAGTCATGTTTAATAACCCCAATTCATTTATGTATTTGAGGGAGTCAGTTGCTGTTGCAGCAGCTGTTCTAAAAGATATATCTTTTTATATAAACATTGTGCTATGGGTGTTTTTTTGTGCCGTATTCCTTTTTTCTCTCTCAAACTATGCATACATTCCTGAAACAAGATTGGTACATTCTACATATTCCGCAAGTGTTTTGCCACCAAATATAATTACTTAAGGGTTGATTTTTTTTGTATCATCTGCTCCACAACTTTACAATGAAATAAGTTATTGTTATTAAATAAATACATTTTTTTTTAATTTTTTTTTTTACTTCAACATGTACATGCATGCATGCATGTGTGTCTAATAAGAACGCGTGCTTTATTGGTTCAATTTACTGTAATGTATTCTATTTAATTGCATTTATTAATTTTCATTAAATGTGTAAAAGGGGCATCAGATGAAAATAGCTTTGACAAGACCCAAGGAGCTGTCACAAATTCAGGCAGATGCAGAGGAGAGGAAGACTTTCTTTGAAAAAAAGGACTGGACTTCTGTTCACTTTAAAAACATCAATGATTTCTATTCTAAAAGACGTTTCTAGTTTTTAGCCTGAACAACATCTTCAACAAGTCGTTTTTATTCTTCTTCTCCTTTCGACTTTTCCCTTCAGTGGTCAAAACAGCAAATCAACTTTCTCCATCTAACCCTATTCTCTGTATCCTCCTCTCTCACACCAACTAACTTCATAATCTCTCTCTCTACATCCATTAATCTTCTCTTTGGTCTTCCCCTCGACCTCCTGCCTGGCGGCTCCAATTCCAGCATCTGTCTACCAGTATATTCACCATCCCTCCTCTGTACATGACAAACCATCTCAGTCTGGCATCTCCGACCTTCTCTCCAAAACATCTAACATGTGCTGTTCCTCTGATAGACTCGTTCCCAATCCTATCCATCCTGGTCACTCCCAAAGAGAACCTTAGTATCTTCATCTCTGCGACCTCCAGCTCTGCCTCCTGTCTTTTTGTCATTGTCACTATTTCTAGAACATACAGCATCACCGGTTTTCACCACGGTCTTGTACATCTTTCCTTCCATTCTGACTGATAGTCTTCTATCCTACAGTACACGTGACACTTTTCCTCACCCATTCCAACCTGCTTGAACCCGTAAGTTGTTTTTAATAAATCCGCCTGTATCATCAAGAACCTGGCTATGAATAAATCTAATCCATTATCACAAAACAGCTGCTATATAAATCCTCCCCTAATGAAGACTCCAATTGTGTTTCAGATAGTTGTTGCTTCTTCTTTTCCTTTCACCCGTTCCCTTCAGGAGTTGCCACAGTGAATTGTCTGCCTCCATCTAATCCTATTCTCTGCATCCTTTTCCCTCACTAACTTCATGTTCTCTTTCACTACATCCATAAGTGTCTCTTTTGGTCTTCCTCCAGGCAGCTCAAACCTCAGCATCCATCTACCCAGATATTCACGATCCCATCGTTGTTGCTACTGGCCTCAACAATTTGTGGTTGTTAAAATGTGGAGATAATCCTAATATTTTGTCTGTCCCATTTATTCAAAATGTTCCAGAGACAATGTAGCTGAAATTAAAGTCTATGCTTAAAAAAATCAGTTATGTAAAACATAAAAAAATTGGATGTTGTTGCATCTTGCATGATGTAACTGTATCATATAAAGTAGGGCGTATTACTTGCTGACGAAACTAAAAAAGCATTTTCTGGGCAACTATATAGAAGTAAAAGATGGTCCCTAAGAGTCACCAGTTCTGGTATTGCAGCAGGCTGTCTTCGGGAAATGGGGGAAATGTTTTCTTGCATGCTCACTGTAGCAACTAATTGTTTCACTCACCTCCTGCAGTAATACACGCCTGCCTCAGCACACATCCTGACTCACCCCTATAATGATACTTTCAAACACTCAGGATCCCTCCTGCTGCAGGAAATATTACATCAATGAAATTCTCAATTGTTCGTAAATGTCATCCATCCCAGGATGGGCACCTGTTAACTATTACCACGACAGTTCTCTTTGTATGCTTTGGTGTAAGTGCTGTAGGTTCGCACATGACGGTAAGAAAGATAGTTTGACGATGACAGCTATTGATGCTAAGCCTTTTAGCATTGTTTCTACAACTTTCGATGTAAAGAGGCAGATTACACTGACTGTCAAAAAATCCTGGCTCACCTAGAATTTATCATTGTTCACCCAGTTAATAAAAGATAAAGGGGTGATACGACAGTTTATTTGAGTAACAACATTTGACAGAAAACAATGAGCGCCTCGAGGCATACTCCTCTCTCTAGAGTTGGCTGCCTCAGTCAAAACTCCAAACCTGCTGCCAAATTGACCTTAAGGTCAGACACCACAGGCCTTACGGCAACTTTTCCTTCCATGCTTTAACAAAACAGTTAAATGTAGCAAGATAGGAAAAATATCTAGATTAAAACTATTATAGTAGTGCTGCTATAATTTCTTCAAAATATTCTCATCCTAATATATTTCTGTAACACACAAGCTCAGGGTAACAAAACAGAATTCACTGACTATCCCTGTAAACACGTCATGTGACTGAGATCATTGTGAAAATAATGGTTGATAGAAATATTTAGTCAAAATCAGTCAGCTAACTGTTTCAGAGTGAAAGAAATAGATACCAAATTGGTCTCACATCGTGGATTTGAAGCTGAGGAGTGGAAGAAAAAAATGAATATCGCTTTCCTTGAAAGTTTTTATCCATCTTAATAACTTAAGAAAGCATTCAAAAGACAAATAGATAGAAAAAAAAGTGTACATCCATTTTTATAGCCAAGGCATGTGAATTGTGTTTTTATGCCAGCGAACAAAGACAAAAAAAAGCCAACGGATTGAACATGATTGGACAAATGTAAGGAAGCTAATGTTTTAACGTGTTGATCAGGGAAAAAAAAACAACATAATCTGAAATACAATCTCAAAATCAAGTGATCTTTCGTTGGTGCGGATCTAGGATTGGCATTAGTAACGTACACTATATGGCCAAAAGTATTCACTCACCTGCCTTGACTCGCATATGAACTTAAGTAACATCCTGTTCCTAATCTATAGGGGTCAATATGATGTTGGTCCACTCTTTGCACCTATAACAGCTTCAACTCTTCTAGGAATACTGTACACAAGGTTCAGGAGTGTGCTAATGGGAATTTTTGACCAATCTTCAAGAAGCGCATTTGTGAGATAATACACTGATGTTGGATGAGGCTGGCTCTCAGTCTCCGCTTTAATTCATCCCAAAGGTGTTCTATCAGGTTTAGGTCAGGACTCTGTGCAGGCCAGTCAAGTTCATCCTCACCAGACTCTGTCATCCATGTCTTTATGGAGCTTGCTTTGTGCACTGATGCACAGTTATATTGGAAAAGGAAGGGGCCAGCTCCAAACTGGTCCCACAAAGTTTGGAACATGCAATTGTCCCATATGGCTTGGTATGCTGAAGCTTTCAGAGTTAGTTTCACTGGAACTAAGCTCCTGAAGAGCGACCCCACACTATAATCCCCCATCAACCAAACTTCACACTTAGCACAATGCAGTCTGACAAGTAACGTTCTCCTGGCAACCACCAAACCCAGACTCGTCCATCAGATTGCCAGATGGAGAAGCGCGAGTCATCACTCCAGAGAACATGTCTCCACTGCTCTAGAGTCCAGTGGCGGCCCACTTTACACCACTGTATCTGACACTTGGTGATGTGTGTCTAGGATGCAGCTGCTTGACCATGTAAACATAGTCCATGAAGCTCTCTGCACACTGTTGTTGAGCTAATCTGAAGGCCATATGAAGTTTGGAGGTCGGTAGCGAGTTGGTGGCCTCTTCACACTATGCACCTCAGCATCCGCTGACCCCACTCCAACTGGATTTGTTGCAAAGGTGGCGTCCTATCACAGTTCCACGCTGGAATTCACTGAGCTCCTGAGAGCGACCCATTCTTCCACAAATGTTTGTAAAAACAGTTTGCGTGCTTAGGTGCTTGATTTTATACACCATGGAAGTGATTGGAACACCCGATTCCGATTATTTGGATGGGTGAGCGAATACTTTTGGCCATATAGTGTACGTCGATGAATGTGTATTTTTCTTAAATGTGTATGTTTGCAAGGGCTCCATGGTACATGATATTCCATTAGGAATGTACATGTTGGACTAAAATGAGTCAGTACGTAGATTAAAATTATTCTTGGTAATGCAGATCAAAAAAGAATGATTCCTTCTAAAGTACAGCAATAAAACAAGTAATGCAATTTGGAACACAGATTATGATCAGACATAAAATAAGCAAACAAAATATAACATATAAAACAAGCTACAGTTAATATATATATTTATATTTCAGTGAAAATGAAAGAAAACACATCAAGACAATTTGGAGTGGGTAATTACTCCACTAAAGCAAAAACTGTTTGTCTTGGATGTTTGTTGTGTGAATTTCCTGCACTGATTCCCCTCTCCTCAGTCCCTTCTTGATTCTGTCCATTTCAGTCTAATTATATATGTCATGTGAATCCCTTAGAGAGGGTCACTATACTGATTTCTCGATCGTGTCACAGATTCATGTCAGAGATTTGGGAATTTATGGTATATATGTATGATGACGTTATGTTGTCTTGACTGTCTTCATGGAAACAAAATGTCCAGCAATAGTAGTAACAAGGCAGTTAATGTGATATTACTTATCAATTTTCAGTGCTTGCAATTTGTTACCAATACAGGCTGGTCTGTCACATTAGGCAAAAAAAAAAAAAATCCCATTTATCTTTATAGATAAATGCTAGTTTTGATTCCAAAAGATGCTTCTACTGAAACTGCATAAAACTGCAAACCATAAAAAAATGCTCTTGATTAGTGAATTAGGTGTTTTGTCCCTAACACCTCAGCTCTAAGCAACATTTGCAAAGTATTTTGCATCAGTTTTTTTCATTTTTTTCTATGCTTTCAAAGTTGGAACTTTCAGTCAGCTAGGTACTAACTAGCCAAGCTAATTGTAACTTTTGTTTGTTTCAATTTTGCAAAATCCTATGAAATACCTGATTATTCAGCTGACACATGTTGATTTTGATTTATATTTTTCCCTGTTGCCCCTGCAGTCATTACTGTTTTGGCAAGAAAGCATCCTCTCTAGACCTACAATGTAAATTTGGCATATATCCATAACGCAGGATGAAAAGTAGTTGCTGGGCATTTTTACTGACATCACCATCAGCAAAGATTTTTCATAAGTAGAACAAAGTTTGACATACAATAGGTTACTATGCTATGGAAATGTAGAAAAATATTGTCTGTACTGAAATGCAGATAATCAAGGTGTCGGATGCTGAAAGCTTATGATTGATTATTGTTTTGAGCAGTAAGACAATCTCTGCAGATGCCTCTTGAAACTGAGCTACATGAGGGGAGGGGAAAGGTCACTGAGCCCGATCATATTCTAAGGGAGTTGAGACACAGTGAGAGGATGTTTGGAGTCTGCATTTTCACCAATCTTTCAACAGGAGCCATTATCAGTAGGAGACATGGGAGCAAGCAGCAAGGGTCTATCATTCTGCCATGTTGTGACATCAAATGCCATCTACAATGCTCTGCCTGTTGAGAGATGGGCGACTCTCAGCATGGCTTAACTGGCACAGTGTGAAGTGAAGCCTCCTTGGGGCTGTCAGAAGACTTCAAGGAACCTATCTGTTTTACATGGACATGTCAAGATACTACAGACATCAGGCTATTGATACAAGTACAAATAAGTAGCAGGGTGTCAGATAGCATCATGCCTTTCTTTTCTACTACTTGCTCCGAGTGCTAAATCTGCCCAATAGTTTTCACAGGTACCTCTCAAAAATTAGAATGTCATGAAAAAGTTCAATATTTTTTGCCACTCATTTAAGAAAGTAACAACCATATGTTATTCAGAGTAAGATTGAAATACTTCAAGTAGTACATTATGAAAAATGTCAGTATTGAAAAGTCATAGATTCAAACCCTACACAGATAATTAACTCAAAACACCTGCAAAGATTTCCGAAGCCTTTAAATGGTCTCAGCGGGGGTCAGTAGGCTACATAATCAAGGGTAAGACTGCTGACTTGACAGATGTCCAGAAGACAGTCACTGATACCCTGCACCAGGCGGGCAAGCCAAAAAAGGTCATTGCTATAGAAGATGGTTCTTTACAGCGTGCTTTATCAAAGAATGTTCAAAGATAGTTAAGTGGAGGGAAATGTGCACCAGCGACAGGGATAATTGCAGGTTTGAGAGGATTGTCAAACAAAATTAATTCAATAATTTTTGGGAGCTGGAGTCAGCACATCAAGGGCCACTACACACAGACAAATCTGAGCTACAAATGCTGCATTCTTCCTGTCGGGTCACTCCTGAACCTGAGAAAACGATAGAAGCGTCTTACCTGGGATGGAGGAATAAACAACTGGACTGTTGCTCAGAGGTACAAAGTCCTCTTTTCAGATGAAAGTAAATTTTTGCATGTCATTTGGAAATCAAGGTCCTAGAGTCTGGAGGACGAGTAGAGAGCCACAAAATTCACATGACTTGATGTGCACTGTGAAGTTTCCATAGTCAGTAAGGATTTGGGCTGCCACATCATGCGCTGCTGTTGGTCAACTGTGTTTAATGAAGTCCAGAGTCAACACAGTCATCTACCAGGAAATTATAGAGTCCTTCATGTTTCCTCCTGACTAGCTTTATTAAAATGCTGATTCAATTTCCCGAAGGACTTGGCACCAGCCCACATTTCCAAGCATACCAAAAGTTGGTTCAATAACAATGGCATTACTGAGCCCTGAACCAAACCCCATGGAGCATCTATGGGGCATTGTCGAGAGACAGATGGACAATTCCAGAGCCATCAATGCAGATAACCTGAGGGTTGCTATGAAAGCAACCTTGGCTTCCATTACACCTGAGTAGTGCCACAATCTAATCGCCACGCTGCATAGATGCAGCATTTTCATGGAAAAAGAGGCCCAACCAACTATTGAGTCCATAGTAATGAGCATACTTTTCAGATGCCTGATTTTTTTTCAAATATCCTTTTTTTTATTGATCAAAAGTAATATTCTAATTTTCAGAGACAATGAATTAATTTGTGTTTCATGGCTTGTCTGCAAGCCATAATCATCAATATGTCAAGAAAAATAGCTTTGAAATATTTCACAATGGTTTCTTGCATCTGGATAAGTAAACCAGAGGTACTGGTGTTAAGAATCACTCAGTAGACATATTTGTTCCAGAGCACTCCAAGTTTTAAATTAGTTAAGTTGCATCGGGGGCAAATTTTCAGATTTAAGCAGGTGCACCACTGCCAAAATGAACAGCTAGATGTCAAGTATACAGTATGCAGTGTTGGCTGCTATCTATTTTATCTGTTTTGAGAAGTTAAAAAAAGACACATCTGAAAAACAGGCTACAAAAAAAAGGCTACGACGTCGCCTGCTAAAGCTGTTTTTTTTTCATCCATTAAGTTTTGGTTCTCCATCATTTTTTAACTTACATTCAGAACATATGTTGATTTAGCACCAGCACCATACAGCACCCTTACTGATGTAAAACTCTTAAATATCATATCAACATGGTCTGATTAAAATCGTGCAAAACAACAAAAACAGCCATCAGCCTAAAATATACAGTCAAGAGTGAATATTAAGTTTGCTACCGATGATTACATGCAAATAAGTGGTCTAAGTGACAAAAGCATTTTGACAAAAGGTGAAGAGCAAAAAAAGCAAAAAAGAATCTGTTAATTTTACGCTGCAAACGTAGCAATGGTCACAGTGCACTGATACACCACTTTCATCACCGGATGGTTTCAAAGATCTTTACACTGGATCACATTCACACATTCCAATGGTGGCAGAGCTGCAGTGCAAAGTGCTGACCACACCATTGGAACTGACTGGGGGTTCAGTGTCACGCCTGAGGACAGTTATACATACAGGAGCCAGAAGTTGAACCTTCCGATTAGAGGGATGTCCTCCCAAAATAATGTCTCTTTATACAGAAGCATTTTTTTTGGCACGACAGTAACAGTAAAAGAATATGTTTGCGAACAATCTACATAAGGTCAATAGTCTAGGTCTCCTCTCTACTGATTGTAGAAGAGAATCCAAGAACTACAGTATGCTAACGTCATCTTTTAAGAAAGAACTATCAACTGAACCCTTTGAGTTTCCTACATCACAAGCAACAAAGACAGCTTAAATCCATTCCCTTGATTGCTTATTGAGATGGAACCATCACTGCAAATGAGTCACAGTATTCTGTTGCACATGTCCTGGCACTGCCAGAGGAAAGCTTGGTGACAAATGAATAACTATTCCCCCTTAAATCAGTCTACAAAGCTGAAAAATACTGTGACTCTCCCATACAAACACTGCAATACTGCAAAGAACAACATAGATAGTTCACTAGTAAGTAAACTTGCATCATTTTAGGAGTTGAGGCTTTCATTTTTTTTTCTTTTTCTTTTTTACAAAGAACATTACTATTTGCGAAGAGGTGGAGAAACAGAGGGGAAGAGCTTTTAATTTCAACTGAAATCTTATCACACCAAATTGAATCAAATCTGACCAAGGTGGAGCTTCAATTGAGGGAAACATTAGTGCTTAATTGGGACAACCCTTAACTGCTTAAATCATAACCGGTTATAATATTTGTAAATTCAGTAACAGTATCAAATTAATTTGCTTTTGTCTGTTTTAATAATGCAAGAATCCTTTGCGAAAATAACAAAAAGTAATCTTAGATGGTCTGGGGCATTAAATTAGGCACCGCAACACATACTAATTTTTACAAGTTACAATGTGTGCAACCAAAACAGTGAATTTAAATGGTGTGTTGACCACGATTGACACTATTGACACTAGAATTAGAACCTTATATCAAATAATTATTTTTTGCTTATGTCACATAAATGTTATGGTAATACACTAAACACAAGGTCGCCATTCAAAGGCCACTTCAAGAGAGACTATATTCAAATATTCTGACTTTGTTAAAAGCTTAAAATAACCCTGATGTAATTGTTGTTTTGACAACATATTAACTGGGGGTTGAAGAGCCAGTGCTTCTGCAGCCATGACCAGAACACTAGAGTTGCTCGAGTGCTTGAAGAGTGTGCTATTTTGACACTCATCCAGGCTTCCTTGCTACTACGACCACAACAGATTTGATGTGCTTGGACAGGCCAATGCTGCATATTAGTGGAGCTGCTTGGGTTCAGACAGCAGTGTAACAAAGGATTTTGCATGCTCTGTTTTGTTTATTACAATTAAGAGTCAGGACTGAAAGTGAAAACTGAACATTTTCATCAATATCACAACAGGATCTAGTTTTACCAGCAAAAGGATTTGTGATGAAACCTTTTTTTGTGGACAGACCCATATTGAAGAAGTAACTGAGAGAGAAATATTTGAATTTTGGTATCAAGCTTTCTTTTATGTATGTCATTGAAAATAAATCAGCATATTTTACAAAGTGACTCTGTCAAACAGTCAGATTGCAGTGTAGATCGAGCGATCCTGAGGTCATTTGTGCATGTACCAGTGAATGAGTTTTGTGAAGTTAAAAAGAAATCTGAATAAACCACTAGTTAGGTGGACAAAACATTATCGTATTATGTAGTCCTCATAAATTGCGAAAGTGTTTTTGTAAAAAGTTTTTTTTCGGTGAAGTTTGCTGCCTGTTAGCTCTAAATGTTGACATCTTTATTGTGTCCTACTACATGTTTAAATAAAGTTAATCAGTTTGTTCTTTTGTTATTTTCAAAACACAAAAGTCTTAAGATTTCATCCGTTCTACAAGTGGGCATTTGTGCAAAGTTTGTCATTTTTGAATCAACTGCTGAATGAGGTAATGGATAACATTAGACAGCATGACACCACTACACTTATTTCCTTCCTACCTGACAAAGATAAAATACACTGTCCCAAGGCTAAACTTGAAAAGGAAATATCTAATGTATTTTTTTTATAAAATGTTCATGTTTTTTTTTCAATATCTTTCAATCAAAGAGTACAACAAATCAAACCTTTCTGTATTTATTTTAGTATGCATTACAGGTTTACTACTGTTTCCATCTTACAGTAAGTAGCTAGCTATTTTTCATTAGCCTCTGAGAATGTTAAATTGCAAATCAATAGTAATTTATCATAAGATATAATTTAATCACATCATAATAAAGAGCAGAACAATACTTTCAGGTTAATGAATTCCTTGCTGTCAAAGAACAGAGAAAACTGACACAAACTGTGCCAAACAACAAATGACATTTGTTGGAAGTACAGAGAACAAATGGATACGAGATAATTATCGCAATTCATTACACTCTTTTGAGAATACCAACTTTAACAAAAAAAAAAAAGTTTTGATGTATGATGTATAATGTATGTCTGGATGATTGCTTGCTTGTTTGCAGGATTGTGTTGTTTTTTTTTTCAATTTAACAAATGAGCAACTGTCCATTTAGGTTTCATCTGAGAGCTGAAAACATATAATACCCCTTTGTAAATTCCAGATTTCCCTCTGTGGAGGAAAAATCTTGAAAGTGAGAGTTTGTGGTTGCTTATTGATTTTGGAGAGCTATCTTTGTACTTGGTCGGATTCACAAAGCTGTAATTCCGAACCACTCGTCTTTTTATTTTTACAACTGAGAAATGACTTCACAGCAGCTGTGCCAATACGAGAGAATGTAACCTGGTCTATTACGCAGACTACTGTTATGTTGGAGAATAATGCAATGAAGGAACCCAGGCATGGACTGACAGCAGCAGCTGTGTGGGGGGAGGAAAGGTCAACCTGGGTTAATCAGCTAGAATCAGCGTCAACTGAGGAGAAAGGAACTGCGCATGTGTATATGATTTGTGCCTGAACATATGCTCATGAGATTGAAATAAATAAACATCTGAAAATTGTGATGATGATACAGCAAATCTAGGGTTGGTTGCAATATGCCATATTTTGTCAACAAAATAATGTATTTTTGAAAAGGTATTCCTAATCAGGTCATAAACATGTTATTTGCCTTTCAAACATATTTCCAATTCCTCGCAGCAGCTTGTGATAAAAATAACCTTGCAATTATCTTGACCTTAACAGGTAAAACCACCACAACAAACACACATTTGTCGGTATAAATGTTCACCTGTTCAGTTGCAAGTAGAGCTCTCTAGCAACTGAACAGGTGAACATCAATTTTTAAAGTAATGTTGAAAAAAGCTTTCAAGCTGCTTCTCAGCTATATACTGCTAATGTTTTCAAGCAGTGAGAGTACGCTCTTTAACTATATTTTATTTTCACAAAATAACCTGGATCAAGTACCTCAATACCCAAGGTTGATGCCTGTGCATTCAAAATTGTGTCGTGGGTTGCTTTGTATCAATTTGGTGTCAATGCAAACCAGCCACAAACAAGTTAAAATCACCAAGCTTGTAGCACCAATGGAATCAATGTCTTATACATCATATACTAAGAAACTACAAACACAAATAACGGTGATTGCGATTTTGTCAAGAACTATTTCATAGACTACTAGCCAAAAGATGAATTAGAGGATCACGACAGCTCGTGCTGCCTGTGAATTTAACAGTCTGACATTGTCAAGAGTAAAATTAACGAGGTAAGATTACCTATGAATCTTACAATAAAGTAATATATAATTTCCCAAATATGTTAAAACATGCACGTGATTAACTACAATAAGTCAATGTAGTCATCACTGTGAAAAAGAGCAGTTAATGACTGAATTAGGTAAAAATGAAAAAAAAAAAATCACACACACACACATCTCTTTATATATAGCTCTTTCATGCCCTTCTGCACAAGACATATATATATGTATATATATACATATGTGTGTGTGTGTGTGTGTGTGTGTGTGTGTGTGTGTGTGTGTGTGTGTGTATATATATATATATATATATATATATATATATATATATATATATATATAACTTTGTGCAGAAGGGCAGGAAAGAGCTATTTAGTAGCATGTAGTTCCTCTGAAAAACATGCTAAGAGCATGTGAGATAGAAATAAGAGATGGATGGCAGGTCAGATTATGGTAATAACAAGCTATTTGTGTTTTTCTTATAATTTCTAAAAAACAGTGTTATTGTACCTCCAGAAGTATTTGACAGATGCATTGAATGATTGATATAATTACACCAGGAAAGTTTTTACAGAAGAATAAGAAAATAAAGAAATGACTTGTTTGGACAGAAAAGGTCAACGTGCATGCAGTTCGTACATATTTCATAAGGTCACCTTCTTTCATCTGTAGAGTAGCTGAATGAATAACACACTGAATAATTTACTAGTTTAACTCCGTGTTCAATCTCATGCATACATTCTTCAATAAATAAATAACAGATCAACATACAGGTGGACAGTGGACAAACATTCGCACATGGTAGAACTGCAGGGCGGAAAAACTAGAGATATTAAATTAATGTAGAAAGTTATCTAACATGACGCATGTGTGTGTGGAAACTGTGTATAGTCTTTACAGAGGACATTACTTTGAGTACTGTTCTATAATTTCGCAGTACAGATATGATCAACTGCAAACACAATTGGTTAGGTTTTTTTTAACTTCTTGTCCTACATTTATTGTGTGTCAAACAATTTAGTGAAGTGCCCAAGGGTTTGCCTTTCTTGATTTTTTTTAACATAATTTAATATCAACTAATGATATAGGTCAAGACATTTTGATATTACTGCAAAACAGTCTGACAAGATGCAACATATGGGTAATATGAAATTTGACTTGTAATGATAACATCAGTGTTGCCATCTGTGTCTTGAAAAAAAATGAAATTAAGCACTTTGAGAAACTGACCTGAAAATTAAAAATATCATTTTATACATTCTGAACGGACATTGACCCAATTTCGAACAAATAATGATTCATTTCAATGTAAATGATGTCTCAAGGTAAGAGTTAATCAAGGTGGGGATACCTCAACTTTATTTTACATGTTGAGATTATTTGTGCAGGGCTCCGTTGTCCATGGTTTACAGCGCTTGGACTTAATCTTAGTCAGAGAAAAGGACATATCTAGCTGGCTATTTGATTTTTTTATTATGTCAGATTATTGCCTATTTTCCAATCTAAGAGGCAAATGTTATTTCCTTTTAATTTATTTATTTGTTTGTTTGGGAAATGTAGGTCGAGCTAGTAAAAAAATTCAGATTATATTTCTTATCTTTCTGGAAATATTTTGAAACAGTTTTCATAGCATTTTTGTACAATACAAGGTGGACTTTTGAAGACATCTGTGTTTCTGCAGTATGACAGAAAATATAGAAAATGTAGTGTTGCGCACATGTTTTTCTTTTACTTTTCTTCGTGGCTGTTCCCTTCAGGGGTTGCCATAGCAAATCATCTGCATCAATCTAACCTTACACTACATCCAGTTCACTCTCACCAACTAACTTCATGTCCACTTTCGCGACATCCGTAACTCTCCTCTTTGGTCTTCCTCTAGGCCAGACATGTCCAAAGTCCGGCCCGCGGGCCAAATGTGGCCCATGTTCAAATTTGCACCAGCCCGCAGCCTCTGTTATAAAATCGATAATAAAATCTAAATTGGTCCGGGAATAAAATGTAATGTTTCAAACGACCCTTTATATGTTTAGTTTTTCTGAAAGTCTTTTTTTTTTTCCAGACAAACATTTTCCTCATTTTATGTGGTATTCAAATATGAAATAAGAGTGATTTGGGGTAAAAACTTTAGATTTGTGTTCTGTGTTAAGACAAAAAAGTATGCCATTTGCAATCAAACATTTCATGAAACATTTCATTAGCATTTGATTCTAATGGTTTAAAGAATGTCAGGCTCAATGGCAGGCCCTCACATATTTTCTCCTCACCAAATATGTCCCTCTTTGCAATACGTTTGGACACCCCTGCTCTAAGCCGCCTGTCTAGTAAGTGTTCTGCATGTTAATCTCCTAATAAATTGATTTGATACAAGATATAGTGACATATTTCTAAGCAAGGTGGAGTGAAACTATGAGGCAATTCAATCCGAATTCTTTATTAGTGAATTTTGAAGAGATTATCTTGTACAACCAGACTTACCTCACATCCATAAACAACATAAATGTAAAAACAACATAAATGTATGACTTTCCTTAAACTACATGGTGTATATGTTTTGCTATTTCAGAGTTTGGTCAGAACTTGGTATGCATGAAAAGTGCCTTGATGTAACTATATGTCGCCAAATCTATCAATTTTATAGGAGTAGAATCAATGAAAGCTCCGCTATAGGATAAGTGATAAATATCTTTTGATGAGCGTGTGGTCCTGACTCGTTACTTCAGGGTTTTTTCAAGGTTCTACAAATATTAGAATCTTTCAATAACAATCTTGATGCTAAATATACATATATCAATAACTCCTACAAAGATGCATCACTCCAACACACAGAAATGTCTGACCACATTACTCTTCCTACATAATGCTAAAGTTTTTAACATTTAAGGACATTTTACACTCCTACAAGTAACCTGCAATTCAATTTTAATGTTGCAGAAAACTTTTAAATTGATTACGTTTGCTACAACATCATGTAGTCTTTCACAGAATGAACAACTATAACAGTTTTTCTGCAATTACCACAACTTCTACGACTACCTTTACTACTGCAATTAACACTGTGACTATAATTCTAAAGTACTACTGATTAGAATCAGAAAAACTCATGGTGTGATTTGTGTTGGCAGGTATAAGGTTGGTGGTGGTGAAGTGGTGTGGAATATGTCATACTTGCGTAGTCCGTGGCTTATAAGGTGAGCTGCTTTCTAGGTCTGCCAGGATGCTGGTGAGGGAGTCTATCTCTGCATCTAGACTTGAACGTCTCTCCTCCAGGGTTTTGTCGGGCCCTGTTATCTGTACACAAACATCATATATGCAGAACATCAGCCAAACTTTACCTGTACAGTATTGTATTTATCTGCCAGAACTGCAAGCAATGCTGACTTAAAATTTACTCCGAGGCATTCTCTCCTGCTTTTTTCCGTGCCTTACACTTTGCTTATTAGTTTCTGATTTCATGTTTCACCTTGACCTAAGACAATCCTGTGGAGAGCCACATATTAGTATCTGAAACCTCCTCTGGGAGAGAAACATTGTGAGAAATAAGAACTCTAGCATCTCAAAGGTAAATTTCATAAGATATTGAACTCTTCACCCTCTGCTTTTCAGTGCATTTGGATACACAGCATCTTTTTCTCTCTACATTATTCATCACTATCTCATTTTGTCCAATTTGAAACAGAAGGGACAAAACTTTAAAATAAGAGTCAGATATTTTTAAGCTACGTTAAATCATTTAATTAAAAAAGAAACAATAAGAAATGATTTATTTTGATATAAATATTCAATTATCACAGAAAGGTTGACACTTCAGTAACATTATCATTCCAGGAGTCTGGAAACTCACATTTCTTTCTTCTCTTTTCATGTCAAAAAAAATAAGAATCATCATATAAAGAGCCATTGATGACTTGGCAACGTGAAACAAAACTGTGGCACAAAACTCTGGAAAGTAGTTAAAATGATTTGACCATTAGTAACACAAGGCTTTCTACTAAAATCCCTCTATTTCTTCATGGGATGACAGATATATTTTTAGTCTTCTGAACCATGCTGCAATTGCAGGAAGACTTCCTGCAATTGCCTGCGGGGGCTTTTGAGTTGGCTGGATCAGTGACTGCTTCTTATTCTAATGTTATGTGTTTGGATTACCTGTCACAATCTATTACAGGCAGGCCTTGCCTCCATTTGGAGCATTGCTGCTGCTTTAGAACATCTAAGGCAATCACCAGTATGGGTAAACAAAGCAAAACACTAATGGCTTTTCTCAAATCAACAAAGGAAAAAATAGCGAACTTGTTTTTAAGTGATAACAAGGAGGATGAAAGAAAACATTGCAAGAATGAACTTCATTTTTTATAACGCTTTGGAGCTTGACATGTCGGGTTTTAATGTGGACAGCAGTGGCGATGAGCACTAGCTGCTTAAGTCTCTCTCTTCCAGCAAATAGTTCGGCGTTAACATGTCTTAATCCAAACATCTCTCTGGGTAGAGGATATCTACCTTCCTTTGAGAAAATACCATTTATATATCACTCACTTATCCATTCTGTATGCGCTACTTCTCTTCTGCCAGAGGGCAGACTCAAATAAACAGACTTTGTTTGATATGTATCATTTTTTCTGAACATGGGAAAGTCCTGCTCTTTTCTGCAGGATCCAAAATTTACTACACCAGCAATGCATCAAGGAATGCAGTTCAATTACCTAAGTGGTTCCACTGTTAAGTATGATTGCGAAGCAAATGATAAAAAAAATAATTTCTTGTAGCATCAGTGAGCTGTTAAGCAAAAATGATGAAAGGTTTGAGCCAATCGTGAGGCTGGCAGTTGATGTTACATGGCAGCTCTGCTGCCATCAGTGCGTTAGTTGCTGAATGTGAAATCATATGTAAGGCGCTTTGAAACAACAAGGTGATAAAAGCGCTTTATAAGCAGAGTCCATTTACCTTTTGATTTTGTTGTTATATCATAGCTCTTTGTCCCTGTGCTGACATTAATGCAAAAGAAGAGCTTCCTAGACTTGTTAGAAATGGTGCAGCGAAACATTCCACAATAAATTGTTGATGAATGCAATATCATATTACAGTAAAAATATATTAGTAGCGACACTTTTTTTAACAAAAGGCAATAGTGGGCAATTTTCTCTTCATTTTAAACAACATCACATCTTTAACAATTAATGACAGATGAAGGGATCAAGCGCAAAATTTGGAGTCATTAAATTAAATGAAGCAGCAATTACTCTCGTTGTTGAAACATAACAATTTGCATATTTACTCTACTTTTTGAAAGCATTTCCTATCCTTGTATTCAAAATTGAAGGATCAGTAAACATTTTCTGCTGCACTACACCTTTAAAAAGGAATATCCAATCGTCATTCATAATAAGGTTGTACTGTAATATGAATGGACAAAAAGGAGAAATAATTGTACACATAACTTCTCTAAATTATATAAGACTCTTCTTCCAATCTTACAAATGAGGCATTCATTTAGGAGAGAAAACAAGTCAGATCTGACGAGGGCCTCCAAAAGGGAGATTATTTTTCTGCCTGACAAAACTGAACAAAAGAAAGCAAGGAACTTGGAGGATTTCACAGCGGAGGTCAAGTGCTGACTGTCAGTTGGATCACAGAGACAAGATACCCTCAGAGGGTCAAACGCCTCCGGATATTATGACCAGTAAAGCAGAGGGAAGTAGTCAAGCTCCACCAATAGGTGTCAGCCTTCTATACCTCCTGCATTTCAGAACAAAAAAGTTAGTTAGAAGTTGGTTATTCTGTGGGCCCTTGAGTTTGAGTGGCTGGCTGCAGGCAGCATCTGTTGCTGGACATATCTGCAGTTGGCTCTAACTTAACAAAGACAAAGAGTTTTGTTTGACTTGGCACATGAACTCAGTGTAATGCTTTAGGCTGCGTTTGCTTTCTGTGTTGACTTGGAAGTTTACTGACAAGCAGAAAGATGTATAAGAATTGTTTGGCTTACCTGAAAATCATATGAATTTATGGGTGGAGGGGGAGCGCCGGAGCCAGGGGATAATGGAAGACCAGAGTCCTCTACAGGAGGTGGAGGCAAAGGGTAGTCTGCTACAATGGAGACATAAAAAAAAAAAAAAAAAACAGAAAGCATATTTAACAACTAAAATACTCAGTTTGCAAGTAAGTTTCTATATTTACAATACATTTACAGTACAATTTAATAACTATGCGGGAATAAATAATTGCAAAATGTAACAAGATCTAAAGGCACACTGTAAAAAGCTTTGAACCGAAACTCATTTGTGGCCAGGGACACCCCTTGGAATATGTATCCCTAAATTATTTTTTATTATTTTTTTGAGGTGGGGTTAGGAAGCACCCCCCAAAAAACACAAAACACTGGATAAACAGATACACTGGAGTAACCACAGAGTCAATCTGATGGCCACAAAGCATGTCACACATTAAGGATGTATTTTCAAAAGCAATTATTCTAATACATTTGTTTCCATGACATTGTCTCTGTGTGAGCAGAAAAATAATTCATTACATACATATATAGTTTTTTTTTTTTCAATATTTTAATATACATTAAATAAACCGTGCACTGTATTTTCCTGTCATTATCCATGTTATTCACATAAGAAATAAAAGAATGATGATCATAATTTCTGAAGATATTATTCTTTTGTAGGGGATTTTAAGGGACATACTGTCTTCTGTGTATTTCTTTTTCCTTCCATGCCCTTGATAAGGTTTTGTCCATGTGCTAAGTGAATGCAGCATGAGTAGGAATCAGTATAAACTCAGCATGAAAGGATTTTACAATGTACCATCGCCCTTTCAAGACCACAATGACCCTCTGATGTGTACATGCAAACCAAACATATAGAATAGGGTGAGAACATTTTCAGAAGTTTAGGATTGAACCATTGTAATTGTAATCTTCTTGTAGTGTTCTAGGGTGTGTGGAAACAATATGAATTGTACTCATGCTCGTTCAATTTCCTTGTGTTGAACATGCTTACGTATCATGTATGGATGATCAGCACGATGCATCACAGTGTGACATGAATTAAACATATAGATGTTGGGTTAAAAAAGGCCCTGCTAAAGAACAATAATTGGTAAAATCCACTGGCTCATGAAAGACGACTATACAGTTGTGCCAGTCTCCTTGATCTGGCATTAAAGCATCCAGTCTAGAGCAGCCGTGAAATATGTTTGGTTGTACTGGAGTAATGAAAAACTCCTTAAAATATAGGTCAAATATGGTATCCTGAGGTCAAAATTTCAGCTACATTTGAAAGAACACCAGCTTCATTATCTGGCGGTAATCAGGGTCAATATCAGATGAAAGAGCTGTTTGCATGATGCTTAGCACAGTCAGGGTTCTCAGGAGATGAACAATGACGTTACTGTGATTTAATAAATAGAAGGCTTTGACTTATGCCACAGTAATGAGAGGAAATATTTAAATGGGTCCATTCTGATATACAGACTTAAATGGGTTGATAATTCTCAACATATTTCAAATATTTTAAACTAATACAAAAGCTGCATTTTCTACCAGTAGATCAAAATTAATTGATATTCTTTTTTGCTATAATATTTAGACCATGTTTAGAAGTAGAAGTGTCTTAAGCCCAAACCAAAAATGGAATTAAAATAATTGTTACTGTTCAGAACAAGTGTCTAATAATTGAAGGATTCTTTATTTTCCTGTGTAGGAATGTAAGGTGAGCTACGTTCTTTGTTTGAATCACTCTGCATAATAAGTGTCCAGTATGAGGTATTTTGGAGGAGTTGAGCTATGGTGAACTATGGACCGAAAGACTAGAAACTGAGGAATGTCCTCACTGATGTGTCATACAACCAGAACCTTGAACCAAAAAGAATGCTAGCACTTTCAGTCATGGATATGAACATACATTAGGGTTGGTTTAAATGTTATTTGATATTTGAGTTTAAGATCCCTATTATCTTTGACTAGGCACTCATTTAGATAGAACCTAAATAAAAATAATAAAGCATAACAGAAAACCCCAGCGAAAAGAAGTCTCATTAGTTCCAAAATGTATTTTCTTTTTATGATTTTGAAACTGCCTTTGGTGCCCTTTTTATTTTGCACTTTTCTAATTTTTATCAGTGCATTTTCCTTTTTGTTTCACTTCAAGAAATTATGCTGGCTACAGTATGGTGTGGACTTTGCACGGCTCAACTGTTCTCCTTAAATGAATATTTCTTATGCTAAAAACATACGTTTTAAAATATGGACAGGTAATGAAATTCCCTCCAAACATAGCACTAGTATTCAATAAAACTAAGACCCACAAATCACTAAGTAATGTCTAACCTAACAAGCTCAAACTGTATTGGACTGCTATACACATTTAATGGGCATTTAGCAGAGTAAAGACCTGTACTAGTAAACACATTTAAAATACTAAATAAAGATATCTTTATTGTGATGATATTATAACCTAAACCAAAGTTTTTGCATAATTAGTATTCATAAGGTGTCCAATGTTTTGAATTTTTAAACATTCAAACAAAGGTCTTTAGTTGATGCAAACACAAGATATTAAGCGAAAGAGACAATGAAATGGAGTCATCCAACCTCCATGGATTAAAAAAACATAATTGTAGCAATTTTGATTAACTAAGAAGTACTAATCTTGAGTAACCGTGTGTGTATATATATATTTGTGTGTGTGTTTGTGTGTGCGTGTGTGTGTGTGTGTGTGTGTGTGTGAGTATGTGTTTGTGAGAGACAGACAGTATGTTTCCCTTAGATTGAAAATAAAAACATTGTGTCCTACTTGGTGTTTGTTCTGCCAGTGGAGAGAAACAAGCCAAATTTGTCGTTAAGTCCACATTAATCCAAGGATTGCATCCAAGCACATGTTTCAGAAAGGATCAGGCGTTACATGCCAAATTAAATTCTGATTTGGCTTCTCTCAACACAGGACTTAAGATCAAATCATTTGACCATGTACTTCTACAAACTAAACCAGACATGAGCTTTGCAAATTAAAGGCTTTTAAGAGACGTAATGGGAATTTGTTCCAATTCAAACACTTTGATGAATCCTGTTCAGAAATCCCATTTGCTTTCCATGGCGTTTATGTGTTTTCATTAGAATCTAATTGATGTCATCAATGTCCTTTATCCAAGGCAGCTGACCAAATTAATTAAGGACGGTTTTTACGAGCCTTGACAAAACAGCCAGAGGAAAGAAAGAAAGAAAGATAATCTAGCATAGTTAAAATTGGACACATGTCTGCATCTTCAGCATTACAGAACTGCAGAAGTTGCGAGCATTGCACTGCACATTCCCTCTGGGTGGTTGAGCTCTGCATGTGAATTGTTTATGTAATAACCTTGTGACCTCCACTAAAACTCCAGAGTGTAACAGCTCCTCCAAACCTCTGGGAGAGGGAATAAAAATACTGCTTGAATACAAGAATCTGCCCTGGCACTCCCTACCCTACACTACAGCACAGACTTTTTTTTGCAGTCACTTGTAACTCGTGGCTCAGAGAATTAAAACATTAAGTTTCATGTATATTCCTCTCGAACATCAAACATGTTTTGGATTTATCATTTCAGGAAACATAAAACGGTTGTAAATGTTTCAGAGATGCATGATTTATTGAGGAGGTCTAAGAGTCCTGTGAGTGGAACAGTTGAAAGAAGGAGTTGTAACTAGAATAAGGGTCACTGAGCATCTTCACTTGAAGGAGCTTTCAGGTTATTTCAGCCTCTGATTGTATTTTCCTCACGCCCGTTTTTATACATATCACTTGAAAGTGGAATATCGGGTTGAAATGCTGTGATATATAAAAACAGCACTTCCAGTTTTTACTCTCTGTAATCCCTAGAAGCAGCGCCAACCATAAAACACATTCATCGAGCCTTTGCAATTATGTTGCGAATGATTCAGAGAAAAAAAGTACATGCAGTGAAGTATTTTAACATGAGTTGCATGTGATGTTATGTTTGGCTGAACAAATACTGTACCAATTTAATCTAGAGAAAGATATGAATAGCAAAAGGCATAACTAATAAATGCAGGAACAATGCAATAAAGCAATATCACAAGTTAATGTTCATTGAAAGAAGCCAAGAAGAAAATAAAGATATATCTAGCGTGTAGTTATTTTCATCAGTGTCATCAAACATTCAATGACTTTTGACTATATCTGAAAAAAATAAAACGAGACTTGCATCTGGACTGTTACGAAGGTATTCCATGAATTCATACATGTTTCCATTAAGACTTTGGTTTATTGAAACATACATCCCGACAGTAAAATGCAGGTGAATAAGACTGAGACGGGTAAATGGAAGAGTGGAATCTGCAGCTGGCAGAGGATGAACATGATGGAAAAAGAGGATGAGAAATAAGGCTTTCATCATTGTAAAATATGGTATTATTGGCTTTAAATTTGGAAGTTTTGCATTTTGCATAAGGATAAATACACCTATCATTCATATCATATCTATCTTGAACTGGGACTTTAGGGTAACCAGTTTCTCACCAAAATGTATCATTTTTACCTTTGCAGATAAGCAAAACTTTCCAACTTTTATATACAGTTATATACAGTTTTTTTTTTTCCTGATAAATTAATACTGAAAAACAAGCATCACTAAATACTGGAACAGCTGGTCATTTGCAGTAGCACACCTGAGGACCGAAGACTTTGCCTGAAAATTCATTTTACAGAACAAGATAATACAAGATTAGCATGAGCAATAACAAAAATTTAATGTGAATGTCTTTTTTGAGATGGATAACAAAAGAAAATGGTGCATATCACACACTTCTTTGACAGGGAATATATTCTTTGACAGAAAGGAACACAGAAGTTTATAAAGAATTATTTTGATCAAATTTAAGATTTGTTTGAACACATTGTTCAGAGGGTTAATAAGCTAAGAAAATCAGTTTTGATCTGTCTGTCATTTCCAAGCTGTACAAAGGTTAATATCCAGTTTTCAAACGGAAGGTATGGTTCGGTAGAAGGCCATTACACACCTGGACCTTTTTGATTTGAATCTTCGAGTTTGGACTCATGAAGATCTCCATTTTCCCCTCTCGGAAATTTCTAATATCCCGTTGCTTCTGTCACACTTCGCAATTCATGACTACAGACACATTTGACAAATATGATATACAGTTATCTGCATCCATCGACATGATGCACTGCTTTTCTTTTTACCTCATAACAGCACACAAATGTATTTTTGTGACCCTTTACTATAATTGAAACTTTACAAGGATCATGTTTGAAGCTGAATATGTTCAACCACACAGAAACCATTTTCAGTTTTGATTCTGTGGCTGAAGTCACTGCTTATGCAAATCCCATAGTAGTTGAGTTATTATGCCATCAAACCTGGATCAAATACGAGCTTCAAGAATATTAAACCTTGATGGGTTTGCTTATTCAGAATACAAGCATCAAATGGCAGGTAGAACCAGGTGTTAACTCTAAGTTGAAAAGGACATTCAGTGTTTCACAGCTATAACTATAGTTTGTATGTGTAACCAGCTTAGAAGGACATGGTGATTTTGAAAAAAAATAAAAAATTATAGATAACATAATGAAAGTACGAAAGTGAAGATATTAGAAAATGAAATTTTTATATTTCTTTGTGTTCTCTGATTAAGAAAACACTAGAGGGAAATCAGTTTTTCCTTCTTCTTTTTCCCAACCCACTGGTTATTTATGGCATTACAAGTGCTTATTGTAAAATGAACAAAAACTGCCATGATTAACACTGCTTTACACAGTATTTGGAATCACAAAAAAATATTGAAAAATCCTCCTCTTTCTCAATAACATTACTTTTACTAAAAATTCCCTTTACCCTCATATGAATGTTTTGTTTTTTTTTTCTGTCCCACTGGCTACAGTGTCACATTGAAATTTAATGAACATATGTTTGAGTTGTAGTCTAGAGTTTGAGCAGCAAATCCAGCTAGGGTTTACAGCTGTGGAATTTAGAGTAAGAACAGCCCCTGTCCTGTGCATGAAACTATCCCAATTTGGCGATCAGGCAAAGAAACGTCAAAGCATCACTAATGAGAGAAGCAGCAAGAACACCTACTTCATATGAAAAATTCTACTCTCTCTTTATTGCTTTAAATTGCTTATAAGTAGTCACCTTGTGAAAAGGAATCTTAATCTGTGATTATAGTTATTCGAGAGGCCATAAATTGTATAATTGGTTATCAGGAAGCAGTGGATTGTAACAGACTGTTGAGATGGATCCAGCAATAAGACTGGGACTAAAAATCAACTTTGTTATTCAAGTATGTGTTAGCTATATAAGCACGTACTGTATTTGGCTAATTATAGTCTTATAGTTAAATTATTCAAAAATTCAGATTATGGAGAAAACTGATGTTTCTTCTGATCTTTTTACACAAATAGGAATAAGATGGTCTGCATAGAAGCAGTGAAGTTTGAAGATAGGTTCACAGATTTACATATGTAGACTATATACAGCGTAACATGCATGTGCGAACTAACCATCTGGCCATTTCAGACTTACAAGAAGCCTGGCACACAATATACTGTCTCTGGTCTTATGTTCATCATAATAAATATATAGAAATGTTATAATCCCTTCTACTCAAAGTGGTCAGTGCTAAGTACAGACTTGAGTTCATAAATTTTAACTGCACACAGATGTGTTCCAAGAATTCCAAGGCAAACGAGAGCACATTGTTTCGACATAATTAGGATTATTTTATTCCATCATCTGCTGGAGAAGGGGAGATCAGCTCCATTCTTAATTAGATTGATATGTATTGAAGAATGATTTATGACTTAATTTTACTTTAAAAATGTGAGGGAGGGATTTTTGGTCCTTGGAGATGCAGTTGTTTAAAATGTAAAGAGGCGTATCAAAATTGGCTTCTACTGCTGGGTTGAGAAATTGGGATCACGAACAAGAGGAGGATTATGAAATTGTATGAAAGCACAAATAAAACAAATAGTATAAAAAGGTGGTTTCCAAACGAGGGTCAGCCTTTTGACCCATACAGTTGAAATAGACTCCATAATTTATGTAAGCTTGTGTGCAATCTGTAGATGAATAAATGTGTGATTCAATAATTAAGTTTTAATTAGCCGCTGTAGTTTCTTGATTAACTAGTGAGAAAATCAAGGAGGTCAAAAGACATAATAAACAGCAAATTTCCGGACTATAAGCCGCTACTTTTTTTCACTTTCATCACTGCGACTGAAACGGCGATACAGCTAATTTATGGATTTTTTGGGGCTAATGAGCTTCATTCCGCCAAATCATTTAGCCTCGTCATATCGGACCACTGAAATTACCATGAAATTCTTAGGCTGTTTAATTCCGACACTGAAGAAGATGACTTTAATGGTTTTACTGTGCAGCAGGAAGATGAAGATAGTGATCAGCTGGAGTAGGAAAAAGTAGGGATAGAAAATGGATGGCTGGATGGACTTTTCCTTGTGTTATTTATGAGTAATCTGTTTCATCAGCCATGTTACAGGCACTGTTTGAAAAAAAAAAAAAGCATTTCCAGTATGTATTTGTAGATGTTACTGGTATGTAACAGGTGTGACCTAGATATGTACACATATATTTATTTGTTTATTTTTAGCCGGAGTGGCTTATATTCAGATTTGCTCAACCGGAAAATACGGTAATTTCTATTTTTTTAAATACGCTCAATTTTTCTCCACACATTTAAATGTTATGAATCAAACACATTTTAGCAATGGATAAATGGAGGCAGAAGATATTATCTTTCAGTCAGGAATAAACACATTCACAGGAGCTCCCTCAAGCTGGGCAGCGGTTCACTCACAAACGACATAAACCTGTATTTTAATAGCTCAGTATTGCATATAACAGGTAAGTTTATGCATTGCAGTGGCAGTAATAAGCATTGCTTGTTTTCACTTTAACATTTATGTTAAATAAAAACATGAATCTGAACAGCTTGGATGCATAATTGACATTCAATGTGTTATTAGCATTGGGATTAGCGAACAAGGTATGTTTATAAAGAGCAAGCGGTGGCACAGCCATCCAACTAAATTTACCTTACACCTGTTGGGGAAAAAAAAACCAACATATATATATAAGTATATATATGAACCAGTGCATTATGTAGACAGATTAATAGGGAATGCGTAACAACAAGGCACATTTATTCATGGCCCTTTAATATAATATTATGGGATGGGATCCCTGCACCACCTTTATATCAGTTTAGTGGTGACTGGCATAAAAATGTTGATGGCCACTGCTGATATGTTTAAAGACTTAATTGTTTGTAGAAAAAAATAATCTGTGATTACTGAACTGAAACTTACAACCAGCCTACAGATTTTCCTAGTCTGGTTGACAAATTAATTCGTGCAGAGAAGCTTTATGTTCAGTGGCCTTTTATTTATCTAATGACAAGAGGTTTTGTTGTTTTCAACCATCTTATCCAGCCCACCTAATTTTAATTACCAACATTACATTATGTCAGACCTCCTTTATAACTTACATTAGAATTGAGTATATGATTAAGATTTATTCAACATAGATATGGAAGCAAATCAGCCGTCTTGCAAAAATTAACCTGCATTAATACTTTTGCATTGTGTTTGAACAAGGACTACTGAGCCGCCCCTTAATTAACCATAAAAACAAGCATTTGCTGCCAACAATTTATCTGCTGATACAGATAGTGAGCCTGAACTGCCCAGACATATATTTTACAGACCAAATTTCAGTATTAACATTGATTAGAAGGAGCAGTTTCACTGCAGAAGAACAAATGAATACAATAAAAAAAAAAAAGAAATTGGGCTGGAAACAATGTTGACAAGTCAAATATAGAGACACATGCTGGGCATTACGTATGATAGGTCTCAATTTTAACAAAGCAGTAAAAGTAGCATAGTAGTAGTAACTATTCAATATAAATAAGTGTTTGTATGCATTTTATGTGTGCATCTTTATGCATGTCTTTTTATGCATAAAATGTGGTAAAATATTATCAGTACAATGAATACACTACGCAAAATTTAAAGAGTTTTACACATGCTGCAAACAAAACAGTTGCACTTGATGAGTTCTAGTTTATAAAAGCGACCTTTGCATTAGCTCAAAGCATGTGTCTGTGGTGAATTTCCTTTAAACTCTCATGGTGACACCCATGAGGGACTCTGAAATAAAAACTAGTAGTCAGTTTGCCTCTGGCAAATCACACAGGAATAAAAACAGCTTATGCACATGTTAAACTTTTATTTTTAAATGCTCTTAGCAAACAACTGAAAGTTACAGAATATTTGCTAACTTCACAGGATGTAACTTTTGTCCAGAAAAGGCTCATCTCAGATGATTTTAACTTTGTGTTTGACTAACCTACAAAAAAAACAAAAGAAAATTATATGTTGCAGTTAAGCACCATCAAACGGAAATGTGAATTATTGTCGGAAAGTGAGCATCAATACTTTTGGAGGATATCTTATCTACTCTTGATTAGTTTACAGTTTTATAAAGGTAAACCTATCATTAGTTTCATTAACATAATGGATTTTTTTTTCGATAAAAATATTAATTAATACTGAACACTTGAATTAATTTCAGCATTTGAACAGGTAACTGTAAAGACTAAACATACAAATATTTTTTGTTTAATAAAACTTTTATAAAGGGATTATCATCAGCTATTATTATTGTTATTATCATCATTATTTAGGAAAAATGTTATAAAGATATCAAAAGCAGCTTGAAGTGTTTTAACTATATAAACAGATACCAAATTGAAGAAAATAATACAATCAGAAAAAACATAGACAGGATATAATTTGAAGATTGAATTTCTGTATTAATGTAAACATGATTATCTTTATGTTTCAGTTGGCATACATATACAATACAACAGTAGAACAATTCTATTTTGCAATTCGCTTGGCACCTACAGACCTCAAAATAAGGTTATAGATATTTTATTCAAAATTATTGTGAATACAACCACTGGATGACTTTACAAGTGACTGGGCCACATGTAGAGTCATACTGTACAGCCAGCTACTTTCTTATTCAAATGCCTGGGCAATTCATATTCTTCAATTGCACCACTGCATGTTTTTCGATAATGGGAGGAAACTTGAGAACCCAGAGGAAAGCGACAGAGACAGGGAAAGAAACTCGCAAGATCCAAACAGAAACGTCCTCTGTCGGAATCAGACCAGAATCAAACTTCCAGTGTACGGGAAATGATAACCACTGCACCACTGTGCCGCTCACATTATGAATATAGTCACTTGAAACAAAAAATGGAAAAAAGAAATATGCTCCATTAAAGGTCCTTGTTCAACATGCGCCTTGGGTAGCAGTTAAAATACTGGTCTCTACAAATACTTGTCTTATACTAGATATTCAGGAAAGACTGAGCTTGAGATATTCTTCTAAACATGAATTATTTGTCCAAGTATTGATCAAAAGTTTATTTGAAATCAAAACCCTCTGTGAGGTGGAATATGTGGTGTGTTTAAGAAGATGACATCTGTCCTTATTATTTAAGTCAGCATTGGGTTAAAGGAAGAAAGAAAAATCTTGACATCACATGTAGTTGACCTTGATAACAGATGTTAAGAATCTAAGCTCAGATGAGGTGAGGCAGGATTCCTCTTTTATAAAAGAAGTCCATTTATGCCTGTTGCGTCTATCTAATCATGATTTTCTTTTCATTTTGACAAGGCACATCAAATGTTGTTGTCCAAACTGAATCTTGATATATTTCACAAAGCTAGTTTATGTTGCAGAGCAATTGCACAGGATTGCATTGGATTTTACACTTATTCGTCAAATTTTGCAGTTCAACTGTAAAATGATATTTCTACAAAATCTAATAAATTAATCTTACTAAATGATCTGAGTATCATAAGTAAGCATAAGTAAGATTAGATTAATTCTACTATTAACATGTAAATCAATGGTTTGTCATATTCATATTAAAGCAGTCTGATAAGATCTGCTAGCACAAGAAAAAACAGAAATATTCATAACATTTATGTTCTTTTCAAATTAAATGAAATTCATGATACAAAATATAATTTACCTATTCTTGTATATCAATCTATTGCTAAGCGATTCTACTGCCGTCTTTTTTCTTTTAATTATCAGCTTTAAAGAAATGGGGTACAGGCTTGCAATACATGTCCTAATTTGTGTTGATAAAGAAATAAAACCAATGTACCATATAAGATCAACTTAATCCCTAAAATCTGATCTGTTGTGAATCATTTGGGGAAAAGGCTCACTGTCTGAGACCTAGATGTCACTCACTTCCTCCAGCTGGTATATTAATCTGAACAAGTTCTTCTTAAAAGACCATAAGGCAGTATTAACTAAGGAGTAACTGCGCCGTTTGCACCTTTTTGTCCACATAATAAGAATGGCTCAGACAGCTTATTCCAGCCAAAAGTGTCTTTTGTGGGACAAAAGGACAGTGGGGCATGGTGCCAAATTGACTTGTCTCCATTATTTTCATATTAATCTCCATTTAAGTCACGCAGAGCAGACATTTGTTATAAAATAAATTCAACTGAAAATGAACTTACATCTGTCAAACTAATGTTTTATTTTCCAGAAAAGATACTGGCGTCCAGTAACATACAACTCAAATGTAGATAGTTGACTCCTTGTAACGTTTCTACAGAGGTACACAAAGGTCATCCATCTATCCGTCCACCGTCTGCCGCTAATCTGCACTCAGGGTTGCGGGGGATGCTGGAGCCTATCCTAGCTGTCATCAGGCGAGAGGCAGTGTGCACCCTGGACTGGTTACCGGTCAATCTCAGGACATTTATATAGACAGACAACCTCACTCACTCATTCGGGGCAATTCACAGAAAGGCAATTAATAATTATAATAAGAATAAGAATTAGTCGAAGTAGTATTAGTAGTAGTTGTATCAGAAATGGTTGTTGAAGTGCTCTCCACATCTACTGTGACATTGATTGCATAAAAGTAGATATTCATGTTGTAAGTTAAGCTTATAATTAGAGTAAAATCCAGGAGAAACATTTCCCTGCCTTCTCTACGGAGTTGAGTACATGTTACGCAACTGCATACATATGACCAGTAGGTTACTGGTCATACACATATATATTTTATAATTTAGGACCTTTTATAAGACAACAAATAAAAAAGTAAGTCATTATTTTTATTTGTTAATTTCAGATCTAGAATATGGGTCAACAGATCACATGTCACATGATATGACGTGGGTCCACACATTAAACAACAAAACTCCTCAAACAAGTGTTTTAAGATAACAGTGGGCTTGTCTCGGTGATAGCAGACTTTCAGAACTGTTACCCTTTGTCTTTCTCTGACATCCTGTTGAGGTCAGTCATGTTCATTTGACAAAACAGAATCTGTCCGATATTCTACCTTGTTCATTTGCTTGTAAACCTATCCTGCTATCAGATATGCTGTCTATGCTTTTGGGAACACAAGCAACAATAGTTACCAACAGGGCTGATTTTTTTTTTTAATTATTCACAGTTGTGGACTGTACATTCATGAAATGTAAATACTGAAGATAATTGTCTTTGAAATTACTAACGGTTAATGTGTAGGTGTCTAACCAATGACTCTAAGGATTCTTCCTGTCATTATCTTTCAACAAATGTTTTGTATTACTCCGCAGTTGACTTTCATCTTCCCACTAGCGTGTTACTGCGGGGCTCAAATGCATACTGTATGCAAATCTTAATATACATAAACGTCACCATTCGGTTCCACAAACCTGTAAATAATACAGTCTTATTCATATACCTCTGGTGATGTTACATCGGCATAACTGTTACAGCTAATTTCAGTTCTTACACTGTATGATTATTGGAAATTAGGCACGCAATAAGGCCTTTATCACAGTAAAATCTAGCTAATAATTTTAATTCTGTGTGAGTGGCCTCAGGCTCCTCAGCCACATCATGTTCAGCTTATCCACATCGGACTACAATGTTCTCTACATTTCATGTGACCAATTAATTTCATTTCCAAACTTTAGTTGATTATTAGCAATCATGTCAGTATGATAGTATGAGTTTAAAATTTCCAAGCCAAGTGAGATAGTGTTTCCTATCACAGTTATTAACATAATTCTGTTGGAGCCGACAGCCTTGAAGTGAAACTGCGGAGCTTTGTGGCCTGTAAAAAAAAAACTTTTTTAGATGTAATATTAAAAAAAATATATTGATGCAAAAGAAAGCATTAAAGTTGTTAATGCATGTGTGATTTACTAATGTTCTATACAATACCTTTTATAGAACATAGTTTGTTTAGACCTGATTATATGTACCTTGCATCTTACTTGCTAGTGTCTCTTGTGAAAATGATTTAGTCATTGGACATTCACATAAAATGTGAACTGTGAAGTGTAAATGTAATACAAAATAGCATGTGTGAGCAAAATACAGCGTATTCAGTCAGTCAGGTAAACCAGCGATCCCTCACCACCAGACTGTGGACCAGTACTGGGCCATTGAATAAGAAGTTTAAATTGTATGTATTTTTGTTCATTAGCCTTTTGGGTGGGCGGCGCGGTGTCTCAACGGTTCGCACATCTACCTCACAGCATGAGGGATTCCCACAGGGAGCCTTTTGTGTGGAGTTTGCATTTTTTCCCCATGACTGTGGGTTTCCTCCTGGTTGTCCCATTTCCTACCACAGTCCAGAAACAGGAGCTTAATTGGAAAAATTGGGAAAATTGCCCTTGTGTGTATGAATGACAGAGGTGAATGGTTGTTTGTTTTTCTATATGTAGCTCTGTGATTGACTGCTGACTGGTCCAGGGTGTACCGTGCCTCTCACCAAATGACAGCTGGGATAGGCTCCAGCATCCCCAAGTGTAGGATAAACAATAGATTAGAATGGATGGATGGATAGTCCCTCGGGTATTTTATTTGGTATTTTATTCGATAACCTTCTTGTGGCAACTGGACTTAAATTCTTCACTAGAGGACGTACCATCCCTCATCCAAGAGGCTTTTTCAGTTCTCACTCCTTGACTCAGTCTTAGTGGTTTTCATGTATCAGTGAGGCAGCAAGCTAACCCCATGCTAAAAAGTCCCGCAAACAAATGTCCTCCAGATAAATTGGCCCACAAACAAATGTGACTGGGGACCTTTTTTTGAAAAGAGAGAAAGAGCTAACTGTGCAACACCAGTAGGATCTTAGAGTGCCAGCAAAAAAAGCTACATTGAAAATAAAATACCAAGAGTTAACGGGCCCATTGCAACAGGTGATTCACATGCTCCACACCTGCTCTGCATAATAATATGCATAATAAGCCATGAAACCATCAAAACTCTTTCACCATATAGGGGCCAAGCACCCTCTTATCTCGGTTAGGCAGGGTTTTCTGCAGTGACAGCAACCAAAATTAAATAAAGTAGAAGACTAGAAATAGGGAGCGCATCAAAATTGTTACTGTCAACTATCACCCCCAGATGGGACTGTCGAGTTGCAGGGAAACAACCTCAGAGCTTTCGTGATCATATATTTGCGTGATAATCATTTAATAGTGATTAAAAATGCATAATATGAGGTACAGTGGTTACATTAACACCCTCTTTTCAACCCCATATAGCCGTAGACAAATACTTGGGTGAGTAATGCAAGTTAATTGCAAGTAATGCAAGTAAGTTAATGCAGTAAATTCTATTTGTCAAGCAAATAATGTAAAATTGGCACCCTGCGGTTCACTACCTGTTGAGTACACATATAATTATAACGAAAGCCCAATTTTACAATTACGTTTTTTGTAATATTTGAGAATCAAAAGCTAAAGTCATGTTCACATGTAAATTTAGTTGTTTTTTTTTTGTGTTTTTTGTTATCAGTCAGATACAGGGGAGTCACGATCAACACTGCTCATTTATTCATCTGTCAATCAACAAAATACAGGTGAAAATAAAGTCTTAAGGAATAAAAACCGGAAAATATCAAGCAATATCCATATATTATAGACTGAAAGCAGTCAGGCTCAGAGAGGGGTAAGTAAGGATATATTCTCCCTCCTAAATATACCTAATATAAACTAAATCCCTGGACATGTGAATGTCAGAACACCAGAAGAGTTCATTCGATCCTTTGTGTTATTTATGGAGTTTTGTTTGTCTTCTGTGCACTTACCTGCAGGGTCAACCTGGCCTGCCTCCCCCATCTGTTTATAAGGGTTAAACTTTGGTTTGGGAGCAACCACAGGGGCAAACTTCTTAGGGGCTTGCTGTTGGGAGATAGAGATCCTTGCACTTCCCAACGACGGAGTGGTCTCCATCCTCGCAGCCACTTGTCCTGTCTGGTCACTACAGCTCACTGGGTTCCACATGGTTCTGTTGAACAAATAAACATGTTTTTTCAGGAAATTGTTTGATTTCTCTTCATACCATCAATTGCCTTGTTATTTTGAGAAGGGAAAGCCGGAAGTATGTGTCTCGATCATCATTTGCGCAACACATTAGTTCAATATAACAGCAGTATTCAGGAGAAAATATGTTAGACAAACATCAATGAGCCAATACAACACAGCCCACAAGATAAGTAGGAAGATGTATTGTCTGGTGTTGATATATGATTGAATGTATAGATTATTATTAGAGTACTATGTTGAAAATTAGCTAAGGTATGACAATAAACAAGTGAGGCTCAATGTCACATTATTCGCAGATTTATATCACGACTCAATCATCTATATCAACTGCAAAAATCAAGAGAAAGATGGCTTCTAATTCAAGCTTTGTCTTCTTTCTTTCTTAATAGACATACATCTGTAAACCAGAATACACCTCCACATGTTGTTCATTGTTAACCTTGTAGCCATGTAAAAAATTGTGTCTAAGAGGTCATGGGGCACTATCTGCACATTCACCATTGACTGGCAGCTGTTGGGTCAGTCTATTAAAACTACATATATGAGCAGTAATCTGACATCCATTAATATGTGCTGATTCATAAAGATAACAGGGAAAAATAACTTTGAACATAAATTTGAGTCTTTTTTTTTTCTTTCTTTCATCCTCTCTTGAAATCCCGACACTGGAACAACAAATAAAACATGTGAACGAGACAAAAAGCAAAGACAACAAAAAGAGCACAAAACAACTCCACAGAAAAGTATTGAAAGATGGTGTAATGTTGGTGTAACAATCACTAATTGTCAAAAACTACATCAAATCACTGTTTGCAACAACTGAACACCGATCTGAAATTCTTGCAGAGAAATATTGATGTAGTTCTTAATTTCCACATTATAATAAAATAAAAAATGCTGATAATTCCTGATGGGCAGTACTGATTTTGACAGATAAGTCATTCGCATTTTGACTTTAAATAGCTGATGAAAGTTTTGTGATCTGTACTTCCGTTCATACAATTACATCGGAAAAAACACTGACGGAGGACATAAGCATCCATTATCTCCATCACATTCTGAACCCCCTTGATATATTTGAACTATTTATATGCCACACTTTTTACCATGTTTCTGTTTGTTTGTTGTGCTGTGTTCTGATGTTTTGCTGTTTATTATCTTCAGTCTGACTGATACCAGGTTTATATTTTTTATATTCTCCCAAGCAGAGTAAAAAAAAAAAAACCCACGCAAAATCATCTTTTAATATCTGCTCAAATCCCTGCTTCTCCTGCTGCCTGAGTGGTTCTTACTTTTGATAATTCTTTCTGCTCTTAATGCTATGATTTAGATGTTCACTGATGTCTCACACCCACCTGTCATTTCAATGCAAATGCTTTATTTTGCTTATGCTCCATGGGCTAACAAAATACAGATGTAAAGTGGTATAAATAGGAAAAGAGGAATCGGTTTAAGCATGATTTTAGTAGTACTCAATGCATACATTCAAGTGGAAAAGTTCAGGGGGTGTCTTTTGAATTATGGCAAATAATCCACAGTTTGATATCACATGATAGCCTGCAGATAGTCTGCCGGTCCCAAGCCCGGATAAATGAAGAGGGTTGCGTCAGGAAGGGCATCCGGCGTAAAACTTTTGCCAAAACCAAACAAGCAAATCAAACCGAATATACCAGATCGTACCGGATCGCTCAAGGCCTGGGTTAGCAACGACCGGCAGTGGTACCGATGACCTACAGGGAACCAATAGAAACTGGGCTAATGTAGTTCAAAGACGGAGAGGAGTAAGTTGTGTTCAGAAGCAGAGAGAGAAGAGGAAAGGTAAGAATCCGGGTTTGAGAGTAGGGACTTTGAATATTGGGACTATGACAGGAAAAGGTATTGAGTTGGTCAACATGATGCAGAGAAGGAGAGTAGATATACTGTGTGTCCAGGAGACTCCCCGAGATCTCACATCCCTGCAGGTGGGATGTGAGATTGAGGAGAAGGAGAAGTTCTGGAATGAGCTAGATGAAGTGATGCAGAACATCCCAAGAGATGAGAGAGAGATAATTGGTGTAGACTTCAATGGGCATGTTGGTGCAGGCAATAGAGGGGATGGGGTATAGAGAGTGGTATTGAGTATATTGGTAGAAGGATGCCGGGATTGAAATTGCCATACAGGAGACATAGAGGAACACCAAAGGGATGATTAATGGATGGAATCAAAGAGGGCATGATCTTAGTTGATGTGAAGATTTATGGATGGAGTGAAAGAGGTCATGGTCTTAGTTGATGTGAGAGAAGAGAATCCAAAGAATAGGGTTAGATGGAGGAGGTTGATCTGTTGATGTGAACCCTGAAGGGAAAAGCCAAAGGAAAAGAAAGAGTTGAGAGCACAAAATCCTTTATTTTCCTTTTCCTTTTCTTTACTCTTCTTTAATACAAACTCAGTGGAACACAAGTCAGTGTCCTTGTACCAGCCCCAAGCCCCGACAAATGCAGCAGGGATGTATCAGGAAGGGTATCTGACATAAAACATATGCAAAATGCAAAATTAAATATCCATCGATCCACCTTCTCCCGCTAATCCCGAGTCAGGTCTGGGGGCAGCAGCAGGAACAGTCAAGACCAGACCTCCCTTTCCCCCGCCACAAGGTCCAGCTACTCTGGGGGGAACCCCAAGGTGTTCCGAGGCCAGCATGGAGACATAGTCTCTCCAGCATGTCCTGGGTTTTCTCCGTGGTCTCCTCCAAGAGGGACATGCCTGGGAGTACCTCCCCAGGGGAGCGTCAAAGAAGCATCCTGACCAGATGCCGAAGCCCCCTCATCTCACTCCTATTTATGTGGAGGAGAAGCAGTGGCTCTATTCTGAGCTCCTTCTAGATGGACATATCACCAATCTCTTAGGGAGAGTCCAGCCACCCTGCAGAGGAAACTCATTTCAGCCGCTTGCATCCGTAATTTCGTTCTTTTGGTCACTACCAACAGCTCGTGATTATAGGTGAGAGTGGGAATGGAGATAAACCAATAAATTAAGAGCTTCGCCTTTTGGCTCATCTCCCTCTTCACCACGAGAGACTGGTACAGATTCCGCATCACAACAGACGCCGCAATGATGCGCCTGTTGATCTCCCACTCCAGTTTTCCCTCACTCATGAACAAGACCCCAAAATACATGAAGTCCTTGACTTGGGGCAGGCCCCCTACCCAGAGTGGGCATTCCACCCGTTTCTGGTTGAGCCCCATGATCTCAGATTTGGAGGTGCTTATCCTCATCCTGGCCTCTTCACACTCAGCTGTGAACTACACCTGTGAGAACTGGAGATCATGGCCTGATGAAGCCAACAGGACCGCATCATCTACAAACAGAGACTCGATCCTGAAGCCTTTTGTCTATTCCCCTCAGGGGAATAGACAAAAGGAAAAGAGGAAAAAAGCATCCTGTAAACATTTCTGACCAAGACACATTTCTCTCTCCTTTGACCTCCTCCATAGCTCCTTCCTCTGGCAGGAGGCCGCAGTCCATCAGGTCCAACACTACCCACCAGAAAAACAGTTTCTTCCAATCGGCAGCCTGTCCTAACCCTAACTTCCATTGATACTGTCCCAACCCCTCTATTGCACGACTTTGCATTGCTTTGCACAACTTGCCACTATGCACCACCAACTACAATCACCCTGATTTCACTCTTAATTTATTTAACGCCTGTCAAATGTTGTCTCTTTAACACAGTTAACCAAAGCATATTCCTTGCAGTTGTAAAATTTCTTGGCAATAAAAGCAATTCTGATTATGATTCTGATAGTGATTCTGATGATAGATTTGTCTGAATTCTCCAGAGCACTCATGAAGTGTAGGGAGGTCTAATGATGGGATTCTTAATCCATTTATTTGCATTTCCAGCTATATGCTGAGTCTTCATCATCCTCTTGTCACTTATTAAGGTAAATTATGCATTTCAGCCGGGATGTGTGCTGTGATAATGCACACACACGTGCATGCATGCATGCAAGGAACTCAAACACACACACATACAAGCAAGTGCACACACACACACACACACGCACACACAAAGAGTGAGCGTAACAGAAAACAGGAAAAGTGAACTGTTTATCATGCCAAGACACACATACACAAAAATACCATACAGCTATTAACAAGGCTTCCTACATAGGTCACAAGATATAACTATAAAATATGGCTGCTTCCTTATTGAAGACATGAAGCTGAAGTCAAATGTTTTTCTCAGGCAGGTACAAGATGTTGCATTGAGCTGTGAAACTAACAGTTTTCTTTATGGGCAATGACAGACAGCCTGTCTTCTCACAGTTGCTTGGCTTCACTGTTGAAGCTGTCATTGAGGAACTGCTGCAGGTGTTCTGCTGCATTAATTTTTCATATCCACCAAGGAAAGTATCAAACAAAAGCTACCAAAGAGGACCACAGAGAGTACAGAATACTAACATACATTGCCAGGGTTCAGTGATATTCTGCAAGGCATGACATGCTTTCTAGAAAGCATTCTTTGTGGCTTTGAGACCAAATTTACAAGTTGGACACACACTAGACAGACAAAAAGATTTGACAAGTGTTCAAGTTGCTAGAAAAATGCTACACTAGTGTCTATACGTTATACTTGTGAACTGTAACAATAAAAACAGTTAAGTTGCATGTAAGAGAACAGATACTGCTGTAGTTCTTTGACAAGTAGTCTGAGTTTGGTCAGGGTGCAGACTGAGAGGGATGTTCCACATTTATAACCAAGGCAAAGTGTGATATGATCAGGAATGACTGTGTTCAACACACACACACACACACACACACACACACACACATATATATAGTATACTTGTGTATTTTTTCTTTGGTTTATTTAAGATCAGATGTGATGCCATAACGGAAACAAAAAGTGAAAAAAAGGTGAAAGGTTTTTTTGAAATGTTTTCAGAAACTCTTTCACACATGCTCAAAAGATGACTTGTGCTGTCCTTAACAGTGTAGGTTGCGCATATTGTATCTTAATATTCACAGAGAAATCAAACAAAGGTCTATGGGCCAACCTTTTCATACACTGTCTTTGTCTTATGAGAGTTCAGTTATAGCTACACAGCTCTTGGTTCACTGAGCACCAATCAAAACATCAATTTAAAAACATTCTGCAGAGATGAGGACAGAGATACACTTTGGATGGCGTATTTTTCATGCCGCATAGAGGGATGGTAAGGGGATTAGCACTTATGGTTTGTGACGCAATGTGCGGAGGATCAGCCATGCGGACGAAAATGCTTTAAAAATTAAAGGTTCCTATCTGCAAGAGGTTGCCACCAAGCCCTCAGAGCATGTGACCTGCTATGCTTTGGAGGGCCTGTTGAATCGCTAAGCAGGTCAATGTGACATTACACAAACAAGAGCTTGCTCTCTCCATTTAGCTGTTTAGAAACAGGGGAGAGCAAAAGGTTAATTTTGATCACTTTGGATCATAAAAAGTTTTGAAGAGAAAGAGGTTAATGTTTGAAAGTGAAAGGAAACTGACACCATGCTACATGTTGACATATCAATAAAAGGAAAAAGATGCTCTGGACTGCTTTCAAATGGTGAAATTTTAATACCTAAAGTGTAATACCAGTGTGAGCATCAGAATACTGAGCAAATCAAACACCATGTTCTGAATTGTAACCACTGCACAGAACAATGCTCCGAGTCAAGGTCAATATACCACTTCAGAAACAATAGATTATAAATAAATGGCCTCTACATGTGAATTCAATTTGTATTAATCATTTCAAGCCATATAGTTAATAATTGTGCAGGCATCATTTCTATAATTTGATAACTACTCAAGATGGGAAGGAAATGAGCTTCAGTAACAGAGAGAACATAACACTTTGTTGGAATTATCTGTCCACTTCCAGCAGTACACTATAAACTAAAGAAAATCCATGGTTAAAAAAATTGTTTTGTTTTTTCTCTTTAAAGTAAAAGTGAGATAATATTAATATATAAAATACAGTTCAGTAAACTGGTCCTATACCAATAAAATATGTTGGTTTCAGATTAAAAAAGTAAAACAATGTGAAGCCATAGTTTAGAATTAGGTTTTGCTAAGTCCGATAAAAAGGAAAAAAGGAGTCACTTAACATAGTCTTGCGTTAAGCTAATGTACAGTAAATAGCAAATGTAGTACCAATGTACTAGATCAACAGCAGTAGAGTTCAAAGGCTGTTTGGGTAGATCATGTCCCATTCCAAAGAAGGAAAAAAAAAAAGTTTACATGTGAGTCCAACCTGCATTTGCGGTCAAACACACTCACCGCTGCAAAACTCTAAGCAAGCTTAGTGACCTTGTTAGCTGTCCAATTCAACCAAAAAGTTACCACTTCTGTGTGGATTGTGAGAGGACATTTATTTTCACCATGTCATAATTGAAGTGCATCTGTCTGATCTGTCAATCTATCATTGCTATTCCGAAGCTGGGAAATGTTGACAGGCTTTCAAATTGTTTATGAAAGCTAAACTACTGACTTCCTGCTCAAATGGAACTGAGAAGGAGGAAGATGAAGGAGTCAGCCATTTCTCAAATTAAGATTATTTAATCCAAATACCATTCCACCATGACTGATGATCATTGGTTAGACTACTTGCAGCTGGCTACGAGCAGTTACTGTCCAGACCAGGCAACTCTGGCTGACTACATTGAGTACAGCTTATCATTATCTATTAGTAAAGAGTGACAATTAATATCAATATTTATTGCAGTAATCATAAACCTGCTATCATAGCTGTTTTAGGAAAATTAAAGTGCAAACATCCAGAAAATTTGACAAGCACTTTGTCTTTTGCTAGGGTGAAATGTTTTTTTATGTTATCCTTCCAAATCTGTGTCAAAATAAATTAAGTCAGGACCAAGTAGCTAGGTTGGTTTTTCATTATTGTTTAGGTGAAATACAATTCATCGCCAAGTGGACATCTATTTCAGACCAATGGTGAGAATGAACTATATGAGGTTTGCATTTCAATCAGATATCAGCCAGGGATTAATTTCATCTTGGGATTTAGTTATTCACTATTTTTGATGACCCCTGGGGTTTTACACATTTTCTGAGAGAAATATAGGGAGGACAAAAAGCAAAGCCTTGATATTGTGACAGCCCTTTCAATTCCAATACAACCAAGTACCCATTCTGTCTCAACACTCCTGTCTAAAAGTCACATGCTGTAACTCAATCCTTGCACCATTACCCCCAACTTAACGAAAACCAGCTATGACAACAAGAGTGAGGAAAGCCAGAAGGCAATAATTGCCAAGTGTGAAGAAGCTAAGTAAAAAAGAGGGTCTCAATCACGACTCATTACATCTACTCTAAGACAGTAGGTGTCACCCTGTGAAGGGAGGCTGATTTCAGCTTGACAAAAGAGGATGGTTGGCAAGTGTACCACAGGGAAGCAAAGGAGAGCTTGTTGGATCTGGTGCTGTAGCGCTCAACAGCTCCAACGCTCAACAACTGCTCGATTAGTTTAATACAAACAATCCAACGTACACAACATAGATTATGTATGTTTATCTCTCAATAATTGTTATGTAAGCAATGGTGGCAAGTTGATAATCATTTTCAGATAGTTAAATATGCATTAAGGGGTGCAGCGCTGTACATTTTTATCTGCTATCATTAGAAAAATAGCAAATATTATTTATAATTGCTCTCAGAAACATGTTTTGGACATCCAGTGCTGTTAGTGACACTTAAGTCATATCTACCTTGTTCACTCGAGGGAAGCTCCATTTGTTGAAGGCAAAATAATTTCCACTCTACAGTATTTGTGTGACGAAAGATTAAATATTCTGTTCAAAGCCTCCTATAATTAAATAAAGGAATAATATGAAGGTTAATCAAGTGATAAACATGGAAAATATAGATTTGTTTTTCCCATTAGCTATTGTGAAGACTAAAATCGGCTGATAACCATTACAAATGAGATTCAGAGCTGTGACTGCTACCCCGTAATTGTGACGTCATATAAAATGCAAATGCAATTCAAAAAATATTTTTTCAAGATAGACATTTTGTCAAAAGATTTTCATATTTATGATCCGAATTATATTCCATCTAATACACATTTCCCGTTTCCTAATTTTATTAGTTTTACTCCTCTAACATTGATGAAAATAAGAAAGATTCACGTAGTAAGTTCCATCAAACTGCCACATTTGGACTTGAAATTCATTATCAAATGTGATGTTTGACACAATCGAGAAATATATTTTCTGTTCTTCATACAAATTCTTGGATATGTTTGTTTATCACACATAAAGAACGAGGAAAAAAGTGCAAATGATAAGTGTAAGTATAGTCTACCCTGGAAGCACCCAAATTCTGGGTGTTCAAGACAGAACTTAAGAGTTTTTTTTTTTTTATGAGAATAATTGAATGATGATCAAATTCTTTTGTTTTTTGCTGCCTACTTATTATCTCTTTACACAGCAGAGATATCGTGTCTATTCATTATCTAATTTTCATGCAAGCACCGATAGTCTTATTGCTGCAGCTTCTTCACTTGTTTGAATCATCGACTGTCTGACTTCACAGTGTACAGGCCTCTGCTGATCGGTTATTGGCCACAAATAAAATGATAAATTGAGAGAGCACTTCCAGTTTGTTCGAATCTGTAGGCTTCTACTTAAAACAGTTATCGCAAATAAATCTGAATCCTGTGTGTTTATCTGTGTGGATGTTTTTTTTCCATGAAAATGTGTTAAAATAACAAGGATGGTTTCAGCACTTCCCTGCGTGCATGTGAATGCACGTGTACTTTTTGGTAATTGTTGTGTATGAAGTGTTTTTTGTTCTTATAATGAACATGTAATAACATTCAAACATAAAAATAGATAAAGGTTGAAAGGTGGCAAAATATCTACGGATAAGTCATGCTATTGTGTGGGATTTCCAGAGGAAAAAAAATGTCACTTATTCCACAGGATGATAGATGTTATGAAAGAAACACCTCAAAACTTCCCAATCCAAATTTGCATGAGTCTTTCAACAGCTGTTGAGCATTTCACTTGAGTTTTTGGCCTATGCTCCCTAATGACAGCAAAATAACTTTCCTGTAAATATGTGAATTTGACTTTAATGCTAGTTGACAGCTTGTATTGGCTTGGGATGTATCAAATAGAATTGGATGGCTTGCATGACTGGAGTATGTGATCCTTGATACTGCGAGTGGTAAGATTCAATGTCTCTGGAGCTTATCTTATCCGAGTCTCAGGAGGGCACTGACTGACAGCTGTAAATATATCAGAGCACAACCATAACCATATTCCACATACCTTTGTGGTGGATTGCAGTCTTTAGAATTATACACATATATCAACAATAAATAAAGGCAACATTAGTATTTCTTACTTCTCATTTTTATAGGATAAAGCAAAAAGTAATAAATAAAATGAGCTATCTTCTCTTGATTCCATGTCATAATGCTCAGGTATGTTGTACATAGCATAGATAAATATAATTAATAAAATATTATGGCATCGTGACAGGAATTCTCATCAAAACACTAACAACTAAAGAAAATGTGAAGCTTTCAAATAAAATGCAACTTGGTAGTTTAAATCACCATGGGCAGTCCTGGCCTCTTCTAATATAAGGAATGTGAGCAGCATATTACGGAAAAGAAAAAAATAGCAGAAATATTATAAATATGATTGAAAAGACACAATATATTAAAACATAGACAAAATGTGCAAATTAAATGTGCAGACTAAATTCATGAGGGAAAGAAGAAACTGGTTCAGCCAAAGCTCACACATGTTCACATGTAAGATGAGGAGTAATCAAATAAGGCAGTATCATAGTCTATAATATATTGCAGGGATACAGTAACCATACACCAATATAAGCCAAAATTCACCTTGCCATAAGCATTTCTGCTGGGAAACGCTGTTTTTTTTTTCCTTTTGCTGATCGTCTGAGGTTATCCTGATGTAGTTGTGCTGTCAATTGTCGGAAGTACCACTGGTCACTAGTCTACCTACCAGCTCCTTGGCTTACATATGTTGTCTTTTAATGTAGCATTACAAAAGTAGGGTTTTTAGTTTTGCCTTTATCCTGTTCTGTTTCCTGTTTGTGTTCTGGGTTTTTTCATTTTTTTAGGTATTAGGTTTTAGGTATTTGTGTTTGTTTTTCTTTTTATATTTTATAAAGATTGTTCTAAGCTCCAAGCAGTGCAGACACCAATGTCATGGTATTTACCTTGATTCTGTTATTGTCATATTTACAACCTTGTCTGGTAACCCTCTTAGCCTGGTTCATATGGTTTACAGTGTTGATTGGGTGCTGAAACTCAGTAACACCAAAGCGATACAGTTATGGAAAATCTCCAGTGTGGTCCATTCACCCAGACCACAAATCTCATTGATATCCCTGAATGCTAAAAGCCAGTTGCACTAACAAGAGAAACTTATGAAGAACTTGAGAAGTTGCTTCTTATCTATCTTCAACCCCTGGTGTCCACTGATAAACTCCCTGCGGTTTCCGTAACAACATAGCAAATGGGTGAACAATGCCATCATCTTCCTCCACCCAGCAACCTTTGTTCCATCCGGGGAAGCCTGTGCGCATTGTGAGGATTACTTTCATGAGTGTTTCTTTTTCTTACAGACATCCAGTCTACACTTTTGAGCATCCAAATTAGAGCATTCAGGGGTTGATCAGCGTAACCCGGATTTTTGACAACCTTACCAAACATCCACAGTATTCAAGCCACTGGGTCTGTGTGTACAGCCTGCTGAACAGAAGCCCAACATGGAATAGGTTCAGGCTCTGTTTGTTTCCTTGCTCAAATTTGCAGTCTTCTCTCAAAGCGTTTCCACCTGTATACAGACGTGATATGACCACTCTGTTTTCGGTCAGCCTCAATACTGATTAGGTTGACATAGTGAAGAGAACTGACACAAGATTCCTTGGACTTTTGTCAAGGGAGCTTGCTTAAAGACAATTCAGGATATACTAGAGACAAGAGGAAGATAACTGAGCAGTTGTCAATGATGGCAAATTTCTCCCATGCCATGCTCCAATAGCTGCAGACATTTTTAGAGCCCTCTATGCCATTGCCAAAAAAGTTTGGAGAGATGTTGAAGGACTTTCTTTTTACTTGCTGTCTAGCTACACATCTAGCACTACTCCCAATAAACCACCCACAATGGAAAGCACTGAAAGTTATTAATGTAGCGTAGCGTACAATAGTTATATTCTACATCAATGTAACTGCATTTTTGTGCTGTATTTTCAATCGATTTATTCTTACCATATTCTACTGTGAAACATTTACGATCCGACATGGTAAATAAAATTTCCTTACAACTGTGTATAGAGGCTCACAGTAATAGGTATTTTTGTTTTCCTGTTATTTATACTATTATATGATTTAGTTGCCCCTTCTCTTATATTGTTTCTGTCTTTTACCCTCTCCCTAATTGATACAGATCGTCTTCTATATTTCCCGTCTTTTAATGTATTTGCAGTGCTTATACAGTCTTTTCATTTTTCCAACTTCAACTGTTCATAGGGATATCTTTTGAAAACCCTGATAAATATCACCAAAATGTAATTTCATAGTGACTGACTGAGTGACTGAGGGCAGTGGTAAAAATTACTCACTTCTTTTACAACATATGGATCAAGACATTTGACATTTGAATGCAATACTTAAAGCCTCTGGTAATAGATAATAACTATTTTGATATTGTTTTATCACATTTTCTAAAGGAAACTACTTGAATAATCAAGGCAATAACAGACAGAAGACTTTTCCGGCTTGTAAGCATATTCTACTCTGCAGATAATTTCTTTATTTGGTACTTCCACTTGCAGAATTATAAAATGTACCTCTGTTCCTTTAAAGTGAGGAGAGACTTTGTGTCATCTCCCCCTTTAGGTGCCATAACAGAAAAGTGTTGAGGAGGACTGCTGGTCCTTGACAAAAAGCCACAACAGCCACAAATTCAAATTGAACTATGACAAATAGGGTCATTAGTCAATGCTTTTCTTTAGCTTTCCATGCCAATCTCACATAGATAGCTAAAAAGCGCAATGGTTTTAGAAGCGGATTACAGCAAAGTCAACAAAGAAGAACTTATCTAGGGGGGAGCAACAATGAGAGGAGTTAAAGTTTGGCCTTGAGCAGAAAAATAGCTTTATAGCCATCAATAATGGGCCTCGTTTGACAGACATCATCCTAGGACTTCTTATCAAGGCAAATGAAAAGCTTACCAGTCAAAAGGATAACTTTTCTCCTCTTTTAGCTACCTGCATGGGAGGATGTGAAAATGTGTCTTGTGTCAATTTTAACCTTGATGTGCTAATTGCCTTCTTTTATTTCTGAAACAAGCACTTGATATTAAGACTCAAATCTAAGATGGGTCTGTACCTGATTCTATATAATCAACTATGTCTATGTACTTTACTACAAAATAAAATGAACACAAAACAAACTATTTTTAAATACAGTGGCTTTTAATTTGCTTCTAAAAATGCTCTTGAATGCTACAAAGTAGCACACACTGCCTAAATTCCAGACAGCGTTACCCTTCTAACCATGCTGAATTCATGTTTCCACAATAGTGAATGCGCAAAGTAAAGTATTTCAGTTTGAAGTGGTGCTGGTGAAATTAAAGGTGCTCATAAATTTTGCAACGGAGGTAAAGGCAGGGTCTTTCGGCCATGGGGGGAGGACGACTATTCCCTCTTTAAAAATCAAACTTTTTCGAGGAGCTTTAGTACATTAGTATAACGCGTACAAAAACGGTTTGCACTATTTCTATTGTGATGCTATGAAATGCTATGGTACATGCAGTCACAGTTGGCACTGTAAATTGAGGACAATTGTGTCCCAAATCCATGTGAATGATCAGTTGTATGTAAAAATGTAATATGTGATCGAGTGGCAAATGCTCAGGGCTTACCTTGCCTCATGCCCAGTGAGAAAGGATATTCAGCAAACCCCCATTCAAGAGTAAGATAATGAAGGATTGAGGATAGTGGCAATTGAGAATGCTGGCAAAATGGTAGCAAACATGTAGGCAGGCATGTTGGACTTAAGATGCATTCGGGCTGCAAGAGTTAGAGATAGTCCCAAATAGGTTTTCAAAAGTTTAATAATGGTACAAGTTTTCTGATGATTTGCCAATTATTGGCCAATGCTTACATATGATACTTTTACCTAAGAATATAGATCTAGTTTCACATTTACTTGAGTGGTTTACTGTTTATTTGTTGCAAACTGTTTGAAGATAGACAATAACCCAAGTAAGGGTAGTTGTAAAAGCATTTGTTCTTGTGCTAGCAGACCAGATGCAATATTCAATAACGTCAAAATTAACAACTCCTGTTGTTATTCAGAATAGCTGAACAACAACAGAGGTTGAAACCAAACTGAGGAGAGATGAATGCAAAGCAAGCTGTGAACAGAAAAAAAAGTCAGCGATATAATCCCTATACTGTGAGAGCAGTGGATTAGAAGAATTCTGGATTTCTTCACAGCTACATGCTGTTGTAGTGACACCTTTCCACTCGGACTCATTCAAGACACATAAATCCTTTGGTACATTAAAACAGCACAGTTTTTTTCCAGAAAATGCTCTTCGTGGGTCATCAGTAAACACAGACGTCAAGTAAAGTTTTATAACCTTTCATTGAAGTTCAGTTTATTTGTTATAGGCGAAGAGTTAATGAAGACATTTTCCATTTAAAGGAGTCTTAATTTTGAAAACCTTTTCATGTCCCAGGTATTGAGCGGCTATTTCTGTGTTGAACAGTTTATCCTCCATTGCTACAATGAGCACTGCACATCTATCCCCTTATTCAAACTTGTATCGGGTTTTGGCTTGGGGACATAATCCCTTCCCCAGCTCACTCACTGGCAAAGCCACATTGAATCAAATCATCGATAATACTTTGTTTACAGAAAACAGATGACTTTGCTAGAGAATCCCTGTTGCCTAGCAAGGATATAAAGGTATGAATTGAGTGTAAGCTGATGAAAATTTCATCTGGGCTTCTTTAAATACATGAGTTAACACTTGAGAAATAGCAGCAGACAGAGACTTTGCATTGCATTTGTATCCATATCATTCCAGTTTGGGCCTGGTCCGATAAAAGAGTCTGACAAACGGCCAGGGTATTACTTAAGTGATGCACCCTTTTCTTGGGAATAGAAAGAGACCAGAATGTGTTGGCAGCCAGAATGCTATTTCTATCACCCTCTGTATTTTTGAGCACTTGACTGAAAGACCACGGATACATAACAATGAGCAGCTTTAGGCCTATAACTTCATCATGTCACTCCGTGCCAGGTCTTCCTCATTCTCTCTTTAAGACACAAAACTCTAGTGGCTACTCTCACTTATCACTGTAAGGTTCAGTCAGTTGGAGGACTGCAATTGGAAAGACTATGAGGATCAGAGAGTGTCATTTGGATCATCTAGTTCACGGTCTGGATATCTGGATATAAGACGATATATAGCAGAATTTTCAAAAGTAAGTATGTTAAATTTAAACCGTATGGTACACCCTTGTGATTAACACCACCAGACCGACAAGGACTAAAAAGTTTCCTGTGAAAAACACCCTTTAATGTTTTTAGATTATACATTCATCTCATAAGCAAAAATACTAGTGAATGCTGAAGACTAAATCGTAATAATGCTGACCAGCACCATTCATCCAGAGACATTATTAAGAAATACAATTAGATATTTGCCAAACTCTGAATCTAAATAAGTATTCATAGATTGGGCTGCGGAGTACAGCCTGGACCGGTCTTCAGTCTGTCACAGAACTACATATAGAGCCATACAACAATCCACGCTGTCATTCACATGTCTGGGCAATTTTGAGTCTTCAGTTTATCTACTGCATGTTTCTGGATTATGGGCAGAAAACAGAGAACTTGGAGGAAATCCACGCAGATACAGGAGAACATGCAAACTCCATACAAAAAAGCTCCCTGGCAGAATCAAACGAGGAATCTTCCAGGAATTCATGTGGATTTAATTGTACCTCTACGCAATCAAGAATCAGTTGTCACAAAAATAATACAGACAACAACAAAAACACCCTGTCATTAATCATCTGCAGCTGCTGCCTACAAATGGAGATAGGCAAACCTAACTGCACATTAAGCAGGAAACTAAGGATGCACAGAAAGCTACTGTGACCAGCAGCAGACAACAAAGGAGACAGCTAGCTGGAGCTGCAGGGGACTGGTGTGTTACTAACCTGCTGCTGGAGGGGCTACATTGGAGTCCATGTGAATGTTGAGTTTCACCATTTAAAATGCCATCACCCTTAATTTCATAATTAGGAATTAGATATAATTAGATAACTGGGGGGCAGCTTAGGTGGCAAGGCAGTGACACCCATCCTACATCACCCCAGTAGATTTGCCCAACAGAAAAAAACAAAGTCCTGAAATTCTGCTTGACTGAGAGCATCTGTCCAGTATGGACAGGACTGAATTAATTCTTGGGCCTTAGTCCACTTGCCCAGTTGTTTGGATTCCTTATTTAATCTTTTTCTCCACACTGCTCACTCTGCCGCATTATGACCCTTGGTGACACCCAAAGGAGATTAATTGAAAAGCCATGTTAAACTTGTTGTTTTTGGAAGGCTTTGGCTTAATTGACTCATGTCTATTGCTGTTTATCTGTTTTTGCTGCTTCCAAACCAATCCAAGGCTGCTCATAGGACCGGCTAAAAATCCAAGTACGGGTATCTATATCAGCCTCTTAATCACCCTAGGGCTTGTCTTAATCTAATCTTTCCATCCTAAACCTTAATTACTCGTTTTCTACTATTCACTTTTCACAAGGAAGATCACAGTTGAGGGGTTTACTACCCTGTGCTCTAGTTACACGCACTCTATCCTCTACCATGAAGTATAATCTACACTTTTCCCCGTACTATGTCAACACATTGCTAAATTTTTGTCTTCAGAACAGTAAAAAGTAAACTATGCTTGTAACTGCTGTATCATAAGCAAGACCAACCTCATATAATTTTCTGCTGAATTGATTGATGTGGGTGGGTCCTGCCAGATACCACAGAGCTTTGATTCACTGACAAAGATTAAAGCTGACATGGCCAGCATTCTAAATTGTGCTCTGCAGCATTCTACATACCTCTCAGCTCCAGCACAATGTGTGCAAGAAGGCAGATAAACATAGCAAATATGAAAACCTTTTCAAAACTTGAAACGAGCAGGTTCCATTTTGTTTTGTTTATTTCTTTTCTTCGATAATAAGGGTAACACCTCCCAGGGTAACTTTCCAAACAGTCCCCCCTATCTGAACCCAAGCTGTGTTCTGCTACTGGACGTACTGTTCATACCAAACACTACGTTCAAATGTTCAGGTGCACATGTGCACTTAGCACCAGCACACCTTATGCCGCGGTTCAATGATCGACTTTCGTATCATTGGACTTGAGGCTGCATGTGCAGAACACTAGGATGAAGAGGGGGGTGGTGACCACCTGGTGATGAGCTGGCTCCAATGCTGGGGGAGGATGCCAGTCAGACGTGGCACACCCAAATGCAGTGTCTATTGGGAATGTCTGGCAGAATCCCCAGTGAAAAGGAGTTTTAACTACCATCTCCGACATAGTGTCAACCACATCCCGGGGGAGGCGGGGGACATTGAGTCCAAACAGGCCAAGTTCCATACTCCGTTGTTGAGGCGGCAGACCAGAGTTGTGGCTGTAAGGTGGTCAGAGCCTGTTGAGATGGTAACCCCCAAACTCATTGGCGGACCCCAGCAGTGAGGGATGCTGTCAAGCTGAAGAAGGACTCCTACCAAGCGTTTCTGCCCTGTTGGGGTCCAGAGACAACTGACAGATACCGGCAAGCCAAGCGGCACTGCAGTTGTGGTGGTTGGCGAGGCAAAAACTCAGGTGTTTGAAAAGTTTGTTGAGGCCACGAAAAATGATTTTCCTTCGGAAAGGCGCCTAGGAGATTCTGTTCTGCCATCCAGGGGAAGGGGGAACAGTACGTTATTAACACTGTGTACAGTGTGGATCGGTGGAAGGGATACTTCCAAGGTCTCCTCAATCCTAATGACGCACAACTTCCAGCGAGGAAGCCCGCAAAAGTCAGGGGACTCTGAGGTGGACTATCTTGTTTACTGGGCTGAATTTGCCAAGGTAGTCAGAAAGCTCCTCAGGGTAGAGCCCCATAACTAGATGAGATCTACCCTGAGTTCCTTAAGGCTCTGGATCTTGTGGGGCTGTCCTGGCTGACACACCTCTGAAGCATCGTGTGGAAGGCAGGGGCAGTGCCACTGGATTGACAGACTGGGCTGGTGTTCCAACAACAGGGGGATCACACTCCTTAACCTCCCATGAAAAGTCTACTCAGGGGTGCTGGAGAGGAGGGTCCGAAGGGTCACTAAACCTCAGATCCAGCAAGGGTCATGTGGTTTTTAGCCCAGGCCATGGAACAGTGGACCAACTCTACATCCTCTGCAGAGTCCTTAAGGGCGCATGGGTTTTGTAGACCTGGAGAAGGCATTCGCCATGCTCCACGGGAGATACTGTGGCGGGTGTTCCGGGAGTATGGGGTACTGAACCCTGACATTCTTGTATGACCAGTGCCAGAGCATGGTTCGTATTGCTTGTTGTAAGTCGGACTTATTTCCAGTGAGGGTTGAACTCCAGTGCTGTCCTTTGTGACCAATTGTGTTCATAACTTTCATGGACAAAATTTCTAGGCACAGCCAGAGTGTTGAGGGGATCCAGTATGGTGACCTCCGAATTGGGTCTCTACGATTTACAGATTGTGTGGTTCTGTTGGTTTTATTGGACTGTAATCTCCAAAAATCTATCAAAATGTTTTAGGGCGACTTTAGTAAGCAACGAAGCTCCTCTGCTTGATAGATTGTTAAACCATTCCCATCTGACACAGGGACGCTGTATTAAAGCCAGTCCTTGGTTGAATATAGGTTGCAACGTCAGACAACGTTAGATAACTATTTATGTTGTGCTGGAATACAATGTTGTTCTAACTTCATTCTAACTTCAGGTGTCCGCTATCGCTGGCAACATTAACCAATCAGAGAACAGTGCGTAGTATGCTTACCTCCGCCACTTTTTGTAATACCTGTACATACTGTGCTTCAACATATTACTGTACATTTGTGTGTATGGGGACGCCCAAAAATGGCACCTGTTAAAGAACATGCTTGTGTACCAAATGTTTTATCATGCGCCTTATAACGCGGTGCGTCTTATGACTTAAAATAGCCTGTTTGTTGACAGTGTATCTTATAATGCGGTGCACCTTATGGTCTGCAAAATACGGTCATATTATTTAAATAAATGAGTACTGAAAGTCATTGAACTTAAAGGAGACAAGTTTTAGGTCCATGTTCCACCGTTTTCTACGAGTCCCCTATAAAGTGGTTTTACCGACAGATGCATCCATGCTGGATTTTCAGGTAGAAAAGCATAGAGGAAAATGTAAGCATCAAAATCCAAGAGTGGTATTTAGCTAAAAGAAGCAACTATTACTTAAAGTACACTGGTTATATGTGGAGATTAAATTCCATCCATCCATCTTCTGCCACTTATCCTGCACTCAGGGTCGCGGGGGATGCTGGAGCCTATCCCAGCTGTTATTGGGCGAGAGATGGGGTACACCCTGGACTGGTTGCCAGTCAATAGCAGGGCCACAAATATAGACAAACAACCATTCACTCACTCATTCAGGGCAATATAACTTATTGCACTTTTTTTAACATGTCATTGCTGTATGTCACTTTTGAAGGATCCTTTGTGTGCACTGCATTGATATGTGTGTTTTTGTGCTTCTCTGGTTTCTCAATATTGAAACAGAAAATGTGAAACGTATAGATAGTAAGACTATTACAATGAGATTTGCAAGATGTATTCTGTCCTGTTTAGCACAATAACTAAAAGTTTTTCTTTGTTGTTCAGTTCCATTTTCTAGCCCATGGTTACTTAATAAGCAAAAAAAATGATATCCAATGATTAATGTTTTTTTCATATCCTTTTACAAATAGCATACTTTACTGTTTACTTTCACCAATTTCAGAAATATGAAATTCACTACAGAAGTTAACCAATTCAAATATGTGTCTTTCATAAAAAGCCAAAAGAGTCTTGCCTTGAAGGGATTTGTTTTTTAAGTAAACTTGCAGCATATTACAGTAGTATTTTTTTATAGGTGATCACCAGGTAGACAAGCAGTTAACAACTGCTGAGAAAAAAATCACCTGGTTTCCATAATTCTAATTCGACAACAGATGACTAAGAGGTGAGAGCCAACAGAAATACAGTAAAGAAATTAGCAGAGACCTTGAAACATTCACACAGCTCTGAAAAAATCTTAGCGCCATTGTTGACCCTGACACTCGTTGCTTCTAAAAAAAATGAACTGTATCGTTTCCATGGCAATTTTTTTACAAAACAATGACAAAGAAACCACAAAGAAATAACTGCCATGCATGCTTTTGAAAAATGCATACAGCACATATAAACTAAAGATCTTGACAGACCAACAATTAGATATTATGTACTGAAGTGACAGAAAGCACTGCACAACCCCCAGGGGTTAATGTAAAGCATTGTGATGCACATACTGTAAATTTTTTGAGAGTTGAATTTTGTATGAGCTTCCTTTTTCACATGTTAAAATCAGTGAAACTTTTCAAATTCTGAACTGTTTGTACTCAGCTATTGGTTCTTACATTCCAGAGATGTTTTAAATTAATCTAACAGGAATAAAACATGATGGAACTGGTGGCAATATGGTTAAGTGCTTTGCATTTCCAGCTCACAGCAACAAGTTTCCTGGTGTGATTCCAACTGGGTCCTTCTGCATGGAGTTCAAATGCTTTCCCTGTGGGCTCTCTCTGAGTTGTCAGGATTCCCCACACAGTCGACAAATATGCTGAACCTTAATGAAAGACAAAATTGTCCATCTGTGTGAATAAGAAATGGTTGTGCCACTGTCAAATGGCAACCAGGCCAGGCTGTACACTACTTGTAGCCCAGTAGTAAGGATAAATGAAAATGATAAAATGGGGGGGGGGTTAACCCTCCAGTGAGGATAGGGCACCCATATGACTGCCATTTGAAAATATTATATTTCAGTATCTGACTTGGCTTGTGTCATCATTAGCACTCACATGATGTATTTTGCTTTTGTCTGTTCACAGTATTCTGTTTCAAATGTATTCCGATGACAGTATTTTAACTAACTGAATGAGAAAATGCACATGTTTTAGTAAGTAGTAGTATAAAGAAAACTTTTTCACTTCACAGCATTTTAAGAGTGCCACATTGCCCATTGAATATTTGCACAAAAAACTTTCATTGCATGAATTACATACTGTTTGTGTGTATATGTGTATGTGCATGTGTAAAAAGTTCAGCTAAATTATCACTTTCTGTTGTATCATATTATTGTATTGTATGTAACTGTGCTCTTTAAAGCTATACCATCCTCCAATTATGATTAAATATCCTTCAGAGCTAAAAAAAAAACAAAAAAAAAACATAAAAACCAGACTGCTTCATTAAATCATCCGATGTAAGCATGAATGGAATATTACAGAGAGTGTATCTAAAATCAATTTTACAGAGCACAATTAGTGTTATCAGGACATACAAACATGATGTTGATGTGACTATAAGAGTTATTAGCAGCTTATTAGACACAGGGAGACAGCTAATCGGCAGATAAAGACAGAGTCAGCCGGCTTAACTAATGCACCTTATGCATATTTAACATGCACTGATGAGGTCTAATAGAACTTTCTCATGAATTGCTTTTATCTATTATAAAAGTCCTGGAAGACATTTCAATCAATGTTTACAGCACCACAACCTAATAATAACAGAGCAGCTCTTTGAATATTTTCTTATTTTTTTAGACTATGACAAAGATGAAAGTAAATTAGGCAAGAGAGACCAGGTTTGAGAATATTCTTTGTAATCGACATCGTTTTTAATTCTACAATACTCTATATTCACTGAACTACCACTTAGCTGCAAAAGATAGGAGTTTAGTGTCTTGCTCAACAACACTGACAAGCTAGGAGGAACACGGAATCAAACCAGATATGTTTGGTCCCAAGGACGACTGCTCTATCCCCTCGCGCCAAGCCATGCACAATACTGCGGATATTTTATTTATTTTATGAAAAATGTTTTTGTGATTTCTTGTGATATTTCTTTTGTGATATTACTAGGTTCTAAGCATAAAATAATAAAAACTCCAGTGTCTGTGGAGGTTCTCAGTCATCCAGTACATGGTGAGTTCTTGTCGAAAATCTTGTCGCGGCAAGAGGATGTGGGGAAAATCATCTTCAAGTGAAAAAATTCAAGTCCAGTTGCCACAAGAACATTTTCAACAAAAAAAAATCCAGTGCAAGTAACATCCAATTCAGAAGACAAATCTTTTTTGCGAGATAGTGACCCTATGTACACATTTAAACAATGCAGTTACAGACTCTTTCAAAGTCCAGATTTAAACCCTGCACAACCTTGGTGGATGTTGAAGGTAATTTACAAGCATTCACAAAGTCTCCTTCAAGATTTAGATAAACTGTGACACTCAAGGGGCCAGATTTATGTTGAGACAATGATTTCTGTTTAAACTACTGTATTTTGCGGACTATAAAGCGCACCACATTATAAGACACAATATTAATGACCAGGTCTATTTTCATACAAAAGGCGCACAGCGTTATAAGGCACATGATAAAACATGCGGTATATAAAGCAAAGCAAAACAGTCAGTTACATCAAACTTTATTCATCTCATTCATCTTGCTTTGTTCCCTCAGAAACTCTGTTTGGTCTCCCTTACTTGCCACAGTTCATCTGCTTGCTTCCTCCTCTTCCATACCTTTGATTAATTAATGTTGAATTCTTTTGCAGCTTCTCTATTCCCATGATCTACTGCAAGACTGATAGCCTTGAGTCTGAATTCTGCTTTGTAAGCATGTCTCTTAATAGGTGCCATTTCTGGGGGTCCCCATACACGCGAATGTACAGTAATATGTTGAAGCACAGAACATACTGGGAAAAGTGGCGGAGGTAAGCGTACTACGTACTGTTCTCTGATTGGTTTATTGTTGCTTGAAGTTTGTGTGAGGTTGGACCAACATTGTATTTCAGCACGACATAATTACCTATCTAATGTTGTCTGACGTTGCAACCCATAATCAACCAAGGACCGACTTCAACACAACATCCCTGTCTCAGATGGGATGGTCCGACAATCAATCAAGCGGAGTGGCTTCATTGCTTACCAAAGTCGCACTAAAACATTTTGGCTGATTTTTGAGCACAATTTACCACATAAAATTGGTTCGAGGTCAGTGGGCACAACAAGAATTCATGCATAAGGCGCACTGGATTATAAGGCGCACGGCCGATAATTGCTCCTTATAGTGCGAAAAATATGATATGCTTGCACATTAATAATGAGTTTAGCCCAAAAACATTCAATGAGAATGTGTGTATTTCATCAAGCTCATATCATTTATGAGACAATATTTTAAGGTTCATAATAATTTACTAATATTTTTTTAACCATGACTGATTTTAATTTTTTTGATTTTTAATTTGTAATAGGAAATGTGTTTATTCTCATGTCTTGCACAATACAAATCTGGAAGCAGTGTGTTTAAATGTGTGATTAATTAATGTGTAATGACAAAAGGTCAGACTCTGTTTATTGATATTGTGAAAGACAGAACAAAACCCTGTATTGATACTTTAAGAATTTTTGGAGTCCTGTTGGCTCATATGTGGAGAGTGATGAACACTTGAAGTCAGTTATTACTCTTGACTTCACTCTGTCCACAGTTCGAAAACATACTGAAAAAATATCTTGAGTCATCGTTCCTCACCCAGCCATCTCTAACTGTCAGTCTTTCTTCATTCACACATCTATGTAATGAACGAACATCAGCAGTCTTTAACCAAGAGGCCATGTCAAAATGGGAAAAGCAACCACTATTGCTATTTGCTATCTGTATATCTCGGGCAGATGCATGTGTAAAAAAAAAAGGTGGCAAAGTTTATGTGAGAATTCATGTTACCACAAATGAATAAAACTGATGAACAGAATGCTTATGAATGTGTCTGTCTTATTCTATGAATAAGCACAAATAATATAATTATCTTAAAAGCAGAGTAGATCTGGTTTCAGGCCGAACAAGTTTGTAGAAATATTCCCGGGAACACTGAAATTGCTGTTAAAGGGGGTTCTGCCAAGTAGTTATTTAATAGTCTGCATTCTTGTGTAATGTTGCAAAACTTTACAAAAGAGTATATTTTCCACTTTGTCAATATGGGTCATGGGCTATGACCAGATGAATATCAATGTTATTGATTTTGTCTTATGTCATCATGCTCTTAGATAAGCAAGATGGCATGAGAACAACCTATAAAATGCTGTATTTTTAAACAGCGTTTGCTATGGAGCTACAGTTTAAGTCATCTTCTGTCAAATGTCTGCAGGTACAGCATATTATGCTATCCCCAAGAAGAAGAAAATGTTTAACATTCCTAGGAATATCTAATTTAATTTAAAACAGAGCACTCACTGTAAGCTTGTTTAATGAGACAACTTGAGTGTCGACTTTTAATAATCATCACACTTATAATTAAAGATGTTCTTTGTTTTGGTGGGGTGTTTTTTTTTTGTCTCCATTAGCTGTGAATGCAACATGCAGGTCTAGATTAAAACCACCTCAACCAAAGACTTGAGAAAAAAAAGAAAACAATCATAGTTTCACTGGGAAATATAGTCATAAATTATGAATTCCCTTTCTATTACGTATTACTCCTTGAACGGGATAATGAAAAATCGTATCAACTCATTGCCTGAATCACCTGTGTTTATGATGTTTGTACATGGTAGGAAAAGCCAAAAAAAGCAAGGTAATTAATGCTTTGTGTTCGTGATTGTAAAAATCACAATTAAAAAATCATCACTGCTCAAGATTAAGGAAAATTCTTAGTGCCGAATCCTGTGCAAATAAAGCTAATGACTCAATTCCTGTTCAAAATATTTAAAAGAAATCAATTTGACAAAAAAAAAAAAAAAAAATCAATATTTTACACCTTTAAAAAATACACAAAACTTTCTAGGGCAAAACAAAAAAAAAAATCATTTGACAAACATTTGATAAATGGGACAGGCACAGGGCATAGAGCACATACTTTTAGTTGGTTATTTTTGAAATGATTGTTCATACCAAACAAATATAGAGTAAAAACAAAAAAAGACAATGTACAAGTACCAGTACAATTAAATGCCATTTACTAATACAAACATTGAAACTTCAATACTGAAAGCAAACTAAGCAAGGACTATATGCTTGAGAGTGAAGAAGGACGTACAATACTTACCAAGTGTATATAGTTTGCAATGGTGGAAAGGAGGAGATCAGACACCTGAAAAGCAACACACACACACACACACACACACACACACACACACACACACACACACACACACACACACACACACACACACACACACACACACACACACAGTAAAGCAAATGTACCACTAAAGAATAAGATGAAACATCAATTAATTGTGTGGACTGTTTATTCTACACTTAGGATAGGAGTGGGGCTCCCCCAATCACTCTTGCCATTGGGTTAAGGCTGAAACACCCTGGACCACTCCCTCAGCAGACACAGGGGCCATATATAGTCTAATTTAGCCATTTACACTCTTTCACACTTGCAAGCCATTCAGAGTCTTCAATTTAGCTACAGCATGCTTTTGGATTGTGGATGGAAACCAACTAAGGCATTGAAAGACCGTGCAAACACCACAGAAAGAGCCCTATCAAACCAAACCAAAAACCTTCTTGCTGTGACATGGGAACAAATACCACCAGAAGGAATAATATGGGACAGTTAGAACTGAAATATATATATGTGTGTTTCTCAAAGATTTTAACAGTCCAACCTCAGCAGAATGGTGACTTGATTCCTCTCTCTTCCCACCTAATTCAATTGTTTACTTGAAGAAAGTTTCCAATAAAAGTGCAGTAATAACTCCTCAAGTGAAACACTAAGTTTTGACTGGAGGGGATACATTCAAAAATGATAATTGTGACTGAATCTTCTATTTCTGGTGCTGTGAATGTCCTATATTCTGTTTAGATACAGGTACTGGTGGGGGTGGAATGATTTTAGTCTCCAGGGCCCAAAGATGTGCAATGCTTTTGTTCTGATAAATTGACACTGTCAGTTTCCCACATTGCCACAGTGTGGCATATACTATGGGGAGCAGTAGTGGGAACACAGATGCTACATACGATTGGCATCAGTCAATGTGACAGTTCTTGTTTTTTTTCTTTGCGTGTGTGTGGGGGGTTTATTTTTATAACTGAACTTCCAAATTGAGGAAGCAGAAGGAAATAGGAATTAATACACCTACACTCCCCCTCTCCCTTTAGAGTGGCAAAATTGTCTTTGTACTTATATCATAATTATAGGTGGGCGCCAGTTTGGGATTGTTATCCATGCCTCCTTGCACTTTTTCTGCAAGTATAATAAAATGTTTTGAGAAAAATGCAACTAAGACTTTTCTCAAGTTCACTTCACCTTCTTTACATCGTGCTTATCTTAAGGAACAATAATTGCTTGATGTGGTATTCTTTGTTTCGATCATATTCCCCACTGTTTTCCCACAACAGAGTCGGTAGCAGGGGATGGAGGAACAGGGACCAGCAGCTACAGCCCTGAGGACCAGTTGTTCCAGTTTAACTTTGTTGGTAGAAAATTTTTTGAACAGTTCAGTTTTTTCCTCATGTGGACATTTTATTTACATTATTATATTTACAGACACAGGCAAAATATAGTACAAGGTATTCTGAGACATAAAACTACAATAAGACAAGATAAATAAGATATTATGAAATTGAATAAAATAAAAATGGTTAAATAAATAAACAAGGCAATGTGTGGAAAATATGGAACAGATAGATATGACAATATTTGCCTGGTGTTATCACTTTTGAATATTTTTGACAATAACTCATCAATACAAGCATATTGTTGAGCCATTATGTTCTATTATCCTAAAAGCTTATTTAAGTAATAGAAGGTTCAGTTCATCCTCATTAAATCAGCAAGAAAACCCTCTTCTTACATCTGGCCTATTTGTTCCATCTGAGGTGTTGATTTACTTGCACTGAGCCCAATACATTGTAAATGAATATCTGAAGCTCATGTAGAACTGGAAAAATCTGAAAAAAATATAAAATATATCCCTGTCTAGAAACGTCCATTTTGGTGTTAATAAAGCATAAATAAATAAAACCAGTGAACATTCCAAAATCATCATGGGGGCCCTGCCACTGCTGCTTTAATACAGTAACAAAAGTAATTCGGTTTCATCCTCCCAAAAAAATTGTTTGAAAAAGCAACAAACAACTTGAGACCTTATGGAGTGTTAGAGATATAAGTTCCACTTCCTGTTTGCTTATCAATCCACTAACTTAAATTGTGCACCACCCCCATTTGAACGAGGGTAGATTTACAGAACAAGAATTTATGACTTCCATCCGAATATAAACAACTAATGATTTGCATCTCAGCACCATAATACACATTCTATGTTGGATGTTACTCATGCATACAACACTCAGGGCTGGATAATTTGCAACAGTTGTAATTCAACAGAACAATTTCAAGAAAAATATATTTCCATGTTTCAAATAAGTAAAAAAGTATGAAACTGCCTTTGCTATTCTGTTAATGCATTTACCAACAGCAATAAAAAAGTACAATTTACATCTCAAACAAAACACCTTCAGTTTTCAAGCCACAATTTCATAATAATTACTGTGCATGTTAAGGTTTAAGCCCAAAAAGGTAGACCAAAGCATGGTCCTATTATGTAGGCCTTATGTTATATTTATATCATTTTTTTTTACAGCAGAGGTTAAATGAAGTTCTAGTTTAAAGGAAAGCACAATCCTGTTCAAGAATAGTTTAATGTTACTGGGTTTACAGGTATCTACTGAAGAGAAAAGAATAACCTGGGAGGAAATAAGTGTCTCTGATTCACACCTAATCTTCTGATGTTTAAGGAGACATTCGGGTCGAGAAAAAATAAGGTAAAAATAAATTGAGTTTTATTATTTCCAAGTTACTGCTATGTACTCCTACAGGATTATAATGCTGGGATTATTTCATTGTATTGGATCATACTGCTTCAAAAAAATTAAGGTGAGATACTGATGTGTGACTTGAGTATTCTCTTGAGGAAAAATGATAAAGCGATACGTGATAAAGCAGGGATATTGAATATTTAACAACTGTGTTTTGTCTGTGTTTGTTTGTTACTTTGTTTTTTAGTCATTCGGCAATCAGGTCTGGAGGATTTGTGTTTTCAGGTTTTTGGTCAACCTATCCCCTTTTCTGTCCCATTATTGCAGAAATGAGAATGCAATGGGAGTAGAATTATTCTTTTGTCTTGTATTTTTTCCATTAATGGTGAATTAAAACAAAGATAGACAAGCTCACAGAAGTTCTAGTTGTATTCATATATGCATATATACATGCAGCATCCAAGGCGTTCAAGCCAGTGTGTTTTTTAAGGTGGTTGCAGGAAAGATATCCAGCTTAAAACTTGTGCCAAGACAAAATATAGGAATTGATCCTATTACACTCATACCAGATTGGTCAAGGTCCAGGTTGACAACAACCACCAGTAGTGCCAATAGTGGAAATTTGTGTTACTGTGAGTCGAAGAAGGAGAAGAGAAAGGCATGTTCGAAAACAGAGGGAAAAAAGGAAAGGCATGAGTGTATGACAGAGGAGCAGCTTTGAATATTGGGATGATTGCAGGAAAAACTAGTTAGTTGACATAATGCAGAAAAGGAAGGTGGATATACTTTGTGTAAGGGAGACCAGGTGGGGGGTAGCAAGGCTAGAGGTGTAGATGCGGGTTTGAATTTGTATTATAATGGTATTGATAGGACAAGAAAAGGAGTAGGAACTATCTTGAAGATAGAATTTTTTGGGAGGGGTTCAGGAGGTGATAAGAGAATTTCTGAAAAAAGAGAAATTCTGGAGTGAGTTAGATGATGTATGCAGAATATCCCCAAACGTGAAAGTGTGGTAACTGGTGAAGACCTTAATGGGCATGTTTTTGCAAGCAACAGAGGTGACAGGGAAGTGATGGGCAGGTTTTGGCACTTGGAACACAGGGGCAAAGGGATGTAGACTTTGCAAAAAGGATGTAAATGTCTGTAGTTAATATTTTTTCCGGAAGAGGCAGGAACATAGGGTAACTTTAGTAAGAGGTAGGAAGATGCAGGTAGACTACATCTTGTATCAACATTGTAATCTAAAAGAGGTCAGTGACTAAAAAGTCATGGTAGGTGAGACTGTGTCCAGACAGCAAAGGATGGTGGTTTGTACAATAACTCGGGTAACATGAGGATGAAGAGGACAAAGGCAGAGTAGAGGTGGTGAAAGCTGAAAAGGAGTGTTGTATGGCTTTTAGGGAGGAGTTGAGAAAGGCTCTGGGTGGTCACAGAGAACTTCAAGATGACTGGACAACTACAGCTGATGTGATCAGGGAGACAGGTAGGAGAGCACTTGGTATGTCGTCTGAAAGGAAAGTAGATAAGAAGACTTGGTAGTGGAGTGCAGAAGTATATATGGAAAAAGAAGTCAGCTAAGAAGTGGGACACTTAGAGGACTGAAGACCACAGATAGGAGCACAGGGAGATGCAGCACAAGATAAAAAAGGTATATGATGACTTGTATGATGGGTCAGAAAGTAAAGAGGGAGAGAATGATGTATGTAGGTTGGCAAAACAAAGAGATAAAGATTGAAATGACATATGGCAGGTTTGGGTGATTAAGGATAGATACTGAGATATATTGGCAGGTGCCAGATAACTGATGGAAATATAGAAAGAGTACTTTGAAGAGCCAATGACAGAGGATAATGAAAGGGTAGAAAGAGTGGGAGAGATGATCATTTTGGACAACAAAGTAGCAGAGATTACTAAAGGTGAGGTAAGGAGGGCATTGAAGAGGATGAAGAGAGGAAAGGTAGTTGGTCCTGATAATATACTCGTGGAGACATGGAAATGTCTGAAAAAGGAAGCATTACAGTTTCTGGTTGGATTATTCAACAGGATCTCAGAGAGTAACAACAGGCCTGAGGAATAGAGAAATGTGACGGTGCCCATTTTTAAGAAAAAGTAAGATGTTTAAGATTGCTGTAGCTACAGAGGAATAAGTTGATGAGGCATTCAATGAAGTTATGGGAAAGAGTTGTGGAAACTAAACTGAGAGCTGAAGTCAGCCTTTGTGTGCAGCAATATGGGTTCATGCCTTGAAAGAGCACTACCGATGCAATATTAGCTTTAAGACTGCTGGTCGAGAAGTACAGTGAAGGTCAGAGGGCTCTCTGTTTTGCCTCTGTAGACACAGAAAAAGCATACGACAGGGTGTCAAGATAGGAACTATGGTACTGTATTATTGAGGGAAAACTCGAGAGATGGCGGTATGCTCTGAAAAGGAGAAAAATGAAGGTTAGTCACAAAAAGACAGAATACATTTGTGTGAATGAGAGGAACCCAAGTGGAGTGGCGAGGCTACAGGGAGTAGAGATAAAGAAGATGGAGGATTTTAAGTACTCAGGGCGAACAGTCAGAGTAATTTTAGAGTGTGGAGGTGAGGCGACGAAACACGTTCAAGTACGTTGTAACAGCTGGAGAAAAGTGTCTGGATGTGCGATAAAAGAGTATCAGCCAAAATGAAAGGAAAGGTGTACAAGACAGCAGAGACCAGCAATGCTGTATAGTTCTGAGACAGTTGCAATGTGTTAAAGGCAGGGAGCAAAACTTCAGGTAGCAGAGATGAAGATGTTGAAGTTCTCTTTGGGAGTGATGAGGATGGGACAGCAGAGGGACAGCACATATGACATGTTTTGGAGACAGAGTTAGAGAAGCCAGACTGAGCTGGTTCAGTCGTGTGCACAGGAGGGATTGTTAATACACTGGAAGAGGGATGCTGGGGTTGGAACTGCCAGGCAGGAGGCTTAGAGGTAGACCAAACAGAAGATAAACAGATGTAGTGGGAGAGGACATATAGTTAGTTGGTGGGACAGAAGAGGACATAGAGAATAAGGTAAAATGGAGGAGGTTGATTCACTGTGGTGACCCCTGAAGGCAGTTGAAGAAAAGGAAAGAAGCCTGCCTTTAGAAATAGAAATTCTACGTTGGAAACACCCACCCCACTGGAACGATACAGAAAATTGATGGACAATTGTTTGCTGTTTAATTGATTCTCTTTGTGGGGGAATTTTCAGATTGTTATGAATTGTGCTGAATGAAATAATTATAGATGGGAAACGTGTTTGTGAGAGCAAATTAGTCTTTCTCTGTACAAGAGATGAGAAGATAAACCAGAACTCAAAGTGCAGATTTTCTTTGACAGATTTTGATGGTAACTCCATAAGCCCCTTTATAAATGAGACAGCGCACATTCGCAGAAAGCTTCTATCTGTTCAGGAATTTTCAAGATCTGTCATTCCTCACCTGCCCACAGGTTGCCTCCATTGAGTCCTACTTTCCTCAAGTTGTCTCCCTAGAAAGGTTCATGTGGTGGTTTAGTGTTTCACCACTGTCTACATACAGTCTTCTGTATAAGAATGCACTGTGGACAGCTGCTAATGCTTTATTACCATAGACCTTTTTTGTGACTCAGCCTCACTGACCCTCATCTGACAAGTGCTCCCGATTAATTTTTTGTATCATTTTGTACATAATCTATATATTTCTTTCCATAAATTTAGACGTCATACGGCCCCAATGCAACCCTGATTATAAGGTAAGGGTTATACACAAGTGATAAATGAATTCTGGTTGTGTGCGCCAAAACATTATCACTGTGACAAAATTATTAAAGTGTTGTTTTACTGTCTGATATTCGAAAACACGCCTATGATTTTAGACTTTTGTGTTCACGTCTATGAGAGCTTCAACTGGACATGTATATTAATGGTGTAAATCACAATACTAGGCTGTAACCTATATGCAAATCATCCCTTTAAGTAGTACTGCATAACCTTGTTTCCAGATAAATCAGTATCCATTAGGCTTGCTCCGATTTACTAGCTTAGTGTTCAGGAGTTTAACAGGCTTTTAAAGAGTAAAATCTATAAACAAAATATTGAGGAGCTCATAAAATACTGCTCCCATTAATTGTATATGATCTGACTTCAAATCAATGTAACGTTGTAGGCACAAGTCTGAAGATCGGCTTGTGATGTTCTTGCCTTGCACATATATTACTCCTTTTTGTGAGAAAAAATAAAGACCATTATAAGCACATTCAGGTCATACTGTAACAATACCAAAAAGAAAACCTATACCACATTAATTCGATTGAGCAATGCTTGTCAAATTTTAGTGAGGTACTTATCCTTCGATATGAAGTTCTTGACGTGATCAGTCAGAAACCTGACAAATAAAATTCAGCAGGGCTATAGGAAAATAAAAAATCCTGGATATTTCTGTGATGTTTGTAACATATCCGTATGAGAATGTCACCACTTTCGTATTGTGAAATTTCAGCAGGAAACATTTGATACAGACAGATAGAATGCAACAGACTTGCAGAAATCCAGATATTTATGTGGCAATGGATGCATGAAATTACTAAAGCATGACATTTTACTGAAACTAGTCAGACACCTTAATAACATGAAATAAGCTTTCATGTGTCTTCTGTACAGAAATTACATGGTTTTAATTTTTTTATTTTGTACTGTATTATATTGTTGAAATGTACTGATTTGAAGAATCTCTTCAAGCATCCAAATTATTCTGAGCATATTATTTCCTCTTCTATGGCTGTCAGTAAAGCATGGGCATGATGCACCATAAATGTACATTTAATGGAGCCATACTCCTTTGGAAGTACAAAAAAATCTTCAACAAATTCACAGAAATATACATTTAACATATATATTTTATTTGGAATATCTGAGGGTTTTGTTAAACTGTTGGACATTTTGGAAAGACAAATGGGGGGATTGAGTTGTAGGTGTTTTCCCTAAGTTAATGCTTGAAAGTGAAGCTGTTGAAAGGATTTAGGAGATTAGGGTACACATCTAATGCAGTGGATCTGTGCGGTATTGTCATATGCGGCCTCAAACCTGACACGTAAGGTCCCTTTTAGCCTCAGCTTATAAAGTAAAAAAGCAGACAGGATACTCAAATAACAAGTGCGACAGATATAGTGGGCAGAATGCCATTGCTGAGGCTGCAATACAATGTTTTGATCTTACAGGCACGCTACATCATGTAAAACTCAATAATCCATTAATGAATTGTTTTCTGGGACAATTCACTAAGACCCAGGAATCTGAGGATGTATTTAGATCTGACATGAAACCCGTGCAAGTAAAAGAACAAAGAAGCTTTGGTCTATATGCTGTGACAAAACCAAGAGTTAACAGAAGTCCCCTCCATCTCTTCAATATACTTCAAACAGCATTACCATTTGCATAGACTCTAAATCTTGCAACATTAATGCTCTTAACAGCAAAATAAATAAATGGTATCTATTTACTTAAGCCTAGGCTTTTTGTCAGGCTGTATATCCCTCATAGTCAGATATAGGTTAATCAGTATGAGAAACTGATCAGCACTAGGAACACTACTGATATGGAAGACATATGAGATATGAGAGATTCCTCCAATCCAAATAAAAGGCATGAACTACATATCCCTCTACATATCCACAAACAAAACAAAACACAAAACAGGCCACTGTCTGACTGAGCTAGTCCCAAGCTCTGATAAAAATGCAGATGGTTGCATCAGGAAGGGCATCCGGCGAAAACCTGTGCCAAAACTACATACGCGAATCAAACCTAAGAACCTGAAACCCTAATTGGTCGAGGCCCAGGTTAACGATGACTGCCATTGGTGCCAATAACCTACAAGGTACCAGTGGTAATTGGGCTACTGTGGGACAAAGAAGGAGAGGTGTATTCGAAAGGAGAAAGAGAGAAGAGGAAAAGGAAGAGTTTGGCACTTAGAGTCGGGACTTTGAATATCGGTCCAATAACAGGAAAAGGTAGAGTTGGTTAACCTGATGCAGAAAAGGAAGGCAGATATGCTGTCCAGGAGACCAGGTGTAAAGGTAGTAAAGCTAGAAGCTTAGGAGCTTGTAGTGGGAGTTATTTTGAAGGAGGAGTTCGTGAGGAATGTTCTGAAAGTTAAAATAATGTCAGAATAGACATGGCTGAAATTGGAAATTGAAGGTGTGATGCTCAGTGTTGTTAGTGGTTATACCCTACAGGTGGGATGTGAGTGATGGGCAGGCTTGGTATCCAGGATAGGGAGCAGCAGTGTGGATTCATGCCTAAGAAGTGTACTTCAGAGTACAACAGTATTTCCTTTGAGAATACTAATAGAGAAGTACAGAGAAGGTTAAGGGGAGCTGCATAGTGCTTTTGTAAACCTGGAAAAACCATATGTCAGGGTGCAGAGGGAGGAACTCTGGTATTGTATAAGAAAGCCTGGAGTGGCAGAGAAGCATGTTAGAGTGGTGAAGGACATGTATACTAGCTGTGAGACAGTGGTGAAGTGTGCTGTAGGTGTAACAGAGAAGTTCAAGGTGGAAGTGGGACTTCATCAGGGATCAGCTCTGAGCCCCCTCTTGTTTGCAGTGGTGATGGACAGGACAGATGAGGTTAGACGGAAATCTCCGAGGACCATGATGTTTGCAGATGGCATCATGATCTGTAGTGAGAGCAGGGAACAGGTTGAGTAAAATCTTGAGAGATGGAGGTATGCTCTGGAAAGGAGAGGAATGAAGGTTAGTCACAGTAAGACAGAATAAATGTGTGTGAATGAGAGGAGCCTGGTTGGAGCAGTGAGTCTACAGGGAGTGGAGATCAAGAAGTAGGTGGACTTCATGTATATCAACGGTCCAGAACAACAGAGAGTGTGGAAAAGAGGTAAAGAAACGGGCCCGAGTAGGTGGAGTGGGTGGAGATACAAAGTTGGAGTTGGAATGGGTGGAGAAAAGTGTAAGCACTACTATGCGATAGAAGACTATCAGCCAGAATGAAGTGAAAGGTGTGCAAGACAGTGGTGAGACCAGCGATGTTGTACAGTGAACATTAACGAAAAGACGGAATGCAGAGCTGGAGGTCAAGGAGATGAAGATGTTGATGTTCTGTTTGGGAATGATGAGGATGGATAGGGTTAGGAATAAGTCACTAAGATGGTACGGTCATGTACAAAGGAGGGATAGTGAATATATTGGTAGACGGATGCTGAATTGGAGCTGCAAGGCAGGCGGTCTAGAGAGACCAAAGAGAAGATTTACGGACTTAGTGAGAGAGGATATGAAGTTAGTTGGTGTGAGAGAGGAGGATAAAAAGAATAGGGTTGGATGGAGAAAGTTGATTTGCTGTGGCGACCCCTGAACGGAAAAGCTGAAAGGTAAAGAAGGGGTCTGATTTCAGTGTTACAATACTGGTGATATATACATATACATACTTACATACTTTCATACATACATACATACATACATACATACATAAAGACAAAGTTGATATATATTAATAGAGTATATATTTGATACTGATAAATTTATAGAAATCTTTAAGCTTGACTAAAAATATGTTCTTACAAAGCCTTTTTACTAATTTCTTACAAAGGGCATCAGAGATATTACTGCTCATTACAAACACATACAAAATAGTCACAACCTTTTAGTCCTATATGTTTTATGCAAGCATGGCAAATATATTAAAATGATTTGAACCAGGGATACAGATTTGTTTAATATGTTATTTTCAATGCAACCTACTAAAAAAACACTCAAAAATATGTTAGGTTTGAATGTAAAAACACACCCCATATGAAATTATTTTCCAGTTCATACACACCTTATAATTTATGATGCAATTCCTACCAAACCCTCCAAAAGTGGTAAGATGCATAGGTGATAAATAATTGTGGTTTATGATATGCCTGGGTTATGTTTGAAAGCGAAATTACAAAGTTTATCATTACAAATATATTGAGCCAGACCAACTAGCCTGAAAGCCTACCCTGCAAATTCACAAACCTAAATTCAAAAAGTGCTGCGGTGTGTAGTCATAAGATTGCCAGAGAAGGGGCATTGACTTTCAGCCCAAAGAATGATGTGGGTCAGTAGGTAATTGCGTTCCTGCATTCCAATAAGTCCGGGACTTATTGGCAATTAATCCTGCCGATGAGCAGTGTGCAGCACACAGATATACAGTTTGTTGGCAGACTGATGAGTGTTACTCTGACATCATGGCTCTTCTTAACAGTGATAGCGTAAAATCTTTGCTTTTTGACTCAGCACAGACATATCTTTAAGCAAGCCTTAAAAATAGTTTTGAAAGACTTTTCATTGATGGTGTTTATTTTAGCTGTTTTTAGAATAAATACTGTGAGTTCCAACAACTTCTAAAGAAAAAACACATAAAATGCTTTTTCTTTAAAAGATAGGTCTAACTTTTCAGCTACGACGGGTATAACATTGTGAGCCATTCACAACAGATTTAAAGTTATCTGGCTGCGTGCAATTCCCAGATGTCCATCTTTTATCATTATAAACAGATCTATGTGTGTTGCAGTTTAGATCGTATGTTTTGGCACATTACTAACGTGTTTTGACTTCACCATGTCTCATTAAGTTCCCTGTCTTTAGATGGTGGCATCTGTCATGGTATGCCAAGTATCAGTCACACTGTGTAAAGTGTTCCATTAGCCGTAGGCTTCTGTCTAATCTTAGATTAATCACTTAGCGGCCACTGATCCTAAATAACAGTGTGGACAGAAAAAAAAAAAACATTCCTGTCACACAACCAAATAGTTGTCTACAACAATTTATTATGACAATGCACTTAATGACTTGTTCATCAAAAAAAGGGAAATTGTTGACTGACATTGTCCTTACAAAACAGGAGTAGTTGCTGAGTAGGGGGCAGGGTATCTAGTATTGAAAACTCACAATCATTTAAATAAGGGACAAACCAGTTCAAGTTTCAGTACATCCACACTTCTATATGACCTAAATATGACCTGTAACTGGAATAAGTGAATTCTTGCAATTATTTGATAAATATCGGCATGCAAGAGTTATGAATGGATGTCACAAAGAGGGTGCTGGTCCCAAATTATTTTGTAATGGTCAATGAAGCAATAAGTGCGGGTAACGTCAGAGGAAGTACTTGTTCGTGCTGAGATCTTTAAACTGTTGGAACTAATCATTCCTAGTTGAAAATAAATGAACAAAAACTTCATGCACCTAAGTCAACATTATAACAAAACAGACAGACGCAGCTCCAGAATAAATTGAAAAGCAACACGTCAGAGATTGCTTCTTATTAGTTGCCCGTTTCAGCTTTGTGTGGTAGACAGACTGATAAATCAAAATAGAAATGGTCGAAACAAATCAACTGTTTTGGAAAAATACACACAAAAAATACAAACAAAAATAAAGATTTTATTCTGCCTCTATCTGTGAGGATTTTCATGCTAGAATATCAGCAGTTGGGACTAATTAGTTGTTTAGAAGGCATCATTAGTTGCAGAGTAATCAAGACTCAACAAACAAAAACAAAAAGTAATCAAACCCTAAAAGTGATTCTCCTAACTAAGGAAGATAATCTCCACTTCAGCTTGATTTTCCTCAGCTCTGTCGGATCCTTAATGTAATTGCTCTTGTTAATCATGTATTAATTTGTTGAAAAGATTTATTTGGAAGACTTGTCTTGAAAACATACAAACATTTCTAATCTTGGGATACTAGCAATTTGCAATTAAGATTAGAAAAGTAGAGTGAGACCAGATTAAGCTTTCACAGTGTTGGAGAAGCTGCCAAAGGCTGGTGGAATACTTAGATCAGGGTCTTTTGTGTTTATTAAACATTGAAGATTCTGAAATATCTCAAAAACATGTAGTGATGTTGAAAAGGAAGAGGTTAGAGAAAAACAATTTGAGTAAACTGCATTACTCAAATGGGCTACAAATAAAGTTTGATAGTTGGAAAAAAAATAAGTGAAAAGATGTTCAATTATCTGTGCTTATTTTGCCTTGTCCAGATGCAAAAGTGTGATTTAAAAATAATGGACTTGCAACTACTAGATACTTGCCAGACATTTTGTTTATTACATCTCATATTTTTGAATTCTCTTTTATTGTTGCAAAAGTAAGAGCAGAAAATATTGGTGGTTGAAAATTAAAATCGTGTTGATTAAGCTATTTTGTTTGGCTGTCAGCAAAATTAAATAAATTGAATCAACAGGTTCTGTTGAGAGACAGTAACTGAAATTATCTGCTCAGTTCTGATCTTAACAACTTCAACAAACTTAAAGGCAAAGTTCAGAGAAGTTTAGTCTGCAAGCAACAAAATTATAACTCTTTAAATATAAAAAGCTCAAAGGCATTTCTGAAAAAAAGAATTACCTTGAGTCCCACAATGTCCTTCATTTAATCCTGCCACCATTTCTCAAGTGATCTTGAGTAGTTTAGCATCAATAATGATTTTAATAGTTCATTAACTGTCTACACGAGATGTGTCACTCAGTGTGGCATCTACCACTCACACTAAAATAGCTTGTAAAACCTCATAGGAAGATATTGATCAATAGACTTAAAGCCTCTAATGCAATATTTGCATCTTTTGCATCTAATGACTGCCACACAGAATAGTCATTAGGGAGTCATGTTATGATATGAGTGGAATGCATTTGTGTCAAAACACAAATAATTGTGTGAAATTGATCAATTTCTTAGTAAAAAAATTTGTTACCAAGAAAGACTGGTTTTAGTTGCTATTGAAAAGTGCAGGATTTATATATGTAAATGATGTGTATAATTATCTGAATATTATATGATCACATCACATTCAAAATTCTTTCAAATGGGCTCACTAATGGATAATGAAAATTTATATAGATATTAGAGCAGTCAAAATTATAGCATTATTTCAGAAACTGCAAACACTAGCATGATTGATTTACTTAAAATATTTGATGTAGTTAACACATGCACCGCAAACATTGGCGTAAATTGGTTCAATGTTCTCTGGTGGTGGAACAAACTCGATCAAAATTATTATCAAATTATGACTCATCACAACATATTGTCCCTCTCAATCAGAAGTAAAAAAAAAAAAAAAATAGGACCATCTACTGACATAAAGTAGTGTGCACAATCTGCAGGAAGGAGTTTTTTTTATTTCACCAAAGCTCTCAAGCTTAAAGCACCACATCAATGGGAAGGATACATTGGTCCAGAATCCCTATGCATACTTTGATGACCGCAACACTAGGCTACTGCCAAACCCTAAAAGAGCGTCTGAGCCGAACCTGGGATAATGTAAACAAGTTAGTCTATCACTGACACGCTAAGAGGAAAACATTAATATGGATATTTCTTCGAAACACAGTGAGGTTGGTTGGTTCTATTTTATTTTAGTTTTCATTTCTCAATCCAGACAGCATTTTTTGTTCTAGCTTGAAGGAAACGTGCTAAGTGTATAAATATCACTCTCTGTCATGAGTCTTTATTACCCATACAAAATAAAACATGATCAATAATGAATGGATCTTGATTGAGATTGATCAAAATTATATGAATTTAAGAATATAGCAAACCAATTATGCTTCATTCCACAAGCTGCCCGTGCATTTAAGAGTTCATTTAAAAAGGATTATAATTCTTTTCAAATCAAATCAATTGATTGACTTCCAATAAATGTGTCAACTAAATATATAGAAATACTCCAATTTACTTGGCTATTTTTCTTTCAATTTTCTGTTCATTCCTGATGAAGTATCAATTCTATTTTTTACCAAAGAAATAAAGTCCACTTGAAAGTATTAGTGCTCACATTTCTTATTTTTTCGCTGATGAAAATGTTCTGGAGCTCCTTAGCTCTCAGTAAAATACATTTAAAGATTCCGAGCTCCATATGATAAAAACCCATCCTTGACCTTCACATGGTGGAGGGGTTTGCGCATCCCAGTGATCCTGGAAGCTATGTTGTCAGGGACTTTATGCCCCTGGAAGAGTCACCCAAGGCAAACAGGTCCCAGGTGAGGGACCAGAGAAAGCGGAGCTGAGAAGACCCTCATGAAGAATCCATTCTATGGATCCACTTTTCCCTTTGGGAGCCCCTCATGGCCAGGCTTTCACCCATTGGGCTTGGCCGGGCACAGCCTGAAGGATCAACATGGGTCTCTCTTCTCCTCAGCTCACCACCCACAGGAGGGGCCAAGGAGGTTGGGTGCAGTGTAAGCCAGGCAGCGGCTGGAGCAGGGGACTTTGGCAGTCTGATCCTCGGCTTCAGAAGCTGGCTCTTGGGACATGGAAAGTCACCTCTCTGGCAGGGAAGGAGCCTGAGCTGGTGGCTGAGAGATTCTGACTAGATATAGTCACACTCACCTTGATGCACAAAGTATGGTCTGGAACCAGGTCTCTTCAGAGGGGCTAGTCTCTTGTTTTACTCTGGAGTTGCCCCCGGTGAGAGGCACCAGGCAGGTGTGGGCATATTGATTGCCCCCCGACTCAGCGCTTGTACGTTCGGGTTCAACCCGGTGGAAGAGAGGGTAGCCTCCCTCCACCTTCAGATGGGGAGATGGGTTCCGACTGTTGTTTGTGGCTATGCACCCAACAGCAGTTCAGTTTACCCACCCTTCTTGGGGTCCCTAGGGGGTCTGCAATGGAGGGCTCCTACCCAGGAGTCACTCTTTCTACTGGGAGACTTCAACGCTCACATAAGCAACAGCAGTGCCACTTGGAAAGGCGTGATTGGGAGGAACGCCCCCCTTGATCTGAACCCAAGCAGGGATTTGTTCTTGGACTTCTGTGCTAGTTACAGATTGTCAATCACAAATACCATGTTTAGGCATAAATGTGTCCATATGTGCAGTTGGAACCAATGCAACTTAGGCCTCAGTTCTTTGATTGACCTTGTTGTTGTGTCATCAGACTTGCAGACGCATGTCCTGGACACTTGGGTGAAGAGAGAGGCGGAGCTGTCAACTAATGACCACCTGGTGGTGAGCTGGCTACATTGGTGGGGGAGGATGCCAGTCAGACCTGGCAGACCCAAACGTAATGTGAGGGTCTCCTGTGAACGTCTGCCAGAGTCCCATGTCAGAGGGAGTTTCAACTCCTGCCTCCGGCAGAGCTACAACCACATCCTGAGGGGGGCATGGGTCATTGAGTCCAAATGGGCCATGTTCTGTGTTTCCATTGTCGAAGCGGAAGACCGCAGCAGCAGCAGTCGTAAGGTGGTCGGCGCCTGTCGGGGTAGCAACCCTCAAACCAGCTGGTGGGCCCCAGCAGTGAGGGATATCATCAAACTGAAGAAGGAGACCTATTGGGCCTTTCTGGCCTGTGGGGCTCCCGGGGCAGCAGGCCAAGCGACATGCGGCTTCGGTGGTTGCTGAAGCAAAAACTCTGGCGTGGGAGGAGTTTGGGGAGACCATGGAGAATCGGTTGGCGTCGAGAAGATTCTGCTCCACCATCCGGCGGCTCAGGACGTGGAAGCAGTGCTCCGTCAACACTGTGTACAGTGCGAGTGGGGCAATGCTGACCTCACTTCGAGATGTTGTAGATCGGTGGCAGGAATGCTTCCGAGACTTCCTTAACCCCATTGAAATGCCTTCCAATGAGGAAGCAGAGCCAGGGGACTCTGAGGCCGACACACCTATTTCCGGGGCTGAAGTTGTTGAAGCAGTCAAAAATCTCAGTCGCAGGCTGGGCTGGCAGACTGAGGTGATGATTCCCATTTTTAAAAAGGGGGATCAAACTTCTCAGCCTCGCTGGTAAGGTCCATTTAGCAGTGCTGGACAAGAGGGTCCACCGGGTTGTTAAACCACAGATCCAGGAGATGTAGTGTGGTTTTGGTCCTGTCGTGGAACAATGGACCAGCTCTATAACCTCGGCAGGGTCCAAGAATTTCAAGGCGCAGACCCTAACCCTAACCCTAACCCCAGGGTGTAGTGGGGATCTGGTTTGGTGGCCGCACCATCTGCTTTTTGCAGATGATGTGGTTTTGTTGGCTTCATCAGGCCATGATCTCCAGTTCTCACAGGAACAATTCGCATTAGAGTGTGAAGCAGCCTGGATGAGGATCAGTACCCCCAAATCCATGATCAGGGTGCTCAACCGGAAACGGTTGGAATGTACACTCCAGGTCAGGGAAATGGTCCTGCCTCAAGTGGAGTAATTCATATATCTTGGGGTCTTGTTCAAGAGTGTGTGAAGGATGGAGCAGGACATCAACAGGCAGATCAGTGCAGCATCTGCAGTGATGCAGACTCTGTACCAGCCTGTTATGGTCAAGAGGGAGATGAGCCAGAAGGCGAAGCGCTCAATGTACCGGGCGATCTACATTCCCACCCTTACCTTTGGCCATAAGCTGTGGATAGTGACCAAAAGAACAAGATCACAGACACAAGTGGCTGAAATGAGTTTCTCCACAGGGTGGCCGGGCTCTCCCTTAGAGATAGGGTGAGAAGTTCAGTCACTCAGGAAGAGCTATGACTAGAGTCATTGTGCTCTTCCACATAGACAGTCAGAGGAAGTGGCTTGGGCATCTGGTCAGGATGCCTCCTGAACGCCACCCAGGGAGGTATTCCAGGCATGTGAATCTGGGAGGAGGTCACGAGGAAGACCCAGGAGAGACTATGTCTCTAGGCTGGCCTGAGAATGCCTTAGGATCCCCCTGGAAGAGCTGGGCCATGTGGTGGGGGAGAGGGAGTTCTAGGCCCCCTGCAACCCGACTCCGGGAAAGTGGGGAAAGATGGATGGATGGATGGATGGATGGATGGATGGATGGATGGATGGATGGATGGATGGATGGATGTTGCAAAAAATAAAAAAAAACAAGCAGATGTTATATCTATAATATCACTAGGTCCTGATACCAAAAATAGTTCGATGGATGCTATCAAAAATCATTAACTTTACATGAGCTCAGCCACTTTACATGAAAGTAAACACTTTGTGTATGAAGCTGTTAACCCATTCCTGAATCATATGTTGATAAGTGACAGAAAAATAACTTCATAGTTAAAATTAGATAACACATTAATATAAATATGTTCAGACCACATATGTAAGCAGGCAAAGATTGGCATCTGTTTTACTGTCTTGAAATCTGAACAGTTAATAACATAACTAACTTCAAAGATGAAGACTGACATGGTCTCACTGTATTTCAAAGAGTAATTAGATAACAACAACTCGCCATCACTGAAGTCAGGAGCACCACCCCTTGCAGCAAAGTAAAACCATTTGCTCCTTCCCTCTACTTCTTAAGTGAAAAATTGTGAGGCTCCTGCGACTAAATGTTTGAAGTGTGAAAGCAGGAGCCAGAAGGAAGGTCAGAAATGTAAGGGTGTAGGTGTTAGTTGGCTATCAGAGGAGAAGCTAACAGGACTTCAATGACCTTCGCTGCTTTCGCCGAACTCTTCTACATGCAAACAAACCCAGCAATAAGATCAATTTGAAAACATTTTTTCAACTCCTCAAAGCAACAGTCAGACATGACAGTTTCTGAGTTTGTGACATTCATAAATACCCTTTGCATCACAGCAAACACCTATTTAAAAGATAAGAATTTCTTGCTGCAACACTAAGGTCAATTCAAACACTGTGCTCAGAAATATGCGCTAATATCAGGCATGGGACCACTCAAAAAAATTCTGTCTATTTTCTGTAGCTCCCATATAGACATGAACAGCAATACTGTTGGTCTGGAGCCTAGTAAACAGGAACAGGTTTAGGAACTTAAATTTAATTCTGTGCCAAATACCTTCCCTTCAATGCACGGTGCAATAAAACATGACATTAATTACTTTAGCTTTCTTTAGAGTTGTCATGTACCATTATATTTCATATGGTTTATAACAACTGCAATATTCAATTGTCTTCATAGCATCTATGTTACCAAATAAATATGATAAAACAACAAGTGACATAGAATAATACTCACAGACCATGGAAGCACAAACGCTTTTAGCCTCACTAACTGTAACTTGGAAAGCTTCTCTCATCCTTAGAAATTCAAGCGGAGCTGAAATGACTCACTACTTCTCCTCCAACCTCTGTCAAACTTCATGAGGAGGTAAACATTTCCAAATATGGAGAAAATATGAAGTCAGTATTGAGGTCAATATCAGTTTGGTTTGCTTTCTCTTGGAATGCCATACTCCGCAAGCCAGAGTCACTAGACAGAGCCAGTTTTGTGGTGCATACCTTTTACTTGGAATAATAATGATGATTGTAGAAGATGTTTCACAAGCAATTTAGGCTCACTTTGACCTAAGATGGATAACACTCAGTCTGCCTCACAAGCTACTCCTTATAGTTAAACGGTCGAAGATTTTAGAAGCCCATTTTTTATTGATCAAACCCACCAGGGTAGGAGTCGCAGGTTAAGAGGTCCCTTTTGGTCAAGTAGGAAGGGTTGTCACATGAATCATATCCAAGCAATTAAAAAGATATAAATATAAGTTGATTACTCCTTATGAGTACTCCCTTACTCCCTTATATTTTTCTTGTAAAAAAAATTATATAAGAATAAAGTTGTTTTTTTTTCTTTTGACTACTTTAATACTACATTGTTAGGTTTGGTAATATAACCTGTCTCAGAAGAGACATCACAGGAATATTCATGTTACTTTGACAAAATTTGAATTCAAAGTTTGTGATGAAAAGAGGAGGAGATGGTCTCAGTGCCAGGACACAAAAAGCTATTTTGATGACCCTGTAGCACAGAGGCACAAGGAAAAATGGGATGTACTTAAAGCGATTGGGGATGGTTCAGTGACAAGAGGGAGTATATGAAATCTACTATAAATATAAAAATAAATATAAAATATAAAATGTCAATCCCAAAATGGTGGTTCGAAAAAAAAACTGCACACCAAGAGTTCTCAAAAAATAAAGATAATTCATTTGAGAAACTTTATTCTCGCATAACATTTCGAGCAAACATAGGCTCTTCCTCAGGTGCTTACCAGATATATGTATAGTAAGCTTCTGAGGAAGAGTCTAGGTCGTACCCATTCCTAACTGGACAGCAGATATATGTGTTCTTTCTTTTTTTCTAGTCCCAAAATGGTGACACGAAAGATTGAAAATATAACAACACATTATTAATGAACAGCTGCAGCTTGAGTCTTGAGTGACCAAAGAACACGTAAATGAACCACTCACTGGAAACATCCTGTGCTTGCAATTGTTCATATACAACTGGACATTCTAAAAGATATGCTTTTGGCAATCGAGACAATGGTCATAGAGCTGTCAGAATTTTTGAACTGCATAACAGCCCAATGCTTTTTTTATATCTCCATTAATACTCCAAGAAATAACATTTAAGTTTGTCATGTAAAGAATGTTTGGAAATTAAAAACACTTTAATATACAGTGGGGTAAAAAAGTATTTCGTGAGCCACCAATTGTGCAAGTTCTCCCACTTAAAAAGATGATAGAGGCCTGTAATTTTCATCATAGCAACACTTCAACTATGAGAGACAGAATGAGAAAAAAATTCCAGAAAATCACATTGTCTGATTTTTAAAGAATTTATTTGTAAATTATGGTAGAAAATAAGTATTTGGTAAATAACAAATTTCATCTCAATACTTTGTTAGCAATGACATAGGTCAAACATTTTCTGTAAGTCTTCACAAGGTTTTCTAACACTGTAGCTGGTATTTTGGCCCATTCGACCATGCAGAGCTCCTCTTGAGCAGTGACGTTTTGGGGCTGTTACGTTACATTGCAGTAATTTGGCAGACGTTTTTATCCAAAGCGACTTACGAAAAGTGCAATTCAGTCACCAAAGATCCTAAGTACCAGTAGTCGGAAGTCAGAAGTGATCACTCAAAATCATATGAATATATACACATACATTCATTTCTTTGTTTTTTTTTTTGTTTGTTTTTTGTTTTTGGTTTTTTTTTTGGGGGGGGGGGGGGGCGAGTGGGGTAGTGCTTGGTGAAGAGGTATGTTTTCAGCTCACGGCGGAAGATGGGCAGCGACCCCACTGTTCTGACCTTTTTCGGGAGTTCGTTCCACAACTGAGGAGCCAAGACCGAGACCAGCCAAGACCGGTTTGATCGGCAGCCGGGGGCTCTAGTGATGGGGTGGACAGTCACCGAGGAGGGGACGGGTAGGGACATGTGGCTTGACCAGATCCTGGAGCTAAGACGGAGCTGTCCCATTCACTGCCCGGTTGGCGAGCACCAGGGTCTTGAACTTGATGCGGGTGGCTACCTGGAGCCAGTGAAGGAACATAAGAAGGGGAGTTGTGTGAGAGAATTTGGGACGGTTGAACACCAGGCGGGCTGACGCTTTCTGAATAAGCTCCAGAGGCCTGATGGTCACCGCTAGGGCACCAGCAAGGAGGGAGTAGCAGTAGTCCAGACGAGGGATGACTAGAGCCTGGAAGAGTATAAGCGCTGTATCCTCCGTGAGGAATCTGTGAATCTTCCTGATGTTGTAAAGGAGGAATCTGCAGGAATGTGCTACTGCTGCGACGTTCGCTGAAAATGACGTTCCCTGAGAATGACGGCTGTCACTTGGCAACACAGACTTTTAACCCCCTCCAAAGATTTTCTATGGGGTTGAGATCTGGAGACTGGCTAGGCCACTTCAAGACCTTGAAATCCTTCTCAGGAAGCCACAACTTCAGTCCCTGGGCAGTGGGTTTGGGATCATTGTCATGCTGAAAGACCCAGCCACTTTTCGTCTTCACTGCCCTTGCTGATGGAAGGTTTTCACTCAAAATCTCACAATACATGGCCCCATTCATTCTTTCTTTGACACGGATCCAGTCGTCCTGGTCCCTTTGCAGAAAAACAACCCCAAAGCATGTTTCCACCCCCATGCCTCACAGTAGGTATGGTGTTATTTGGATGCAACTCAGCATTCTTTCTCCTACAAACACGACAAGTAGAGTTTTTACAAAATAGTTCTATTTTGGTTTTATCTGACCATTGGACACTCTCCCAATCCTCTTCTGGATCAACCAAATGCTCAGTTGCAAACTTCAGAAGGGCCTGGACATGTACTGGCTTAAGCAGGGGGACATGTCTGGCACTGCAGGATTTGAGTCCCTGGCGGCATAGTGTGTTACTGATAGTAGCCCTTGTTACTTTGGTCCCAGCTCTCTGCAGGCCATTCACTAGGCTCCCCCGAGTGCTTCTGGGATTTTTGCTCACCGTTCTTGTGATTATTTTGACCCCACAGGGTGAGATCCTGCATGTAGCCCCAGATCGAGGGAGATTATCAGTGGTCTTGTATGTCTTCCATTTTCTAATAATTGCTCCCAGTTGATTTCTTCACATCAAGTTGCTTACCTATTGCAGATTCAGTCTTCCCAGCCTTGTGCAGGTCTACAATTTTGTTTCTGGTGTCCTTTGACAGCTCTTAGCCGTAGTGGAGTTTGGAGTGTGACTCTTGCAGGTTGTGGACAGGTGTATTTTATTCTGATAACCAGTTCCAACAGGTGCCATTAATACAGGTAACGTGAAGGACTACGGAACCTCTTAAAAAAGAAGTAGCAGGTCTGTAAGAGCCAGAAATCTTGCTTGTTTATAGGTGACCAAATACTTTGTTATTTACCAAATACTTATTTTTTACCATAATTTGCAAATTAAATTATTCAAAAATCAGACAATATGATGTTCTGGATTTTTTTTTTCTCATTCTGTCTCTCATAGTTGAAGTGTAGCTATGATGAAAATTACAGGCCTCTTTCATCTTTTTAAGTGGCAGAACTTGCCCAATTGGTGGCTGACTAAATACTTTTTTGCCCCACTGTATGTGTGAAGCAAGACTTGAAACAACAATGCAGATCTGATGTATACACAAATTGCACTTATGGACATATATTCAAAATAAATTTACCTTTTCGCCTCTGGATGAATGATTACTCTGAAGGCCTGCTGGGTTTCTTTTGTTGCAGTCTGTCAAGATTTAGAAATAAAGACATATATGAGTTATTAATTAGCAAAGTATAGCAGCTAGAATGACTGCAGCACCACTTCATGCAGTATAAGTTAATTTTTGGCCAATGGTCTATGAATATTTAAAGATTTTGATACATTTGTTATTACAATGTCACAACCTTAGTAATTTAATGTATTATGGACAAAAATAAACTCTAATATAACTGAATTTCCCCCTGAACTAATTAGTGCATTTTTGTGTTACTTTAACATTCCTTCTACTTGACTTGAATGGTTAGCTTATAAAGCTGTCTCTACAGAATTACAGGATTTTGCCAAAGCGTTATAAAATAATGAAAACATAAGTTGTTCCACTACACAAATCAACAATTGCCCCTGCAGTGATGAGAAAGGTCAACACAGCCAACAGTAGTACTCCATAGTCCCCCACCCCCTTAAGTGAATTAATCACTGATGTACAGATAAGAATACATCCGCAAGAGCTCTCTCAGGAGTAGACTGAGAAATCTGTCAAGGGTTGCACTTTATTGAACAGACTGCTACTGGAACAGCCTGCAACTGACAGAGAGTATCCCACAAACAGGTCTTTTAAACTCCAACTAACTGGCTAAAATTTTATCAGACTCATCCATATTAGCTGTGCAGGAAATAGCATTCTGATGGTATAACCATTTCTTGCAAATGACTTGGGGAATGTTAAAAAATATGTAACATGTTATTTAAATAGCCTGAAATGTCAAACTTTTTTAGCTAAAGTAAACTTGATAATTGTTTTGCAACTTCTCAGAGGACATCTATGACAGACATCAGATGCAAATCAGCAGATGGCTATCATCTAGCTTATTTGTTTTCATTGTGTAGTGATGTATCTGAACATGCACTGTACCTTCTCAAATAAGTACATTAATAAATTAATAAAATCTACTTGGTACCCTGCTGTTTCCTTTGTCCTAACAGTTCATCATACACATACAAAATTTCCAAGTGATCTTTAAATGTAGTTTACAGCAACATGCCAACAGTGCTGATGTGATGAGATACTGACTTGGTATTATTTTAAAATATTGATTCATGACATGGTCAAGTACTTAAGACATATTTAAATTACTAAATAATCAATTAAAAATGACTAAAATCCTACATTTCAAGTCACTGGTATGAATTGGTGCTCCAACATTTTCTCAGCAGAACCAACTTAATCATTATGGTGAGGCAAAATAGCTCCCCTATGATTAATCTGATTAGAAATGTAATCGTTTGACATCCCTGTTAAAAGCCATAAAGTTTAGTCTAACTTGATAATTAACCTGACATGGATAAGTGTCAAATAAATATTCCAACTTAAAAGCCTAGCTATTGCTTTTAGGATTACAGAAAAAAAAGAAAAAAAAAAATCAACAAACATGCAAAACTGAAGCTTTGCTGTGTTTTGTGAAAACCCAATGCAACATGTGTGACCCGTCACTTGCCTTTATTTTGATTATTTTCACATTGGCCTGATGGATACTTAAGAGAGAGGGGATATGCTTCCTTTTCTCTCACAGTCTCATGAATGTTATAGATGCTATCAATGGTAGAAGGGTGGCTGCTGATGTATTGGCAAACTACTTTTTGAAAAATGAATAACACAGAATGTAGGTGTCTTGGATATTACACTTTTTTCAGTCAGTTTTTCCTTCTAGGAAAGTATGGGAAAAAAGGAAGGAGGGGCAGGAAACACATTTTTAGAAGTAAATGAATAACTCGGAAATGGGAATCTTAAAGGAAACACATTTTTAGAAGTAAATGAATAACTCGGAAATGGGAATCTTAAAGGAAAATCAACTTGTCAAGAGCCTAACAACCCCTAGTGTGGTGTAATAACTGCAGTGTAAAGCACAATCCAGTGGTTATGTAATCCATTCTGTGGCAGTGAGGGTATTTAGGTAAAGCCTACAAGATCGGTGTCATTGGTAACCTATTATACACTGCATGTCAATTTGCCAGCAGAGAAGAAATTCTTAATTCTTAATTTTGGTGAATGTTAAGTCACTACAACTGATTATATGATTATAGAGTGGGGAAGCCAGCTTTTAAATTCAAGCAATATGATGTATGTAGGTGCAAATTTTGCACTTACTTAATTCTAAGAATAATTTTTGCACAGGTCCATGCTTCATTTGCATTTAAAGAATGTGAACATAACCTGAAGTTCTTGTTTACACAGTAAACAAAGCATGTAACATGGAAATTTTTATGATAATAATAATAATAGAGGACTTCAAGACTATACTGTTTGATTTGCAAATGGTAAAAATGAGATAAATGTTTCTTCATTTGTAAGTATTTACCAGCAGCTTGAAAAGTCTCCCTATTAAGAGTTACACATTAAAGTAGAACTGGGCTCTGTTTGCATAAACCTGGACAAGGAAGTGTTCCTGACTGCGGTGTTCTTATTTGACACAGTTTTTATGGGCTCTGTACAGTGTTCACAGCTCCATCAGTGGTAGACAACTTCAGTGGAAACAAGAAATAGAAAGTATACATACTCTAAGGTAAGTGCTCTCACCATGCTCACACAAAGATATTACTTGCTTCCAAATTCAAAATAGTGGGACAGCAGCACTAATAAAGAGCAAGGAATGACCAAGAAATAAGGAACTCTTTCAAGATTTTTCAAAGTTTGCTGTTGTACAAACGTTCTATCCATAACAATGGTAGGTGTCTACCTACCTCTAGATCAAACAATGTTCACACATGGGGGCTGAATTCTTCAAGACAATAGGAAAGTTGAAAGACGATAGAGCTATCGCAAACTACCTGTTCAATTAATTGTCAAAATCTGACATAACCTTGTTTTTTTTAGAATGCAATTGAAGATCAACCTTTAAAATAAGAAAACTCTCAGCTGAAAATTCAGCTTTGCATCCCTAAACCCAATTTTCTGGTCTACATGCAATGATTTTAGGTTTCCAGTGGGTGATAACAATACCCAAAGACCAAACACTGCTGTGAACACAACAGGCTAAATCACAGACAGAAAGCTCAATTGACACCAATATCAATGTGTGAAGCTCCCACAAGAGAGCTCGCAATGAGAGTCAAAAACATTCTTTAAAGACAACATACTGTAACCAAATGCTGGGAAAAGCCCTTGAAAAAACTCATCCCACTTCCTACTAAAACATAGAGTAAATGTAATTTTTTCTTTGTCCGTCCTTTTAAATAGATAACATCCAGGACATTCGATCCTTTTGGCAGCATAATCTTTCTTGTGCTTTGACAATATGTTCAGGGATGTCCTGTGTCATTGTCAAGAAATCCTGTTGCATTAGTAAGCTTCAGTAATAATACACAGGAATTAACTATGATTGGCAGAGTGCAGCAATTGGAAAGGTTACTCATGATTCTTGAAAAACTTTGAACTACCGTCTTTAACAACAACCTTTTGTGCAGGATGTCAATGACTATCTTTTGGACATCTGCCAAGTCAGCAGTCTTCCCCATGAACATGGAGCCTGCTGATCCACACTAGGAGACCATTTAAAGGCTCGGGAAACCGTTGCAGGTGTTTCAACTACATTAGCCCATTAGGGTTGGATATTCCAATATTTTCCAAACTTTTTCACAATATTTTAATTTTCTGAGGCATTGAATTTTACCTTTTCATTATCTGCTGGTCACAATCATCAAAACATTATCTCATCACTGAGCCTTGAGAGAGGGAGAGGAATTAATTTTTTGAGTCTTTTTTTTGGATGGAAGTTATCATGTTATTTTACACCATGCCATTACATTATTTACAGAAACATGATCAGAAATCAGAAAAAATAAATAAGCTCTGATGATTTTTAAATGAATTACATTTTTCTGGTAGCCGCAGAATTAGACAGCTATTTATTTTTCAAAAAGTTTTCCAAAATCAAAAGGTTAAAGTAATTTAACCTATGAGTTTAAAACAATGGATTTATTGATAAAGATAAAGCAGAGATTAAAGATAAAAAAGAAATGTGGCCCTCAGTGGGCACAGGCCAGTGTTTTCCTTATGCTGGTCCCAAGCTGGATAAATGCAGAGGGTTGTGTCAGGAAGGGCATCAGACATAAAACCTCTGCCAAACTGAATATGCAAATCAAATTTTTGACTTTCACACCAGATTGGTTCTGACAGTGCTGATAACTTATATGGTACTAGTGGAAATTGGGCTACTGTGGGTTTAAATAAGGTGAAGAGAAAATTATGTTCGTGGACACAGAGAGAAGGGGAAATGTAAAAGTCTAGGACTGCGAGTGGGGACATTGAATGTTTAGATGATGACAGGAAACGCTAGAGTTGGTTGACATGATGCAGAGGAAGAATGTGGGTATACTGTGTTCCCAGGACACCAGGTCGAAAGGTAGCAATGCTCGGGGCTCAGGGCTCGGGAGCAGGATTTAAGCTGTTCTATCAGGGTATTGATAGCAAGAGAAATAGAGTAAGCGTTATCTTGAGGGAGTTTGTATGGAATGTTCCCGGGGTGAAGAAGAGTTTCAGATAGACTGATAAGTCTGATACTGGAAATTGAAGGCATGATAGTAAATGTTGTTAATGGTAATGGCTCACAGTTAGGATGTGAGTTAGAGGGGAAGGGGAAATTCTGGAATGAGTTAGATGAAGTGATGTCGAGTATCCCCAGATGTCAGAGAGTGGTAATTGGTGTCTACGTCTTTGCAGCCAACAGAGGTGATGAGAAAGTAATAGGTTGGTTCGGTATCCAAGACAGGAACACAGAGGGACAAATGATGGTAGACTTTGCAAAAAGTACGGAGATGCTGTAGTGAGTACTGTTGTGTACTGTTCTACCCTAGCCTCATATGGGGCACCATTTGTTGTGCAGCGAATGGAGCTAGAATGAGTTACTAATAATAACAAATAATTATCAATGATAATTATTTGTTATTAATCACCACCAGCAAAGCTAGAAAATAACTAAATAGTGGAATGTGGTCTCCAGAAACAGGCATTCATTTAAAAAGGTCAATGATAATATTTTAGATGAATAAGGTGTGACTTCGAGCACTGACCCTGTCACACAGTCTTGTAATCATATACGCACACAAAATACCATGAAACTCACCTTTAGAATATCACAACATTTATTTGTGTGTGTGAGAAAGTACTGCAAAAATGGTGCTGGCCTCAGAAAAAAATACAAAATGGCAGCCTTAATGAAAAACTATCAAAATGGTGGTGGTTGTAATCCAAAGACTACCACTTGGTGCGACCACGTGAATGTGGCCAGAAGGCACAAAGGAATGAATAGGGTGCAAATAAGATTATGTCCTGTGCAAATGTACATGGAGGTGCATTTGTGTTCGTAAAAGAAAGAAGAAGCAGAGGAAGAATTAGAAAGTGTCTACACAGCAGGCTTTAAGGTGAGCAGGAGTTAGCATTATCAGCTGGGGAATATGCTAAACACAGTGTATATATGTCCCGACTGAGGGTAATACAATCAGAGTACAACTACTGTGACTTTAACCAAATACCCAGAGGCCCGGTGTCATGGCTTAAGGCATACAGGTCTATTCTCACAGACCAAAATCACCAGTTATTCAATGCAGAAGCATATAGGAATAGCCAAAGCGGCAAAAACACTAAGTTAGACAGTTAACAATAGCGACAGCATGGGAATACAGTGGTCGCCCAAGACACGATGGGAAAACAGCAGTTACAACAATTACATAATACTGATCAATTGCTCATACTTGACCAGATACTAATACTAGCTCTTACAATGAGTTGATCAGTAGCACAACGTTTTAGGGACGGAAGGGACGGTTCCGATGATGGTTGCATCGGTTGGCTTATTAGCTCATCTGGCTATAATAAGGACCTGCAATGGGTTTGAGGTTGCTCAAAGAGGTGAGGTGCTCTTTGGATGAAACGTTGGGGATCAGAGCCAGTTGGCGATCAGGAAACATGGTTGTCTCTCAGAGATCTTCGTGTGCACTCTGAGGCACTGTTAGTTGGGCCTGGACGCAGAGCTTGGGGCCATAGTCTGGATCAACGGAGGAAAAATAAAGTTTTGCGTCTATTTACAGCCACCTCTTGTGCCCTTAAGAGTAGCCATTATAGCGCCATTTCAGTTCAAAAACATGCGCTTCTATACTGGTTGGTGGCGTCACAGTGTGTAACTCGATGTAGTCCAATGGGTGAGGACGCTGGAACGAGCCCCCCCCTGTAGTAGGCGGCCTCCCCTCTTATTAATCACCTCTGGAATGTGAACCAGAGTTAGGGGGAAGGTGAAGATGAGTTTATTGCAGCGTGCTGGGTGGGGGTCTATCCTTAGAACAAAGGATTTGATCCCCTGTGTGTTCAATATGTGGTAGTTGAATAACAGAAATACGTTTTTTTGTAAAATGCACTTGAGGCACAACAATATTTTCTTCCAGAAGAGGCAGGAATATAACTTAACTTCTACAAGCAGAGGTAGGAGCACAAAAATGGACCACATCTTGTAGAAATTATGTAATCTGAAGGACAGCAGTGACTGGAAAGTAGTGGTTTGTGGGAATGTAGCCAGAGGACAAAGTGGTGGAAGCTGAAAAGGGAGAATTGTGTGGCTTTCAGGGAGGTATCTATGGTACTAGGACTATGGTACTGAATGAGGAAGTCTAGAGTGACGGAGAAGTTTGTTAGATCAGTGCAGGACACGTGCACGAGTGCGAGACAGTAGTAAGGTGCGCTACAGGTGTGACAGAGGAGTTCATGGTGGAGGTGGGACTGCATCAGAGATCAGTTTTGAGCTCTTGGACTCATTTGTGGTGGAAAAGCTGACAGATGGGGATAGATAGAAATGGACAATGGTGTTTGGAGATGACATGTTATCTGTAATAAGAGCAGTCAGCAGGTGGAGTTAAATCAAGAGAGGTAATGGTATGCACTGGAAAGGAGAGGAGAAAGGTTGGTCACAGCAAGACAGAATACAGGTATGAATTACAATGACCCAAGTTGATTGGTAATTTACTAGGAGTAGAGACAAAGAAGGTGGAGGATTTTAAGCCCCTAAGGTCAATGATCAAGAGTATTATAGTGTGGAAAAGAGGTGTAAAAATGTGTGCAAGCAGGTCAGTATGGGTGTTGTAAAGTGCCAAGTAAAATAGGTGATACAAGAGGATCAGCAAGAATGAAAGGCAAGTTGTACAATATGCTGATGAGACTTGCAACGTTACATGGTTTAAGACAGAGGAAAAGGGGGCAGAGCTAAAGGTAGCACAGGAAAAAATGTTGAGGTTCTCTTTGGGAATGATTAGGATGGATAAGAGTACAGAATATGTTGGACATTTTTGAGATAAAGTCAGAGAGGCCAGACAGAGAAAATGTGGTTAGGTATAGTTGAAGGATAGGGAATACATAAAGGTAGAAAGATTTTGAGGTTGGGACATGCCGTGCAGGAAGCCTAAAGGAAAACCAAACGGGACATTTATGGGGATGCCATTAAAAATGGACATGAAGTCATATGATGAAATAACAGGATCAGATGAAGATAGAGGATATACTATGGCCACAAAAACCCTGAAAGCCTTTTAATTTTTCATTCAGTTTTTGTCATCAGGAGCTTCCCCCTGCAGAGATAGTTTGAGATAGCTCAGATGAAGATGCCTTGGCTTCGGAAGCTTCTAACACATTAATAGACAGCATTTCACTTAATTAGGGCACACCTGTGGATGCATTTTAAACCACACCTTGAGTAATATCAGAAAAATCAAATGACATCATCCAAAATATTGGCAATAATTTACGGGCCTTCACGAGTCTGGTTCATCCTTGCGTACAATTAATAATTTATCCTTTATTAATTAAAAAAAGGGGAGGGCGTGGCCGAGAGATAGAGCGATCATCTTTGGAACCAAACATTCCTGGTTCGATTCCCGGCTCCTCCTTGTGTGTCAGAGTGTTGTTGAGCAAGACACTGAACCCCTAACTGCTTCCCTGGCGCTGGTGGATGGCAGCCTACTGCTCATGGTTCATCCATGATGGGTTAATAGCATATAGCGAATTTCCACATGAGAGATTAATAAAGGATACATTTTTATTTCTATGTCTGGAGGTGCCATGTCCATCTGTTCAAATAATGATACGCAACTATAAACACTATAGGAATGTCCAACCACCATGTTCTCAGAAAGGAAATGGGCTCTGCATGACACAGAAGAATGGCTGTAGGTGAAAAATGCTAAAGACCAAAAGAAGATGCTGGCTGAAGCTAGTAAGAGAATGTCATTATCCACAGTGAAATAAGTCCCGTGCTGCGCTGAAATGCCACTTGGCGAGCAAAAACCAATTACTCCAAAAGTGATATGAAAAATACAGATTACGATATGAAAACGCACACAGTCCTAAGTCCTATACCCTGTGGTCTGAAGAAACAGATCTCGACAATTTGGCCATTATGACCATTGTTACATTTGGAGGAAAAAGTGGTACATTTCCAACCTGAGATCACCATCCCTCCTATGAAGTACAGGGTTGGTAGCATTATTCTGTAGGGGTGTTTTGCTGCAGGACTGGCTGGTGCACAGAACGGAGACAAAGGCAAGTTTAAACTTAATTCCTCAATTCCTGTTAATATATAGTAAGATTGAATCTTTCTGAAATGCCCCAGCATTATGCATTACTATGATGCGATTATTTTCAAGCACTTTTCTTAGATGAGAGAATCATTAAAATACTTAAATTGTACACATTAAGATGAATAACTTGCCTGATTATACTGGTAGGGTCGGCGCTCAAAAGACCACAGAGACACTTTTCTTAAACGTCATCAGTGCTATCATGTGTGTCCTTTTTAACTCCTCCCATTAAAGCAGATCTATGTAATATTGCCAGTCAAAAAACGTTTCTGAGTGACAGGAATGTATTCAGTTTGATGAAAACAGTCTCACGGGAAATAATTAATTTTAAATTTCAGTATCTAACTCCGTATTTCAAATAGATCTCATTTTTCCTGTTTATAACATTTCATATCTATATCAGTACATTAGACTGAGATTGTTTTTCTTCTCCGAAAAAGGAGCTTTTGGATGAAATTGTAGAAATCTAGTTACTATTTATTAATTAGCTGTGTGAGGCGATGCCATGTTATCCATAGTATGACTGAAATCAGCCCCCCTTCAACTATGTAAAATAGTCAGTGGTTGATAGTCAAAAAAACAATCCACTGTTACAATACAGTATGGATTCAAACACTCAATGTGTTTAATGTGAGGAGAAAGAGATAAATCCCTGACTTTAAATCATCATTTCTTACATATGTAAGACTGTTTGGATCATCCCTTTGGCCTCCTACCTTTTTTAGCAATATAAACTGCAGGGTAAAATACAAGGCAAAATATTTTGTTTTTCTATGATAAGGATGATTGAATCCGTGCATTATATCGCTTTAATTAGCAGGTCTATTTTCATATGTTTAGATAATTTATTATAATAAATATTTTTTTCAAGCATTCAGTTACAAAACGTACAGGTTAAGTTTTGCAAATTTTCCGGTTATTCCTTATTCATTTTCACTGTACTTTTCTGATAAATTTCAGGTAACTTGTTAAGTTTCTACAATGTTTCCTTAATACAGGTCACTAATGTTACACGTTTTTTTCCTTTTCACACAGACCACAGAATGCTGATTCAACAAAAGATCAGTAAAGCAAACGTAGTAATTTACTGGATATTGCCGCTGCATTGCTCTCCAATTTCCACATTCACAAAATACATCATCACAGCCTTCCATAGCAATACAGTGCAGCAAAGATTATTCTTCAATTTTTGTCAAGGGTACAATACAGACAAGCATGGTTCATCAATCTCCATATTAAAATTTTACGGTATATGTAAGGACACTAACGGGTTTTCCAGTGGGTTGTTTGAATTTCCGTTTTCATGTGCATGTTTACTGCTCTATGAATTCTGGGTAGCCAAAGCTGGCTGATGAATTCATATGATTTACAATAAATCAGTCATTGTTCGGTTAAACATTGTGGTCTTTAACTTTATTAAACACTCAAGGTGGACAGGGATTTCCCCTCTCAGTCCCCTTGTCATTGTATGAGAGGTGAGTATCTCAAAATGTCTTTGCATCATATGCATTTTAAAACTGAAATGTGTTGCAATGTCAGTTACATTTGCAGTGGGCACAATAGGTTTCTTGAATTAACTTGACCCTGATGTTCATCAATCAGCTACAAAATATTAATACTAATTTTTTCTTTAGACTAGAACTTTAGACTAGCACTAGAATTTAGTGTCCAGAAAAGGATGAATAAACCGCAAAAAACAAAGAGAAAGAATACATGAAAACTATGAAGTATTAAGCACAAAGTATATCAACTCAAGAAATTTCCAACATAAGCTTAAGTAAAAACCTAATTTTTTTTGACCACAATAATTCATTATAAAGTTAGTTTTTCAAAGGATAAAAAAGAACACCTGTAGACTGTCAATAAGAGATCATGCTATTGGGTGGAGCCAGGTTCGAATTGTTTGTCTCAAGCTGAGGCAGCAAAGCATGATCTAAATGGATTGATATGTTTTATATGCAAAACTTTGAAAATTTCATCCAAAGTGAAACTATCTTTATTTTTCTGTTGAACTGCGAGGGCAAATGAGCCAAGTATATTTCGCGTCCATACACTTCTCTTGGTAATTAAAAAGCTTTCAATGAAACTTGTAAAAAGAAAGAGAAAAGTGAGGTCGTCAACGCCCACTCACACTTTATGACGAGATTTACTTCAAGCAAGATAAATATTTCTTAGCAAGCAGCCTTACATTTATAGCGCTCTAGTGAGAATATAAAATTAAGTGACATTTTGAACGTCTCCGGTGACATTGTCTTCCGCATTGCTCAGCCATACACCTCTTGGCTAAAAACAGACACTCCCAAAACTTCCACAGTGAAGCGCAAGTTGGCAGTTGACTACGTGGTTTTATAATCTATGGGACTTGAGTACAAGCTAGCAACAAGTTAGCAGTATTAGTTACGCTTGTGTAACATTAGTTAGTGGCAAGGTTATCGCGTTTCCACGCCTTCGCTATGAACGCTTACCCGACCTAACGTTACATTACATATGAACGTTAGTCTGAACAAGCTCAAGACTAACGACTCCTAAAACGGTATATTATTTATACCTCACAATGCCCCCCCCCAGCCAACCCACCGGATGAAAGAAAGACAATACTTCAAACTTCTCAAATGAATGAGTGTTTTTTTTTCTTACCTCGTTTTCTATGGAATAAAAGAGAAGAAAGAAATCCCACCAAAAAGTGGAACTTCTTGATCCAAATTCTGGGTGAGTTGTAGGCAGTGACGTCACGCGGTGAAATTCCAGCCGTCTGACTGAGTTCAGAGGTTTGCCCATGTAAGGCAGCAGGCCAGCGGTGACACCCCTGCAATAGCCGGCCCCGCCGCCGACCGCTCCTGCTTTCTTGCTTTGTGAAATTAAATAACCTATTATGGAATATGTTTATGAGTAAAATCTCCTTTTTGAAGGGTATCTCAATCGAGTGCTCTGTCTTGCCAAGAGTCATTCTTTTCTATACACCTGGAGATGGAAGCCATGTGAAATAACGGAATGAACAGATAAAAAGTTGTTAAATAAACACAAATGAAGAAGTATTCACTTTTTTTTTAAACTCTTAGTTACATTAAAATGAAACAACTCATTGGCATAGTGTCAGTAAGTAAAAGTTTTTTTTTTCCATGATCCAAAATTCCTGGTTCACAAATTTTGTCGGTGAGCTGGAGAAAGCTGCACATGTCAGGACACATTCCTGGAGAAGAAAATATCTCTTAACTGAGATTTAAAAAAAAAAAAAATAGAAACTGAAAAAAAGTCAGAGACAGAGCATCAGACAGGGGTGTCTGACCTGAACAGACACATACAGAATAACTCAGAATAAAAGGTGACCAAATCAATCCAATACGTATTGGTTATTGAATGCATTTAAATAGATCCTGACATAGAAGACGGTTCGCCTTTACCAAGAAACCACTGAAACAAACAATCCTCTTTTCCCAGACATCCAGCTTAGAAGCATCTTGGATCAGAATATAAAAAATATTAAGATATCTTGTGACCTGAATAAATCAGAATATGCATGCGAATTGTAGATTTTAGTCGAGTACCTTCGTTTCTGTTGCTCTCTATAGTGAGTTTCTTCTGTCTTTTGTCAAGTGATGTTTTGAAAAAATAGGTGACATTTTGTTTTCTGCTGAACACAAAACACACTTGACAAATGGATCTGATATACATGATCCTTGCTAAATGAGAGCGTGTTTCATTACCAGGGCGGAAGCGAACACAGGCTGTAAGATAAACAGTTTTGAACGCAAAATCACTGTGCTATCTGCTGCGAGACTGCCATTCACTTTCTGACAAATAAATTAATAAACACAACGGCTGTTTGGCCTCTAGTGGTTGGAGTGATATATTTGTCCGTTTATGTGTGTGTGTGTGTGTGTGTGTGTGTGTGTGTGTGTGTGTGTGTTTTGATTGTTAATGTAATTGCACCGTCTTTGTCAAACAAACAGCACTCAAACATGGGTGTGTTGTATATATTAAAATACTTCTCCCTATTTTGATTTGACTTTATAGCCTTCACATGCGCAGACTTTTTTCGATTGCTTATGACAATGAGACCCAAGGATCATTGTAAAGATAAATTGGGTTAATAGCATCTTTTTTTTGTTTTATCACAAACGTTGTATTATTCGAATGCCATGCATGATATTTATACTTTTGTGTGTTCGACTGGTCACAAATATCTAGGAAAAACAAATCTAAACATTATCAAAAAGCATGACCACACACACAAACATGCACATATTCATTGCGTACCGATTCCTATATTTTTTTCTGATGATAATAAATTGGAGTAATTATTACTTAGTGCCAAATTGTAATCACATTTTGAATATTAACTTTCAATGGCATTTTGAGAGAGTAATTTCCCTATCCTAGTTTTGCTTTTGTCTCACGAAAAAAGGTCATGGTGCCAGAGGCTGTCACACAGACCTTCCTATCAATTCAGATATTTTTTGTAAACTTTTATCGGGTGAGAGCTGCAATGAAAACTGTTTACAAGCGTCTAATTTCTGAAATGTCTTCCTTCAAAGTAAACCAAGTAATTTTACATGTAAAGAAAAATGAACCACTAATTTTTTTATAATTTAGATTTTTTTTTCCAAAAATCATTTTGATGCTGTGCCAGTCACCATCCACAATTTTCAGAAGCGTTTCCGTTTCATTGTGAATTAACTCGAAGGAAAATGTCAAATTCTTTACATTTTAATCTAATGGGGCAATTCAATAATTTTATCAGATATATTAAGTGAGCAAAGAATTTGTTTAACCTCATGAGGTAGTCGTACTTTTTCTAGCTCTTTTATTCGTTATTCACAGACAATTTTATAAAGAGCTAGTTTTTTAAATACTGCCATTATTGTGGCCAGTGATTCTATAACACTAAAATCGATTTTTACTTGCATAAAATTATCTGTTTGTTGGTTAAAAACATGCGCTGATATTTGCTAATCCAGAGCATTTGGAGCAATATTACATCAAGTTGTATTTTCATGACAATGTAACAGTAGTTATAAAAAGGGAACAGAATTTTCTTCAGAAAAAAAGCCACTTCATGATTAACACATTAATTTATGTGACTTTAAATCCCAGTCCTCTCCTGAAATGGGACAGTTGGCATCCTAACTCTAATAGTATTATTAAATGTTGACAATTGTATTAATAATGTAATGTGTCCTCAACACCTTTCAACAGCGGGCTTTATACACAGCCCATAGAAATGATTAAAGCTTTGATAGGACACTTAACCAATTAAAAAAAAACAGCTGATTTTTTTTCTGAAGAATATATAAATTTATAATGCATTTTTTATGAAGAAAAAAGTGCACCTAATTTTATGTCATTTAATTTCATTCACAGAAATAAATAAAATTGTAAATACTGGAAACAAGTGGCCTATTTATCCATTCAGTCTACTGAGAAAGAAAGAGGACAGTCACTGTCTACAAACCTTAACTGACACCAAAATGATCTAGATGGAGACAGAGCTCTACTGACAAGAGGACTTTTATTGATGTTAGGGTGAACTGCCCACTTGACAGCACCCTTTTGTTTCCAGCAATGATTTTTCAAACTTGCTGTAAAAAAAAAAAAAGTCAGATCGATAAATATTTCTTGTGATTTTTTTTTAATCCTATGATTTGAAGTGCAACTTATGTCAAAAATTAATATTTACTTAGCACACTAACAGATATCCAACAAAGCTCTCTCTTCATGGTCCTCATATATTTTGCCATGCAAAGTAGACAATTTGTTTGTATTTTTACAAATATATTAACTGCTTTTCTACTTCTGATTCTGCTCTGCATTCATAGTGCTGGCATTGTGTTTCCTATATTTGGTTCTGCATACATATTCAAATACCATAGATCATATCATTAAAAAGAAATGAGTGTAATCAGGTAACGTCTTCAGTTTCTAAACAGAGAAAATATTCAACTCTGTCTTTCCCAGGCTAAATGTGAAAAAGAAACATTCTGGTTCTATTTTTTCACTGATAATTTTACTTTAACGGAGCAGATTACACTCTGCCTCGAGCACTGGAATTAGCTTTCTCTTCCCCTGTGCATACAGACACCATAAACAGCAGATCGAGCTCACTGATAAACGAATTTAGATATTTTAACATCTCACCAATGCATCCCCTTGTCACTAGGTTCTAGGGCACACAGAAAAGGTAATCTCATTTGTAATGTGTGACAGCTTATTTGCAAGAGTGCACACTGGCAATTCGTTAATGGGCCCGCCAGTGATTCTTCTTTCACTCTTCCACTCTTAAAGCTGATTTCAAAAAGACACCCTGGAACAGTTTAGACGACACAAGCCATCGCCTGTAAACTCAAGTTATCAATCAAACACCAATTAACATGCCGGGTTAGAGAAAATCAGGAGTCTTTGATGTTCGGTGGTTAGCAAGTATAGTTTTATATGTCACTGATATGATACTTTTCCATTTTATCCTTACAGTACCATAGTGTGTGGAAAAGAATTAAGTTCACAGGGTCAACTAGCAGTTAATGCCATCCATGGAACTTTGTCAATGGTTTTTAAAGGTCCTGTTCTCTTCTCTTCCTCTTCGCTGGTTAAATTTGACTAATTCAAAAGGGAAATAATACTGATAATAATCTTTTGACAGAAAGAATACAGCACAAAAATCTTAAACTTTGCATGACATTGCGCCCACAGGGCACCTGTCTATATGAAATGTACTGCATGTATTTTATGTGTTGGCGAGGTCAGAATGAAAAAAACACAACAGGAGGATAAACATTTCTGTAAACAACAGATATTATACACACACACACACACACACACACACACACACACACACACACACACACACACACACACACACACACACACACACACACACACACACACACACACACACACATACATATTCATATATAGGGCAGCACGGTGACGCAATGGCTAGCGTTCAGGCCTCACAGCACGAAGGTTCGATTCTCACAAGAGGACCTTTCTGTGTATAGTCATGTCTGCATGGGTTTTCTCCAGTTCCCTCCTGCAGCAGGTTACCCTAATTGAAAAAAATCGGGAAAATTGCCCCGAACAAATGAGTGAGTGAATATTGTCTGTTTTTGTTTGTGGCCCTGCGATTGACTAGCGACCAGTGTACCCCACCTCTTGCCCAATGACCGCTGGGATAGGCGTCAGCATCCCCTATGACCCTGAGTGCAGGATAAGCGGCAGAAGATGGATGGATGGATATACATACGCACACACTTTTTTTTATCAACACACATATTACTTTTTAAATATCCAAAGCGTTTTAAATGTTGCTGCACATCTGATATCCTGTTTGATGCCCATAACACTTTCCTCCTCCCCATGCACTTCCTCTGCAGAAACCTACCAACTAGATGTAGATGACAGTGGCTACTAAGTACAGAAATGTGAGTGAAACACTATGTTTTTGCATCTCCTCAATGAGAAAAAAATGAATATCCTTCTAAATGCATTTCTACAAGCCAGGTTTTGAGGAAAGATGGAAAGGGGGAAATTGTTGATATCCCATTGGTAAAACACTTGACATCTGACAATGTGAAGTATGATGTTTTTGTTAATTTGTAGGAAATGGTCTATCTGATTGCAGTTATTGTGACCAGTCAGGCAAGTTGAGGTGCTTTGCACAAAAACAACAGTCTTTGCAGAAAACAACTAGAACAACAAATGTGTCTGGGAACTTTGCATGCTCTGTTAATTACAGCAGAGATAGCAGAGATTAGTCTTCAAGCACAACCACATTACAGGGAGTCATGCCAAATAAGGAAAAACAAAAGTAGCAGACAGGCAGACTCACTACAAAAACAATGTCCCAAAGTTACTAATCAAACAACTCCCAATCTAGATCTGGGGCTAAGATTACACTAATGAATTCTTATTCTTGTGTTTTAGCATGTAAATAAATTGTCTGAGACACAGAAAATCCCTGCCTACAGCCAGGTTTTCAGCATAAATGATCTGCACTTTTGAGCTTCATGCTGCACATTTTAAGGGTCTTAAATCAGTGGGATTATTGAAGTGTCTTGAAATGGGGGTGGGAGTAAGGGGGTGTCATTTAACTTTTCATTATATTTACAATGAACACTATCAGCTGTCTGCTTCTGAAAAAAAAAAACTTTGACTGGATCTGTTACTGATTTGGAATCTGTGCCTTAGGAAGCTAAACATTCCAGGTTTTGTTTCTTGAATGGACAATAATGGCTAATCATACAGCAGTGACACATATTACGATCAAGTAATGAGACTAATTAACTCCTCCAATGACTAGGCAGTGTATATCCTTTGGCAATAGTTCAACAACAAAGTGGTACCTAAATATTTGAACGTGAGCTAGAATTAGTGGGCCAGAACTACTCTTAAAGCCAGACACGTTAATGGGTCAGCTGCAAAATGAGTGTTTTATTACTTATTTAAATGTTATCATATTTCTTTTTCTAAATTCTTCTTGCAGAGGTTATTTAGATGATTAAGATTCCAAGAATATAATATATATTTAAATAGAGACAGAGATTTTTTTTTTCATATCTGAAAATAACAATTCTTATAATGATTACAATAATTATAATTTGCTTTTTTGCTTGTTTGCATGGTCATGTTGGTTCTGTTTTGTATTTGTGTGTGGTGTACAACATTTGTGAAATTAGAATGGTTTATCCAAACCCAGACTGTGTCTGGACTGTGTATGAAATAAGAACAAAATCCAACAATCCAACAATCCAGCAATAATTTGCATGGTTAGTTCATGATTTGATATGAATAAGTAGTAGTTAAGTGTATACATTTCCACCTTACACCACCCTAACCCATCAGCGCAATGAAGAAGTCCCTCCACACTCAAATGTGCACTCTGCTGAATATTTAAGTGTAGAAAAATCACAATCAACTCAAATGTACATTCAATGTTTTCAGAAGTTAAAGCCCTTTAAAAGTAGCTCTATGGCACTTAAAGTTTTTGTGCAAAAGGAAAACATTTTTCTATATTGAAAAAAAACAACAAAGACAGCAGCCTCACAGTTCCTCTCCTCTCCTCTCTTCAAAGGTTGTTTTTATCAAACAAGAAGGCAAAGGCATGTAGTGACAGATTTATACTTATTTATATTTATATAGATTTATACTGATTCATACTTAAAACCATATAAAGCTAGAAAAGAGAGCACGCTGGAGGATCTACAGTCCTGACCCCTCCTCAAAATGAGCTGGAAAATCACAGATTTGCTGAAAGCAATTGAGAACCACAGAGTTAAAGTCAGTAACCTTGCTGCGTGAAAATATTAAGATTTTTTTTCTTAGAATTCTTATTCTGTGCTTTAAATATAGGTTATCTAACTTTCCTTTCTTTTCATCCCCCGAGATTCACAGTAACGCTACCAACTAAAATATAAATTGTTCATAAGGTAAACTAATGTCCGTTTGGATTACAGTTTTCCATTTTGATAGGATAGATAATTAATATAGCTGCTACAATGTCACTTAAAAGGAAAAAGTGTTCCTTAATGTATCAATTATGTAATTATTTGAAATGTACTTTTGTTGAATTGTCTGAAAAACATGGAATGTTTGAGATTTTAAAAAGCAGAAGAAATTGGTACAAAACATATGATTAAAATCTACACAAAAAAAAATCAATTTACGAAAAAAATTACACTGTCAAAACAGAATTTTTATTTTTAATGTTTCTAATTGTGAAACCCCAATATTTGAAGGACAGATCAACCCATCATTTGAATTTATTTTTGTTACCTTTGATAGACACAATAAACAGTCACTGACTACCTTTTTCAATTCTAACCACAACCAAAACAATGTGGTAATCACCATCACAGTGACTCACATTTTCCCTGGAAAGAAATGGTGTTTTTCTCAGTACTGTGCCGAATGACTGTATTTGGATGATTTTTGATAAAATACACCACAAACTCCTGGCTTCTTTTTATACCACTGCTCCTGCACTCAGGGTCGTGGCGGCTTGGATGTTGGCTGTCATTGGGCAAGAGGCGTGGTATATACTTAACCAGTCTCTAACCATTCAAAGGTCCACATATAGAGACACAATTATTCACTCTCTAATTCACTCATCTGGCCATTTAGAGTCTAACCTAATACATGTTTTTTGGATTGTGAGAGGTAACCAGAGAAACCCACACAGGCACAGGGAGAACATCCAAACAGAAAGGCCTCTTTTGAAATCAAACTGAGGCACCAAGGCTATTGTGTGCCTATACACACAAAAGCACACAAACACACACACACACATATACATATATATTTTGCAGGTTAAATTGTCATAAGCAGATTTCACGCACTTAATGCAATAAAATGTTTTGTACAAGAAGAGCCAGTCCACTCACTATTCACAACACAGAATAACGATCTATGTAAAACATATTAAGTATAAAAATAAAGCAAAAATCTAAAAATTAAGACAGTTGAAATAAGTTTTGGACATATACAACTGCAAGGTTCAGTGCTAAAATAACACTGACAATATTCTTAAAGTGTGTGTGTGTGTGTGTGTGTGTGTGTGTCTTTTGATGCATGCAGTTCTGTACCATCTGCCAGATGGTAGCAAGCAGTACAATTTTTGAGCTGGATGTTTGAGGTCCTTTATAATGCTGCTTACCTTCTATGGGCACTGTCTGCAGTAATGTTGAGGAGGGGGGGGGCTGCTTCCAGTGGTGTGCGGTATCATCTACACACTTCTTGATAGTGTTTCCAGCTGCGACCGGAGCCATTCCCATGCCACATTGTGATGCTCCCCACCAGCAGGCTCTCAAGGGTGCACCTGTAGAAGTTGGTGAAGATATTGGTGTCTGTGCAAAACTTCCTCAGCACAACAGGAAGTAAGGTTGCTGGTGAGCTATCCTGACCATAATATATGAATGTAGTGACCAGAATCGATCCTTGTAATATGGACACTGAGGAACTGGAAGCTGCTGACACTCTCTACCTCCACATTGCCAGTGTTTATGACGTGATGTTTGTTTCCCTGCTGTCTCCTGAAACACATAATCATCTCTCTTGTTTTCTTGACAGTCAGAGAAAGGTTGTCTCTGTAAAAGCTGACCAGAGGCATACGGAAGTGGTGTAAAGATTAAAATTAAAAAACATTTTAAAAATGTGTATATATTTTATATACTGTATTTATATATACTCACACACACACACACACACACACACACACACACACACACACACATATATATACATACATACATACATATATATATATGTACATACATGCACTCACATATATACGCTTTGATGCTTAGTTAGACAACATTAGTTAATGTTAACCTGTTCTTTTTTCTGACCATTATTTTTACGTACACACAATTTTTCTTTCAACTGCTCATTGAGCTATGGATTCATCCATCTTTAACAAAGGGAAACGGTGGGGATGTCACATACAACAAAAACTTATAGTCAGCTCAGTCTCAAACTCATGGCTTTTAGATTCTGTGATTTCTCCAATTATTCTCACATAAAATTGCAGTTCCAAAATTCTCATAAAGTCATTGTTAATGTCAGATATTAGACATCCCCACAATTGAACAGATGGAGAAGCATCCACAACTCATTTTGAGATCCTTTTAATTGAAATACTGATATGGAGAAGACAGTAGATGATAGAGCTCTCCTTGGACAGAGTGTGAACTTGCTGTTTACTGTTTGAAGATAATATTCCAAGACCCTGCTGATGTGAATTACTGAAGAGACAAGATGCTGCGAAATGTTATATGCCAGACATATGACTTTCAAAAAACAAATATAAACGCAACATGAAATCAAGTTTGCATCTAGAAGGTTGTAAAAATGTCCACTTTGAAAGGAATTGCTTGATCCTTCTTTTGTTAATTTGATGCAGGCTGAAATTACATCAGATGACAGTATAATCCAACATCATTATCAACATCAAAATGTGTTTGGTACTGTTTGGCCCTGGGCCAGCTGTAGCACAGCTTCTGTAACGGGATGATATGGATTACAATTTGCAAACCGACCTTGCCCCCTCTCATTTTTTATGCCTGCCAGTTGTACACAGTGATGACCGCGCAATTTGCGTTGCTGCCAAATAAAACCCTAATATCCCCCTGATGATTAAGGTCACTCATACTCCACACAAGCCATCCTCCATTAAGCCCAGCAGAGGAAAGGAGATGGTGGTTTGACATCTCAGACTCAAGCCTGTCTTTGTTGCTGTTTCTCTCATGCCCAGGTCCTTTCTGCCTTGCTACAGATACCAACAACCAGTAGAGTACAATGTAATAATAAAAGTTTTTCTCCTGGGCAGTGTATGACATATTTTTGACTTCCATTTTTTGTGTCAGTTCAGGGGTTTAAGCTGCTCCACAAGAAGTTTATCCCTAAATGACAAGGATCTGAGGGCTCACCGGTCATTTGCCATCACTATCCAAAGAGATTAGACTTTTAGGACTGCTTTATTCTGAAATATGATGGAAATGTGTTGGACTAATTTGGCTTTAGCAGGATTGGCTGAATATTAGTCCACTTATCCATTTTTTTTATCCCATGGCTGCGATGAACATACTGTGCTAGGACAGATCTGCTAGACGTCCGTGCAATACTGATTTTTCCTTTTTTATTTTCAGTTCTTCTCACATTCTTTTAATGATGACAGCACTGATGCTGACATTGTAAAGCAGTGCAGCATGTAGTACTGTGAATAGAGAGAGCATTGGGAGTTCTTACCATTGGCAGTGAGCATATCTGCACAGACAGCATGTGTATTCATTTAGTCTGACTTCAACATCAGGTGTCAGGAATGATTACACACTAAAATGCTGCTTTCTGCAAAAGCCGTTCTGATTCACTTGAAGAAAAAGTGCTCCATTGCTTCACGGCCAAAGATGAAGGGTAAGATGATGCCCTGCAACATCATCATTATATTGATGTTGCTTCAGAAAATAAACAAACTGTTATTAGTATTTGATTTTTTTAATGCCTTTCAGCGCTTCAGCATTGTCCTTCTTTTTTTTTTTTTTTTTTTTTTCGCTCATCCATTTTACTGACCTTCCTTTTAGATATACCAGGTTAAAGTGACAGCTGGTGTGATGTAATAACACCCCCACCACTGGACAAGTTATAAAGAGCAATATCTAGTTCCATGGATTGACATAAGCTTAGGCAGATTAATGCCCCGGGACACTGAAATGTTTGTAGTATAAAAGCTCTGTTTATAAAACAATGTGTCATTGGCATATATGAAAAAGTTTGAGTTGCCAGATGGCCGTCTCTCCATGAGTTCCTTCACATAAAAGGTATGGCTAGTCGACAGTTGTCCTCCTGTGGTCTAATGGGATTTTAGACTGTTTAGACAAATTATATGTGAGGAAACTGGGATTATTCTACATGCTGTTTAATCTCCGTTTTCACCTCAAAAATGAGTCTGCCCCAAGTAATCATGGAAAAGTTAAGTGTGTGACTGTTACAATCAATGAACACTAGAGAGCAGGCGGCCTATCAGCTCCAAGAGCTAGAGATGCCCTGTGGACCTTTCACTGACATGAAATGTGCTCAGTCGACTTGACTGTCTTCAGCCCAGCTGCCGTGTCACTTTTCAGTGAGCATTTCCATCCTGCTGGAGAACACCGCGCAGAATCGCTCTACTGCCGCCAGACACAGATTCTGTACCTTCTCGAACAAAAGACAGCTTTATCCCTTCAGCCTTGGTTGCCACTCAGGGGAGACTTGGGCACCAGAAAGACTGTATTCTTGATCATCAAGCTATTTGCACGGAAAACAAAAGTGATGCAAACAGAGAGATAGGCTCTGTTGTTGCTTTGAAGCTTAGTGTTAGCAGATAGAAAGGTGAATTGTTTTCAGAATCTGATACTGAAAGACATCTGAGGGCACAGCAAAGGCCCTTATGCTTAGTGAACTGGGGTCACCGCTTTAAAAGTAAGATTCAGAACTAACATCAAATTCCCACTACAAGTCCCAGAATGCCACTCTCCTTCCAGCAGAGAAAAGGTGAGACTTCTCTCTTCTTCTCAATGTAAAATCGATGTGATGCAGACGACTGTTGAAGAACAGAAATAATGTTAGTGATTGTCTGTCGGTTTTCTAAAGAAAAAAATTGTTGTTTTTGTTGCTGTTGAATTTTACTTTTACGTGACCTGTGTGCTGATTGTAAAATGTGTACTTAGATGTGCAACACATGTGACTGAAGGGTTTTAAATGAAATAGCGGAAAACTAGAAGACTGAATTTCAATTAACAGTCCAGAGTTGAAAATGTCTTATAAGAAATATTTGCAAAATATATTTACCACAAGTAAAATTAATTTTAAATATCTTGATATAATATTTCAGTTAATTATTTTTAGTACATTTGACAGCATTTTAAAGTTGCAGTTTATCATTGTGGATTGTATTTTAAAATATGTGTATAGAAACATTTAAAAAATATTGCAGTTTATTCTGCAACATGAATCCAGTCAAGTGCGAGATTCACTTTACACAGTACTGTTCAAGTTAAGTGAGTAACACATTTTTTTCTTCAGGAAAAAAACAACAATAATGACAACATAAAACAAAAAAACAGACAAATAATTCCCAGAATATTTAAATATCTTATTCAATGAGGTATCCGTCACATATATGCAATGTAATAAAAAAGTACATTTGCTTCTCAAAGGCAGTGGACTGAAAGAATAAAGTAGTATCACACTACATCTGTATATTTCAGTCCCATATTGGTGCTTGGGAGATAATCTTAAGAATTAGGAGTCTCCCTTTAAGTAAAAGTGTTTGAGTCATCAAACAGGAATGTAAAAAGGAAGTTTAAATAACTTAAAATTAAAAAAAGACATTTGATGAGGAAAAGAAATACACAATATTTTCTTCGGATGAAAATAACAATTTTAAATTTTTTCACTTCAGCGAAGAGAAACAACATTTTTGCAACACTTTTCCGCCATAGAAACATACAAGCTCTCTGAAGTAATTTTGTATACAAGAATACATCTTTACTTAAAGTGAAGATATCAGGTTCAACTGTTAAACTGACAATGGGGATATATTTACCTTTATCTTAACCTATGTTGTTGTATTGCACTTCCACTTTGCATTTCCTGGTCTGTGGTCATACTTTGAAGATACCAAATAATATCGTGACTTAATGCAGCCTCAGGGGGGCACAGGCCAGTGTCTCCCTGAGCTGGTCCCAAGCCCGGATAAATGTGGACGGTTGCGCCAGGAAGGGCATCAGGAGAAAAAAATTGTGCCAAAACCAAATATGTGAATCAAATTTAAGAATCTCATACCGGATGAGTCGAGGCCCGGGTTGACGGCGAACGCCATTGGTGCCGATAACCTGCAGGGTACCAGTGGAAATTGGGCCACTGTGGGTTTAAGAAGGTGAGGAGGAAGGTGGGTTTGGAAGCAAAGAGAGAAGTGGGAAGGCAAGAATCTGGGACTTTGAATACTGGGTCAATGAAAGGAAAAGTGGAGAGTTATTTGACATAATGCAGAGAAGGAAGCAGGTTACAAGTGGTACAATCATAAAATTGACAGGAAGAGAAAGAGTCGGTATTACCCTGAAGGAGGACTTTGTGTGGAATATTCTGGAGGTGAGAGGAATGTCACATAGACAGATGAGTCTGAAGTTGGAAATTGAAGGTGTGATGCTCAATGGTTTTAGTGGCTATGCCCAATAGGTAAGTTAGAGGAGAAGGACAAGTTCTGGAATGAGCTAGATGAAGTGATGCAGAATAGCCCCAGAGATGAGAGAGTGGTAATTGGTGCAGACTTCAATGGACATGTTAGTGTAGGCAATAGATGTAATGAAGAAGTGATGGGCAAGTTTGGCATCCAGGACAGGAACGCAGAAGGACAGATGATGGTAGACTTTGCAAAAAGGATGGAAAAAGCAGTAGTGAACATTTTTTCCAGAAAAGACAGGGAGACGTTGTAACTTATAAGAGAGAGGTAGGACCATGCAGGTAGACTACATCTTGTATAGACAAGGAATCTGAGGGAGATCAGTGACTGCAAAGTAGTGGTAGATGACAATGTAGCCAGACAGCATATGACAGTGGTTTGTAAGATGACTCTGGTGACAAGGAAGATCAAGAGGACAAAGGCAGAGCAGAGGACAACATGATAGAAGCTTAAAAGGGAGGAGTGGTTTTCAGGAAAGAGTTGTAAAAAAACTCTTTGGTTTGGTCAGGGAAAGCTCCCAGATGACTGGACTACTGCAGTTAATATGATCAGGGAGACAGGTAGGAGAGTGCTTGGTGTGTCATTTGGAAGGAAAGTAGATCAGGAGACTTGGTGGGGGAATGAGGTCTAGGCCTTTATAGAGAGAAAGCGGTGAGTGAAGATGTGGGATACTCAGGGGACTGAAGAGAGCATACAGGAGTACAGGGAGCTACAGTGTAAAGTGAACATAGAGGTAGCCGAGGTATGATGACTTGTATGTGTGATTGGACAGAAAGCAGGGAGAGAATAATTTATACAGGCTGGCGAAGCAAAGAGATAGAGATGGAAACGATGTACGGCGGTTCTGGGCGATTAAGGATAGAGAGGGAAATGTATAGACAGATGCCAGAAGAGTAATGGGAAGATGGAAAGAGTACTTTGAAGAGCTGATGAATGAGGAAAATGAAAGAAAGGCAAGGGTAGAAGAGGTCACTATTGTAGACAGCAAAGTAGCAGAGATTAGTAAAACTGAAGTGAGGAAAGCATTGAAGAGGAATAAAAGTGGAAAGGCATGTGGTCCTGATGATATACCTGGGGAGGTATGGAAGAGTCCAAGAAAGGCAGCAGTAGAGTTTCTGACTAGATTATTCAACACGAGTTTAGAGAGTGAGAAGATGCCTTGGTAATGGAGAAGAAGTGAGATGGTACCCATTTTTAAAAATAAGGGTGATGTGCAGAATTGCGGTACCTAAAGAGGGCTAAAGTTGATGAGCATACAATGAAGTTATGGGAAAGAGTAGTGAAACTAGATTGAGCAGTAGTCAGCATTTGTGAACAGCAGTATGGCTTAATGCCTAGAAAGGGTAGTTCAGATGCAGTGTTTGCTTTAAGAATGTTAATCGAGAAGTACCGAGAAGGTCAGATGGAGCTGCATTGCACTTTTGTAGACCTTGAAAAAGCATATGACAGGGTGACAAGGGAAGAACTCTGGGATTGTATGAGGAAGTCTGGAGTCGCAGAGAAGTATTTTAGACTGGTGCAGGACATGTATGCTAGCTGTGAGACAGTGGTGCAGTGTGCTGTAGGGGTAACAGAGATGTTCAAGGCGGAGGTGGGACTCCATCAGGGATCAGCTCTGAGCCCCTTTTTGTTAGGAATGGTGATGGACAGGCTGACAGATGAGGTTAGACAGAAATCTCCATGGACTAAGATGTTTGCAGGTGACATTGTAATCTGTAGTGAGAGCAGAGAATAGGTTGAGGAAAAACTATAGAAGTGGAGGTATGCTCTAGAAAGGAGAGGAATGAAGGTTAGTTGCAGTGAGACAGAATATGTGTGTGAATGAGAGGAACCCGGATTGAACAGTGAGACTACAGGGAGTGGAGATCAAGAAGGTGGAGGATTGCAGGTACTTGGGGTCAACAGTCAAGAGCAGCAGAGAGTATGGAAAAGAGGTGAAGAGACAGATTCAAGCTGGTTAGAATGAGTGGAGAAATGTGTCAGGGGTACTATGCGATAGAAGATAATCAGCCAGAATGAAGGGACAGGTGTACAAGACAGTGGTGAGACCAGTGATGCTGTATGGCTTAGAAACAGTGGCATTGACAAAAAGACAGGAGGCAGAGCTGGAGGTTGCAGAGATGAGGATGTTGAGGTTCTCTGTGGGAGTGACAAGGATGGATAGGATCAGGGATGAGTTCAGAGGGACAGCACATGTTACATGTTTTGGAGAGAAGGTCAGAGAAGCCAGACTGAGATGGTTGGGTCATGTACAGAGGAGGGATGGTGAACATATTGGTAGATGGATGCTGGAATTTGAGCTGCTGGGCAGGAGGTCTAGGGGAAGACCAAAGAGAAGATTTCTGGACGTAATGAGAGAAGATATGAAGTTAGTGTGAGAGAGGAGGATACAGATAATAGGGTTGGATGGAGAAGGTTGATTCACTGTGGCGACCCCTGAAGGGAAAAGCCGAAAGGTAAAGAAGAAGAATATAGTGATTTAACAATGATACATTAAGAAAATAAATTGTAATTAAAAAGAAACATTTTTAATTCAATTTCAGTCACATATAAGTAATAAATAGGGGGTTTCTAATGCGATCTGATGCTATATCAGAATGATAATAATAAAACTTTCCGAATTTTAGAGGGAGAAAATATTTTGAGCCCTTACTGGTTTTCGCATTTATTGAGAAAGGTTCAGGTTATTTCTTTCTTTACAAATTTCTTGATGTGCATGTGCTTTTTATATGAATATATTTGACTTGAGATTTCCAATAATATTAAAAAAGTGGAACTTAATTTTGAATATTTTTTTCTTTTTTGCCTTGCGTTGCTTTGGGAGATCGTGCTCATCCTCATTTATATATATATATATATATATATATATATATATATATATATATATGTGTGTGTGTGTGTGAGTGTGTGTGTGTATATATATATATATATAAAACTAAATCAATAAAACAAATACCAATCACAGATCTGACCCCTTCCATCTCATTTTAAAGTAAATTAAAGTAAATGTTATTATAACTTTTAAATATTTTGTCTTAAAGCGAACGGACATTTGAGAGATCTGAAATTTTAACAGCAATTCCTTGAAAATGTTGCCACTTTTATTTCTTTTTTAATTTTTGGGGTAATTTCTTGGTTACTTTCAGGTAGTCATTGTAAATGCTTATGTGATAATTTACAAATGTTTATGGAAGACTTTTTTGCCAATTGCTTTACATTGCCATACAATTTTTCATGCAATGGTATGAGACAAAAAAAAAAAAAAAAAAAAAACTCATTTTCTCAGTATACTTTGATAGTTAGACAATGTTACATTGCAACATGAAAATGCCACAATGGCTGTCATAATTAACAAAGTATTGCCTGAGACTGCTTTTCTGTGGAAGCAATGTCTATTCACTTCCAAAGACATAAAAGAGTAAAGGATTTAAAACTAATACTGATATGACTTTTTTTTGTTGCATTTTACTGTACAGAGGGGAGCTGTAAATACTGCACATGATGCAAAATCATACTTAAGTAGCTTTTGAGATAATAGTTAGTTTGCTTCAACACCAACTGGAAATTAAAGGCCCGTGGATATTTTGCAGAAATAGAAATGACTGCACTGATAAATTGCTCCCACTGAGTAAGTAATACTTACAGTTTAACAACAACTAATAGTTGATAGGAAAGCAGTTCATAAAAGGGGGTGATATAAACAGTTTTATTGAATCGTTTCTGAAAATGGGGCAGACAACAGACATCTTTTTTTCATTTGTTCATTTCAGTCTCTGTGATATGTTACTGACAGCTAGTATGTTTGTCAAATGTTAGAATGGAATATTGGTATATGTTAGAATATCCCGTTATGATTATAATACATTGTGTTTACATACATTCATTGTATTTACTTATTTTGATTGTAGTCCGTGTGTGACGTGAGAACGCTCACGTCAAGAGAGAGACTTGCGAAATCCCCTACGCCAAATTATACAGTGTCCAACCTTACACCATTATTCCACTATCAATTGCAAAGACTGTTAAAATGTAACTGCGAGACCCCATCATGTAATATAAAGGAATGCACTACCCTGCTTTTCCGATGACACCCCCTGTGGATAATCGACCAGAGCCAGGGGGTCAGGGGAAGTCATTATCAGGACTTCTTCCGAACCGCGACTTCGATCAAAGCACGGTTTTACACAACCCAGGTGCTCAAATTCCAAGAGAGCGTAAACCAGGGGTCGGGGAAGTCATTGTCAGGACTTCCTCCGACCCTTTTTGGCCAAAAGGTATAAAATGATGATCCTTTTGGATCCGGGGCCAGAACTTCTTCATCTACACATTCGACTGGATGCGTCTCAGCGGGTGTCTAGAGGAGCCGAACGATCCTCATGGGGTGACATTCATTCTGGCCCGGGATATCTGGAAAGTGAGTTTTCCTGACTTTGAATAAACCATTCTTGCTTGATTAGTTCCTGGCCGTTATGACATTTTTCCCTGACCAGGAGCCACAAAAACGGACATAATACTTACAGTTTAACAACAACTAATAGTTGATAGGAAAGCAGTTCATAAAAGGGGGTGATATAAACAGTTTTATTGAATCGTTTCTGAAAATGGGGCAGACAACAGACATTTTTTTTTTATTTGTTCATTTCAATCTCTGTGATATGTTACTGACAGCTAGTATGTTTGTAAAATGTTGGAATGGAATATCGGTATACATATAACAAGGCTTCGAAAAAAGGTGTCCCATCTTCATCATTTACTACTCACACACACTTTGAATTACTGCATTTGTTGCTCATTGTAAACAAGAGAAGAAATAAAGACCAAATACTAATATTGTGAAGATGTTCCAAGATGGTAGCTGAAGTTACATAATTGTACATAAATGTCTAGCCTCATGCTTTGTGGAACACACTGACCCATCATCCAGCAGATGGCATACTGTCAAAGGCTGAAAAAATTCCATCAAGTTGAAATTTGCAGGGAACATTCCTGGTTTCTCTCAGCTGGCCTTCAGAAAGCCCTGATTCTACATGCTTTGATTTTACTTAATTGGAATTCTAGTCCACTAACATGCATCTGCTCTGACTATAACCTTGCTGGTGAACTCAAGGGTATCCACATGGACACTGCAAATACAAAGTCCAAAACTAGCAAATAAGTCACGAGGCAAAATAAAGCTTTTATTTCCAGCGAATCTCATGATTGCAAGGAAAAATAGATAACATCTTGTTAGTTGATTTTACTTTTACTTAATGGTCATGTGGATGTGTCCGTGCGTTTGCTTGCATCTTTCTTTGTGTGCATGCATGTCTGAGTTAAACCATGCGGCAAGCCGACTTTTTAAATGTGAGACACAAAGCATCCTTGCAGAGACAATATTTTGTTGAAACGGGGTTTGCCTGCTTGTCTGTTAGTTAAACAGAAAGAGACATCTAAGAAAATGTATGTTACCAGCAGTATATTGTTACCTTAGAAGAAGTACCTTTATTGTCAGATTCAGTTATACGTCTCAACATCAACTAAATTTGACCAGAACCAATTTGACCATCTAACGCATCATGGATGAACCTCGAGCCACTCATGACCTTGTCACAAACATATAATATATAGAAGGCAGCTAAGGAGCAGCTAGGGGTTCAGTGTCTTGCTCAACAACACTTCAATTGGCTAGGAGGAGCACGGGAATCAAACCAGGACTGTTCTGTTCCTAGGACAACCACTCCGACCCCCTGAGCCTCACCGCACCCGTAACTGGGTCTGCATAAAAATCTTATAAAGTGGCAGAGAATTTTCCCCAGGATCAATTCATTACCCACTATGTTGTTCAACTGATATAAATGATGCTTTTCACATGCTTTGTTGATCTATTTAAATAGATGAATTAGCAAAACGCATAAATAAATACAATATTACGACTGCAACAATGAAGAGCAAAAATGTGTGTTTTGTTTTTGACATAATGGAACCGTTGCATGATTGAAACCTGCAGTTTTGTTTTAAAAAGGGCGGGAGGATGTAGCTTTATTGTTGACAAACAAATGAGGATCCTACTGAGATAAAAACAGTGAGTAAAAAAGTGAAACTTAACAATATAAAAAGAGACTTCTTTTTAGAGAAATTAACTAAAAAGACCTCAGTAGCTAACAGCATTATCTGTTTGGTGTTACAGCTTGGTTGCATCATGCCTCTCAGAACAAAACTCCACACTCACATCTTTGCTGACAATGAACACTGAAGTTGGCAGAATTTTGCTGTGAAAAGAGACAAAAGTGTGCAGTTTATAAAAAAAAAAGTGAGGCAACCTCCGGGCCTCGGGCTTTTGTCAGTGGGCATTTCTATTCAATAACCTATCATGCACAGAGTGTGGATAATAATGCTGCTTACAGCTGTTTCTCACCGTGTCAGGAGTGTTCTTTTTAGCGTATGGCATCTGCTACTGACCACTTCTGTTATTAAACATCGGGGCCACTCGGCCCGGGAGATGTCACAGCCTATTATTTAGTGACAACATTGATAGGAGTCAATACCAAGGGTTAAAATTTAGGGTGAATATTTACAATAAAAAGGTTATTGACCATTTGGTCTGCATGCTGTTTCTGTCATCTGTAAGTGGGTCATTTATTTTTTGCCAGCAAATGGTGGAGTAAAAGTTTGCCAAGGATTTACAGTAATTATCTCATCCTTGTATAGCAGGGCACAGCATGAGGCCTTGGCAAATTACACATCACTCTCTTAACTCCTCGATGGTTTATGGATGTGCATTATGCATAGCCATGCTGCAGTGCCTTAAACATCCCCCAAGTGGAAAGGACTAAAGTTGACGCTGCTCTTTGGTGCTCATCATACTCTTTATTTGGCAGTGCAGAATCAGAGATTGCTTTCAAACTGTGTCTTAATTAATGTGGAGACTCGACACTCCACCAATAAGTTGTTTACACCTGGAATGTGTTTAGTGGGAAGCTGGAGCCAGATGGGCAGACGCTTTGGCAAATTCACAGAGAAATGTCAGTGACAATGCAGTAGAGTGTTTCATCAGACAAAAGGTTAAAATATCATCAAGCAAAAGAGATGAATGCATATTAAGAAAAAAAATGTTTATTGGGGTGTTGAGAGCTGCTCAGTACTATAGAATGAAATTAAAATAACATTATGTTATGAGCGTGTTGTGTGAAATAATCTTCAGCTGAATTAGAATGAATGGAAACTTTGTCTGAAAGTCAAGCATTGTCAGTTTTCAGAGAGGTCTTCAAAAAATTTTAATCATTTTCAAAATTTCAACCAGAAACTTTAACATCGTGGAAAAGAGTGGCGGAGGAATTGACTGGGGTTTTTAAAGTTACTCTTTGTTGCTTTTTTTTTTTTTTACAACATTAATGGCAAATCTATACGACAAAGCTGTGAGTTTAAATAACATTTTCTGACAAATGAAAAGTAATGCGAGAGGAGGCAGAGACATTCTTTTCTGATTTACATAAAATCCTAGATATTCAAATGATTAATCTATATTTGAGTATTATTTGAGAACGATATTATGCACGTACTCTTTTCTCATGATAAATGTTATAGATGAACATTATGTTTTGAAGTCAGATGATAATGTTTTTGGTCATCTTTCTTAGCCCAACAGATTCTGCTTCAGTTCCAAGGAGTGCATGGGATGAGGAAAGATGGCCAAAGTGTGATTTGGAATCACGATCATCAAAGTTTCCAAGGTGAGTCACTAATATACTTGCCAATAGGCCATGAAAATAATGCATCTTTTAAGATGCTGTCATACACAAAAAATCATCTGTGAGGATTTCTACAAAACAGTAGTAAAACAAATATAAACCTGTTAGTCTCATGCCCACATTAAAACATTTCAGTTTGTCATGAAAAAGTCATGTTTGTACACACAAAATAAATAATCTGAGAAGTAGAAAAATACTTTAAAAAATAGAATTATAGAGGGTATATTATAAAAAAAACAAATGGAAAAAAAAATGTTTTGAGTTGCCAAACGTCCTTCATTATAAAATTATATTTATCCGGAAATGATTCAAGTCGCGTACCGATGAGTGTTTTTTTTTTAATAGAAGTGTACACATCACCTGGGTTTGACTCCATTGCAAGCATTGTTCCATTTCGAGAAATCACACGGATCTAGTTAAAAACATTTCTTTCACAAAGAATATAAAAAAAATAAAAAAATAAAAAAATTAAAAAAAAACGCGAACATAAGTATTGTATTTGAGGGTGAGTATAGCGCCTATTGGGAGTTAAAATTAAAAAGCAAAATAAAATGAAAGCGGCATCGGACGAACTTAACTGATGACTTTTTGAAATGTTAGACAGAACTGTTTGCGACGATCTAATGTTATTCTATTTCGTAGTAAACAACGGCCACGTTATAGCTTTCCTGTCTCTAATAACGGGCAACTACGAGGCGAGCACATCATGAGTCAAACGTAATGAGCGTGTAAATACTGACCAGCTCGATCGTGCAATAAGACTGAATGGCAGACAAAACCCGCACAGGATACCCGTCCTTATGAATCTGAATAATAAATAAATCGGATCGCTCCTGTTTTGCACCGTGGCGATTCTCCTTCTGCGAAATCGGAACAACCTGCAAGGTGCTAAATGAGGGTAAAACAATCACTTGGTCCGAATCAGATCGGTGTGCGGTAAATATAAGGTTTGAGTAGTACACGATACCGAGCATCTATCCGAAACATGGGAGTAAGAATTAGTTCTCAGAATATCGGGGGCTGGGTTTAAGAAACTGCTGACGTAGTTGGGTCGAAGTCCTGTGAATCCGGACTCAACCAAAAGCAGGGGTGTCCGGATTGCTGCGAAGAATCTCTTTTGCGTTATTTTAACTCAAAATAGACATTTGACACCAGATTAACTATTCTGTCGGAGGGATAGGATCGTCAAAATTCATCTTGTGCAGTTAGTATCGGGATTATTCACTTTTCTGACAAGTTGTTTACATCACGGATGTCTCCGACACCTCTCCCCTGTCAAGAAACAATGGAACGGTCTCAGGCTCAAATTCCGAGAATTGAGCTCCACTGATTCTTAGAACTGGGGTTCTTAGAAGTGGTGATGCAAGAAGTTTCTAGGAAAGCGCTACCAGGTGATTTTTTTTTTTTTAATTTCTTCTTTCCTCACTTTTGGCGCGAAATTGTTATCTGCTGTTCGCTGCTGATGTTGTTAGTGAATGTTGTGTTTGTGAACCCGGGCATGTTTGTGTTGAAGTGTGGTAGTCGGAGCGGCGGAGGCTCTCGACTCCGGACCGTTGACAGCTAACTTTGACAGGTCGCTCGCCGTGACGCTTCGCTAGCCGAGACCCACCGCGAAGCTCCGCGTGTACAAACGCAGTAACGTCCGCGTTATACACATGTACGCCGGGGAGATAGAAGCCTTCGGAGTCGCGGTGGACGTTAAGGGAGGGGGTATAGCTTTCTAAAAGCACTAGCTGTTTTAAAAAAAAATGATATAAACGCTGCGTTCACCGGTGTCGAGAAATACGCGACGGCGCTCCCGGGACAACTTTGGTGCCCGGCTTCTCATGCCGGGTGTCTGTATGAATGTGTAAAATAACTTCTCGTTCTAGACAGCGGTTTGTTCCGATGGGAGCGCGGAACAAACCTCAAGCGAGCGGAAACGCAAGCGTTGATGTGTTTCCGCGTTAGAAGCGTCGCACCAAATAGTCTGGTTTGTTTCCACTGTTGCGGGTGGGTGGATGGGGAGGCAGAAAAAGAGTTTGCCGTGCAACTTAAGGTGGTTTAGTTTTGCTGAGATGCGCAAAGCTTTTCCGCAAAGGGTCGGCTCGTTTCTGACAAGTCCCGAGCATCTGACAAGAACCGTTAGAAAACACGTGGCCTAAAAACAAACAAAACAAAACAAAAACAAAAAAAAGCCCAAACAATTTTTTTTAAAAGAGGAAATCCGCAACGATTTCTCTCCCTGACAATGTAGTAGCATGTTTAATTCACGTTGAATCAATGTTTTGGAAACTATAATTCGTTGATCGCAATACCAAAGTGAATTATTTCCTAAAACAAATGCAGGAGTACATTTTTTGTGGTTCATTTATTTTCAGACTTACCACGTTCTCACGTGAATTACAACAAAACAACATCCGTGCGTGTCAACAAAAGTAATAATAACCTTAATCCAAAGACATACTTGTCATTCACAAGTTATTCACTCTCAGAAAAGTGAATGGACTTAATGCGTTTAATTATCCATTGACTATAAAAGTGTTCACAAAACGCCGCCGCGTTTATAAAACACAATTTATTCGTGCGTGAAATATGTTGAAGTATGAGTCGAGTTCAAGTCACATTGCAGTTGAAACCTTTGACGGGCGAAGTTTCCGCTTAGATTGTGTTTTGATATTTTCGGCAATATTCATGCTGATATTATATTCCAGTTCATGCTGAAATTAAAAAAAAAAAAGAATTAAATGAAATCACGGTATGCTCGGATTTCAAGTAGATCCTGCGTCACACCAGGGCGGATCGAGATCATTCTGAAGTCTTATAAATTAACTTTAATCATAAATAGAACTTTGAACGCATTTCCGTTGATGTCACTGTTTATAAATGTATGGAGTTAGTCAATAACAACTTTATCATGTCTGCCTTAGTTCTGCCTCGTTTTAGCGTTCAGCTAAATCAATGAGCTATAATTGTCATATTGTGCTGCTAGTGGAAATAAAAGAAGAGAAAAGGGATTCCAAAGGTGAAAATTCTAATATCTGGCACATTTTTTATTGATATATAAATGTCTCCACCCTCTGGCAGAACACCATAATGTCTTTCTTGGTCTACTGTGGTAATACTAAATCACGCAGAATTTAATCCCAGTCAATTTTATTTTTTGTTCTTTACAACACAAGTGTCATGTGGCATATCAGTAAGTGAACGGCATTTGGATTTGTTTGTAATCTATTTCTCTTTGCAGAACTTGACAAAATGGCTTGCACAGCAGACAGCTGCATACAATTTACACGCCACGCCAGTGATGTTTTGCTCAACTTGAATCGGCTGCGCAACAGAGACATTCTCACTGATGTCACAATCTTGGTGAACAGACAGCAGTTTCGCGCTCACAAGACTGTTCTCATGGCGTGCAGGTGTTTGTCAGCTTAGCTAAGAATCCAATGTCTGATTGTGCTGGGAGATTAAGTGTCTGATATTTGTATGTTGTTCTCTTTTCATGACCACAGTGGGCTGTTTTACACCATCTTTACTGACTCCCACAAGTGTAGCCTTAATGCGATCAGTCTGGACCCAAAGGTGGATCCAGAGGGCTTCGCTATTCTGCTAGACTTCATGTACACTTCCCGCCTCACCCTAAAGGAGAACTTGATTATGGCGATCATGAACACAGCCATCTACTTGCAGATGGACCACGTTGTGGACACCTGCCACAGGTTCATCAAATCAAGGTAAGTACAATACACTTTCATTCCAAGTCAGTTAGTCTCATCATGAGTAGCCGCATGTTTATTTTTCTTTGTCTCTTCCTTAACAGTGATCCGACCGCCAAACTGCCCAGAGATGAATTTTTGGTCAGTCCCTTAGTTTTGCCTCAGGATGTTCATGCATACCGACCCCATGATGTTGTTGACAGTTTGCATAGCCGCATAGCTCCATTCAGGGATGGAAGGCCTTACGGCTCTAATATGTTCAACGGAGTCAGCACTCCCAGTAACTACCATCTCTATGGGCAATTCCCTATGCCTGGATTCCCTTTCCCTCTCTGCAAGCTGACGGACACCAAAAACACATTTACAGACTTCTCAAGAAGTAGTATCCACCACAAGCATTGTTCTCCACATGACAGCGCCAACTCCAGCAGAACAGAATATAGCCGTGCCGTTGGCACCAGTTTCTCCAGCATTATTAACTCCGCAACCTATGCTTCCAGGGAAGTAGGGAGAGATGATGAGATGAAAAAGGAGAGCCACGAGGGTGTCAGCCAGTCTATCGGTCCCACTGCAAGGAAGTGGGTGTTTCCTCTGTTAGCCGTTGAACACCACAAAGACTCGAGCAAAGAGCACACCCCTCAGACAGAGGAAGATCTGATCCATCACCACTATCCATTGGGAATCTCCTCCGCTGGACGCAAGAGCCTAATAAGCAGCCCACAGAGTCCACTTAAATCAGACTGCCAGCCCAACTCCCCAACAGAATCCAGCAGTAGTAAGAACGCTGGCCTATCCCAATCAAATGGACCCCAAGCCCTTGCAGGAACACAGGACCCCAAGGCTCGCAACTGGAAAAAGTATAAGTTCATTGTGCTGAATCAGAGCACGAAGGAAGACGAAATGGGGCTAAGGGACCCGGGCCTGTGCTCCCCCCAGCGCCTTGGCCTGCAACCCTACCTTCACCCAAGCGACTCGGAGAATTTGGACCCACAAGCCACAAGCAAGAATAGCGATCACATCGAAGATCTACCCATGCCCCAGACCAGTCGTCTCAACAACATCATAAACAAGTGAGTTTTTTTGTATTTAATTACATCTTACAAATCAGCTTTAGAGGTGGATCCGTCTGTGTCGCTCTGCGTAGAATGCAAAGATAATAGCATATTAATGAATTAATGATTAATATTTTGATACCTTTTTGCTTGTTGTTGTATTCTGTGAACAATATTTGATAGTTCACCAATAATTAAAATTCTATGGATTGTGCCAGACTGTACTTGTGAAACCTGACTCAAGTGTTTGTTCACACTGGACTCTCTTGTTGTTTCAAGTGCACTTGAGGGTTCGCTGAGAAATGGTGACAGTCATTCCCCGCACTACCTGAACCGCCTCAGCTGCTCATCCTGTGGCTCGCAGTCCCCAAAGCATTCCGAAGTCTGCCCCAACACTTCCAGGTCCCGTCTAGAAGACGATATGGCCGAGCTGCATTCAGAGTACTCCGACTCTAGTTGTGGTGAGTTTTTTGTCTTGTCGTCTTTTGTTTTTTTGTTTTGTTTTTTTTTATTTCTTGCGGTTAGATTAGGCGTGTAGGTTAATAGCAGCAAATAAAAATCAAAAAGTAAATGGTTAACTTTTATCCTGATTTCTCTTGAACAGAAAATGGTACATTCTTCTGTAATGAATGTGACTCTAAGTTTGCTGAAGATGAAGCGCTGAAACGACATATGCTCCAAGTTCACAGCGACAAGCCATACAAGTGTGACCGCTGTCAGGCAGCCTTTCGCTACAAGGGTAACCTTGCCAGCCACAAGACTGTCCACACAGGTACAGGAAAAAAAGTCAAAACTTATCCCAAGATATGATTCCATCTGACCCTAAGCATCCCTTTTTACCCGTGTTCTTTGCGTTCTTATTTTCAGGAGAGAAGCCGTATCGTTGTACTATCTGTGGTGCTCAGTTCAACAGACCAGCTAACCTCAAGACTCACACTCGCATACACTCAGGAGAGAAGCCATACAAATGTGAGACGTGTGGGGCGCGTTTTGTACAGGTAACGTTCCCCGTGTAAAAATCGGAACCGTGTTCGATCTAAATCATTTTCTTCTGTGTACCGATAAATATTATGAGTATCGAGCTCTGAAGGAACATGTAATTATTGGTGAGTATTGCTATGTTCGGTTTTACCAAAGTGCCCATAATGGCGTTTTGGCTGTTGCATAATGGATATGAACTAAAAAACGCTTTATCCAAGTGCAGAGCTCTTTGAATTGATTTCCTACACATTCTTTTCACAGATGTTTGCATTCAATTTTGTGATTCAAGCTGATTTTGATAATGCTTCCTTGCCAGGTTGCTCATCTTCGTGCCCATGTGTTGATCCATACCGGTGAGAAGCCATATCCATGTGAGATCTGTGGAACACGCTTCCGGCACTTGCAGACACTGAAGAGCCATCTGCGTATACACACAGGAGAAAAGCCCTACCATGTAGGTTGACGCCACGCTACTATATTGAGATCCATAGTTATGAAGCAAATGCTATAAAATGTTTCACCAATTTCCTTTACAGTGTGAGAAATGCAACTTACATTTCCGCCACAAGAGTCAGCTACGACTGCATCTTCGACAGAAGCACGGGGCCATCACAAACACAAAGCTCCAATACCGTATATCGACAGCTGACATGGGGACTGACTTGACTAAGGCATGCTGAGTTGTCAGAAGGGGATTATTTTTGGCAGAGGCAATCTAGACCTTGGCATTTAAAAATCCCAACTTGTACAATCATCCGTAATTTTAATGCCACACTGTGTTTATTAGATAAATAAATTGGCTGTGTATGCCATTCTAAACGGGTTTCCACCTCATGAACATAGAGCGACAAATGGCCTCTTCGTCACTTTATGTTTCTATTTAGTTATGAATATATAATATGTATGTTGGGAGTCTTTCTAAGCTTTGACAGTACATACATAAATAAATCTTTATTTTGATGATGGATGGAATGTAAACAGTTGTGATTTTTGAAAATACAGAATTTTATATGAGAGAAATTACTTTTCTGAAAATATTGAACTTTGATGGGTGGTAAATATATTTTAACATAATGAGATTTGTGGCTGTACAGAATCATAAATACATTTTTATGTACATGTATGTACACATTGCACCATGTAAAGTTGGCCAGATTTACATGAAAGATTAAAAAAAAAAAAAAAATTGATTTTTGTCTACCACCTATCAGATGCCTGCTGCTGTCTGACGATATGCATGAGGTAGTTAACCTTGCCAGTTTTCAGCCTATATAAAATCGGCAACTGCATAAATATTGTGATATAGTGTGTAATTCTATCTGTGGGATTGGTCTCTGCTGGCAGAGATGATCTTCATTGTGTTGAAATGCATTTCAAGGTACTGCTTTGTTATGACCAAGAAAATATTTTGCTTCAGATGTACTTGCATAGATGTGACCTTTTGTTTTTGTTAAATTGTTTTCATAAGTGAAGGTTTACAGTTTTGATCATTGTTATAGATTCTACAATAATGTTGTGCACTTGTTGAGGTATTTTCTTTTTTTTTTTTTGGTTTGTAGATACACTGTGTATTCCGTGTGCCTTTCTCTATGGTGACTGAATTCCTCTCCATTCAGCCCAGTTCTAGTAAGGTACAACTCAAGGACACCAGGAGTCCAAGGTGTGTGTGTGTGTGTGTGTGTGTGTGCGTGCGTGTGTAAGTGTGTTTGAGTGTGACATGTGAAGATATTTTTACATGCTTGTCACCAACTAGACATGCAAATGCATCACTGTTAATGTTTGGGACTTGTTTTGGGATCGGGATTTTTTAGCTGCATTAAAATTATTGTACAATGTTATAAATGTATGAATGTAAAATAAAGGTATTTGATTTCAATGTATGAACTTTGGCAAGAGCTCCTTTTATTCATCATACAATCATACTGGTATTCATACTTTTTGCCATGCAAGTTTGTTGCCAATCCCTCAGAATCCTATGATAGCACAATACCCCCTTCAAAAAATGTCAACAATCAAACAAAAAAACCTGAACAATTGTGTCAGGCACAAATTATCTTAATTGATTGAAAGATTACTATGTACTATCCCTGTCAAAATGAATATACACTCGGTCTTTTGTGAAAATTAAAGGCCAGTGTAAAAAATCAAAAGGGTGATATACTCTTTATATACTACATCTATAAATTGTCTCTGAAAAAATTTAATAATTCTACATAGTGCAATGTATGATAAAACTGTAATGTATATAGATTTTCTCATTAAACACGATATCAACATAAATGCTTTAGAGGGATGCATAGTGGGGCAGTGGTTCCACCTCCCAGAACAAGGGTCTTTCTGTTGTGGAGTTTGTATGTTGTCCCCATGTCTGCCCTTGTTTCCTTTGGCGCTCAACAGTTTCCTCTCACAGTGTAAAAAATGCAGGGGGTTCATTGGAAACCCTAAATTGTCCAGGTGTGTGTATGAAAGAGTGAATTATTGAATGATTGACTGGTCCAGGGTGTACCCTGCCTCTCGCCCAATAACACTCGGGATAGGCTTCAGCACCCCCTTAACCCTGACTGCATGATAAGCTGTACAGATAACGAATGAATAAATGTTTAAGACCAATAGAGTGGAGGGGGGGACACGTATATCGGGAACATTTCATGCATCGTGCATCGTTTCCACAACTATTCAGCACTATCCTTCATACAATAATGGTGGGATGGAGGACAACCCAAACCAACATTATGCTGTTTCTTAACACATTTTGAACCTATGATTTGTTGACCAAAAATATCAGGACAGCTTTCGCTTCTAACCTGTGATGAAGCCAGATTGTATAGTATTGAATGTCACATTCCCCAGTACCTGTGCTTGACTTTTAGCCTTAAAAATCAAGTCATAAACAAATTACAGCAATTCTGATTAGGAGAGGAGCGCTGTACATGCTAGCATCTGGGTGGCCATTTATGCACAAACGTGTTTGTTGCTCACCTATCAAAACAACTGACAAGGACTGAACAGTTTAAGGTTTTGTTTCTGGAAGGGTTCCTGTTACTTGATAGTGACATTATCACTTACTTCTTTAATGAATGCATACAAAGTTATAGACCAAAGTAAGGAATGGACACAAGATCTAGATTTCAGGCCATTACCTTTTGGTGACCCTGTAATCTTCAAATGTAAGGTAGGACACTATGGGTTTATTTATAATTAAAAGTGCAATAGGACTTTTAAAAGACAAAGCAGAGCAACAAAATGCAGTTAGAATGCAGCCAAAAGAGCAAGTTGCCACACATGTAATTTAGTAAATGGTGGTGAAGAATACAACATTTGTAAACCTGATCTTGAGCCTGCCAAAAGGATAAATTATTTGTCTGGGCAAAGAAAGACGAGTGGGTTGCTGGGAATAAAAGCACTGTGGTTTTACTGAGTCATTCTACTACCTGGGCAATCCAAGTCCTTGGTTAAGAGTAATAAAACTGATGAATGGCAGAAGTGATCTAAACCCCAATAGTGTTTTGCTATTGTTTAACCATGACAAGCACCTCATTCAAAAGTATACGGTACATGGTACGGGAACAACTTCACAATCATATCATACCCAAGGAAATGCCTTGGGAGTCCCAAAAGAGCTAAACCATACTGCTGGGGACAGGGAAGTCTGGATTGACTAACTCTTGCAAACAGCCACAAATACATAGTTCCATCCTACGATATGTTCTGGGACAGTGAATGTTAAAAGAATGAATAGTTGTTAAAACCTACCTGGCATTCGGAGAGTGCATGTTAAACATTTTGGAGATCAAGTCAGAATGGCCAGCCTGAGATAGTTTGGACATGTAAAGAGGAGGGATAGTGAATATATTAGTAAAAACTACTGAGGTACAGACTGCAGGGTAAGAAGCTGAGAGGAAGACTAAAAGGAAGATTTATGAATTCGGTGAAAGGACATGAAGTGAGGTGTACGAGGGTGCAGGGGTTGTGGTTAGATGGTGGCAGATGAATTGACTCTCGACGGTAACAGTGGAAAGGGAAAGAAGCAAGAACAAACCCCAAGTGACAATATATTCTTGTAGTTGTGGAGTTGAACATCACATGCACATTACATCATATTTCTCAGAGATTTAGGAGATTAAAAATATTGCATTTGGAAACATTTAAAAAATAAGAAAAACACACTGTCAATTGAACTTCTTATAATAAATATAAGATGGAGGTAACTGCCTCTTTATTTCATACTGATGATCCATTTAAATACATTCTGAATAACCAATTGTGCTGAGTTAAAATATACTTTTATATATCTATATATACACCCACCCACAAGATATACTTATTCACGTATGCTCATATGGGTGAGTGAATGCTAAGTTAGCTCACACAAACCAGTGACTTTGTCTCTGACTTGCATAAAAAAAATCCCTTCATAACCTATGCTTTTGCATCTGCCACAAGTATCCTGATTTCTGCAACAAATAAGCCTGAGGCAAGAGGTTTTTATTTTTTTATTTTTTCCTTGACATTAATATGGACAAAAATAGAAAAAAATCATCCATGATTACAGCTCATGCCTCTGCATCAGTGACAACTTGACAGTTGAAAAACTGTATCGGTCTATAAAAAAAAAATCCTCACAAATGCCATCACAACATAATACATTTTTATTTCTAAGAGCTTGAAAAAATCCAAATGTTTTAGGTTCTTGGTATTATTTAAGATTATGGTATCATTACTTTATCTTGGCTTTGAGGACCCAAATTAATTTTTTTTAATGAATTTATTGTCTTTACAAAAACAATGACTTATCAATCTAGAAATTAAAGAATATTTTCAATATTCATTCTGTTGATAATTATTGATCACTGTCTGTGAGGGCTGTAGGGTTGAAGACCAATGAAGTTGATGAGAGCTGCACAAACGGACAATGCTCATCATCTCTTCAATGAAGACAAAACAAACTTGTTCTTAGCATAAAAAAACATAAAATGAACTGTTCCTACACCCCACCCTCCAAGGTGATTTACTGTTTCTGCTGCATGGCTTCTTTCCTTGCAGCATCTTGTAGTAGCTGAGTGTCTACTTCATCTGCAGGAAGCTGAACATAACGGACCACAGATCCACGGATGAAACAATTTTTCACAGACAGCTAAAAGAGAAGAAAAAACATAACAGAGGTTTGAAGCAAGATTTTGTGGTACATTATGGTCACTTTGTCTTATATTTCATCAGGGAAATTTGTTTTCATGGCATGATCACAGAAAAAATGCACTAAGTGCACATGGTACATTTGAGATTGCCAACAGGTTTCACTCTTTCTCATGGTGATCATCCTTTGGGTAAACATGACTGTGATTTTTGAATGCAGAAACCAGCATCTCAATTTATTTCTGATTAAATGATCTGATTTTTCCTAGTTTCTGAAACTTTGGGTTGGGGTCTGTTGTGCTGGCATGCTGATAGGCTCTGTCTGACCATGTATGCTTCTTTTCTGTGTTTCACAAACATCTTAAAATGAATGAAGCAGCAGCTTTATTCACTTTATCAATAAATAGAAACTGGATAAAATATTTTGCTTTTTGGATGAAAACATACAGAAGACAGGTTAATCCCCTTTGTTCAGTTCATAGCAGGACCTGTTCAAAATACTATTACCCTTAAAGTAAGATTCATATTTAAAACCCCTATAATTCAAATAATGATAGCCGTCAGATTTTTCCAAATTCAAGTTTTTTTCCCTGTTTAGATGCTGTAATTCTTAAAAACATTTTGACTTTTGCAACTCAGATTCAGTTTTTCTGTGACTGAAACCTTAGAAAAAAATAAAATAAAAAACACTTATGAATACATAAAAGTCAGACTTAACTTACCATATGTGGGTATTTTTCTGGATCTGTGACACTAATGTCTGTCAGCTTGATATTCAGATACTGCAACAGAGAGAAGAATCGGGTCAAAGCTGACACTATCAGCTAAGTGTAAGTACAATTGATGCAAAAATGCAAAAACTTGCACACCTGATCGACAGAATGTAGTGTTCCACAGATGCTGAAAAAGAAAGAGAAAGATTTTACAAAAATTAAGAGAATGATTTTACACGCACACACATATTTGAGACTTATTTCTGCAATTTCAATGATACCAATGAAATCAAATACAATAAAATGATTTAGTTCTACGAGCCTCATGCAGCATGTAATGAAAAGGTGGATAAGCAGTTTCGCTCTGATTACAACACACAACTTAAACTTTGAGTATCTATTTTTTTATATCTACTTTGCAAACTGGCTCCTAGCTAATAACGGGAGCATGCTTCTCCTGAGTGGGTAGCTACACACACCCCGTGACTTTTTACACATTTGGAAAGAAGAAACCACACAAAGGGTGACACTACAATAAAACCGAACTAACCTTAAGTCGTTTTTGAGCTCCACCACAACATCCTTCCCCACTAACGACTTGAAAAATGAGTAGAAAAGCTGAAAAACAATCAGAATCACACTGTTAGCTTAGCTTCGGGCCTGACATTATGTTTGCAAATACTGCTAACAGCCCATTGACAAACACCGTGTATCAACTGAAGTTCAGAAGATCTCTATAACTAGTTAGTTATTAATTTAACTAAAAACACATTTATTCCGCGAGGTCGACATATTACCATTGTTGCAATTGCAGCATGAAAACACTGCTTCTGGTTTCTTGTGGAAGTTGGTCCAGTGCTAATGCTGGTTCACATATGTCATAACTCCGCGACGGACCAGGCTGCATTTCGCTATAACTCCACAGAGCGGAGCCAGAGATAATCTTTTTCGTGTGGAAGTGTAACTTAACAAAAGCGACCAAAAACACAAAATAAGACAAAACAAAACAACCAAATCTCCTCTTTGATATACTTGATTTTCTTTTTCAATCAGTCATTGGGTCAACTAATTATGGAACTCTAACTGCGCATTTGTTTAGTCACTGTATTTTCAGGTAAGTGTTGTAGTCTTAAAATTGGTATTTTGGTACATACAAATGTTTTAATCAACAGTGAATTAAATGTTAAAGAAGGATCTTTGCACAAGAGAATGACTGAATTTCACATGTAACAGTTGGTATGTTAGTTATTTAAAAATCATAAAAAGTTGGGCAGTTTTGATGGTAGAATTTATTTTAGCATTATTCATCATCATGGCTAATATAATGATTTCAGTGCCAGTAAATTCAGTAAAATACTATGCTATTTTAAATATCACAGTAGATATTACAGATGATACAAATCTACTTCGTGATGCAAGCTTGTTAAAAATGTGTTGAAATTGCGTGTAATATTTATTTCATTAAAAATAGTCAGTATCTCTGTACACTTTAATCATCTGATTAGCCATTGATTCAGAATCCTGCAATAATTTTCCAATTGGTATGAGAAATATGAGGCTGCAGCTACTGATAACAGTTACTAACTAATAACAGTTACTAACAGTTACTAATAACAGTAATGCTAAGCTGAGCTCTACTAAACTTTAGAAGAGCTCAGCTTAGCATTATGCCTAAAATCTAGTCAAAACTTTAAAAAATCTTGCTTTCCAAATGGATGAAACCAGTCTAAAAACAACTTCTGAAATACTGAAAGGTGGATTTGTGGATCGTTGTTTATTTTTCTCCTTGAACTTCAAAATATTAGATTGGGAAAAACACTTCCTGGTGGTTACTTTATATTTTGAAAAGAGTGGGTCTGAAAAAAGATCAAGCACACATAATACAGTATTTTCTCTGACTTTTTGGTCTTGTTTCCTAGTTTGATTGAAAAGCAGGTACATTTTATCCTGTCAATCTAGTCTCATTTCTTCAGGACAAATCCAAGGTTTTTTACTTTCTTTTAACACCACATAATCACAATGTTATAGACACTTTTCACTTTTTGCGGTTTGGATGTGTCTGAGTGGAAATATACTGTATGTGTTGGCTGATCATCACCCCATTTCTTAACATTATTAAGTGATAAAATATATAATGGGTTTATATAAAGTATGCAGTCTGTTCCAGACTTATTTCCAGTAGGTACAAACAAATTGTGGAACTATTCATTGTTTAGCTTCTCGTCCATCATGCGGTGATTTAGGAGGTGGAAGCTGTACACCATCAACACTGTGTACAGTGGGGATGGTGGACCGCTGACCTTGATTTGAGAGGTTGTGGATCAGTGGAAGGATCAAGGCCTCCTCAATCCCGACAAAATCCCCCCCAATGAAGAAACAGAGTTGGGGGACTCTCCTATTGCTGAGGTAGTCAAAAAGCTCATTGTTGTCAGGGCCCTGTGGGTGGATGAGATCCACTCTGAGTAACTTAATGGTCTGGATGTTGGAGGACTGTCCTGGCTAACATGCCTCTGCAACATTGTGTGGAAGGCAGGGGTATTGCCTCTGTATTAGCAAATTTGGGGGGCTGATCCCCCGCCTTCAAAAAGGGGAACCAGCGGGTGTGCTCGAACTACAAGGGGAGCACACTCCTCAGTCTCCTCGGGGTCCTGGAGAGGAGGGTCTGCCGGGTTGTTGCAACTTGTATCCAGGAAGAGCAATGTGGTTTTCAACCCAGTCATGGAATAGTGGACTAGCTCTAGACTCTCAACACGGGCTTCCCAACCAGTCAACATGTTTTTTGTAGACTTGGAAAGGCATTCGACTGTGTCCCATGGGGAATCCTGTGGGGCGTGCTCATGGAGATTGGGGTACTGAACCCTGTGATAGGGGCCATTTGGTACCTGTATGATCCATGTCAGAGCCTGGTCCACAGTGCCGGTTGCAAGTAGCCAGACTTGTTTCTTGTGTGAGTTGGATTACTTCAGGGCTGTCCTTTGTCACCAATTCAGTTCATAAATTTTATGGACAGAATTTCTAGGCGCAGACAGGGTGCCAAGGGGATCTAGTTTAGTTGCCTCGGGATTGGATCTGCTTATTGTTGATGATGGGGTTCTGTTGGCTTCATCAGACCAGCTCTCGGTGAAGCGGTTCAGGGCTGAATGTGAAGTGGCCGGGAAAACGAGTAGTATCGTGCAAACTGAGACCATGAATCCCAGCCGGAAAAAGATGGAGTGCCCACTCTAGGTTGGGGAAGAGGTCCTGCCTCAAGTGGAGGAGTTCAAGTATCTTGGGATCTTCTTCATGAGAGGGGGAAGGATGAAATGGGAAATTGACAGGTGCCTCAGTGCACCACTCGCAGTGATGCAGACTCTGTGCAGGTCCGCTGGGGGGTAAGAAGGAGCTGAGCCAAAAGGCGAAGTTCTGAATTTACCAGTCGATCTACATTCCTACCAACACCTATCATGAGCTGTGAGTCGTGACTGAAGGAACAAGGTCACAGATCCAAGTGGCTGAAATGAGTTTCCTCTGCAGGATGTCCGAGCTTTCTCTTTGAGATTGGGTGAGGAGCCTAGCCATCTGGAAGGGGCTCACGGCAAACATGTCACACTTTTAAGGAAGTCCATGACAAAACTGCAAAGATTAGGACGTTCCACTCACAGCAGGGTTTGGTGATAGATTTATTTCATGGGTGCTTTTAGTTTATCACAATGCACAACGCTTTGTGAAATTGTCGTTTGATTGCATTTCAATGAGGAATAAGACAAGGCTGCCCCATTGCCATTCAGCTCTATGCTTTAGCCACTGAGCCCTTGCTCTCTTAGTTAAGAAAACATGTCCACAACCTCTCCTTGCCTGGCTTAAGTGGGCATCTGTATGCTTCTGTCGATGATATGAATGCTTTCATAAGCAACCAGGATGATGTCCAGCACCTTATGAATGCTCTCTCTCTGTAGGAGAGGGAAAGTTCGTCAAAGGTTTACTGGGCAAAGAGCAAAGCAGCCAAACATTGCCCATTCTATCTGCTGGCCTTAGTTGGGAGGGGGTGGTATTAGGGGTGCATCAAGGGACCAAGGCCTTCAGGGGAAGACACTGGGAGGGAATGAAAGACAAAGTAAAGGTACAGTTGTCAAGGTGGAGGTGGCTACTGCCTCAGTTGTCATACAGGGGAAGACTGCTGGTTATTAACTATTTGATTTCCTCGACACTTTGGCACGAGCTTGTTGCATTAACACCGGCAAAAGGCTTGTTAGAAGACATTCAGAAGTTAATCTTGGACTTCATGTGGTCCTGAAAACACTGGACCTAACTGGCAGTGTTTATTGTTTACAGAGAGAGAACAAGGCCTCACACACATTTTTAATAAAGTGTCAGCTTTCAGACAGCAAACAGCAAAAAGGATCCTGTATGAATGCAGTCCAAGCTGGCTGGACACTGCAAAGCTACTTCTGAGATGGGTTGGAGGTTTTGGGCTGGACAGACAGCTTTTATGATGCATCCAGGGTGTCTCAATCACACTGGACTTACATCCCTCTATAGTTCAGTCCTTCAAGTCTGTCAAGTCCAAGTATTTAGTTGGGTTGATAATGAACCCCTGGGCTGTTGGTTGATGGAAGAACCTCTGCTTTTAAGTAACTTTCTGAGGTCATAGTCTCTGTGTTCTACAAGCCTGTGCTTCAGCCTCAGCAGGTCTGGTCATGCTAAGTTGGGTCATTTTTTTATAGTTAACCTCATCCTTCCTAAATGCACAAAGAGGATCTGAACAGATCACCTCTGTTAGGCCGGTGAACAGAGTTGCCAAGGAAATATGCGCTGCATTTTCACCCCATCAACAGTTTGCGACAGATCACTCCTCTATGAGTCCTGCAGTGAGAACATCGACTACAGGTTCCCCCCACTTACCATCCTGCCAAGTATTGGGGAGAGGGAGAAAAAAGACAGCCTGCTGCTCAACTTTAAGACTCCACGCTTCAAGAAGTTTCAAAATGCAGGCAAAAAGATCTTTATTTAACCTGTATTGAGGTCCTAAACGTTCTTTCTCACAGGTGAAGGAGTTCAAGTGGCTCAACTTCTTAGGACAAGGTAACTCCCCAAAGGGGAGCTGGTGAGCCCTGTACAAGTCACTGCTAGAAAACGGACAGGTGGAGGACTGTGGAGGATAATCTACATTTAGAGCACATTTTGAGCCTGTGGTGAGGAGAGACTTTTTTTTTTTTCGCTTTTTTTGTTGTACTTTTAATTGTTAACACTCCAAAACTTTCCTTGTTTTGTTTTTTTATTGAATGCTTGATGGGCTTTATGGGATGGAAGTTATCTTTGGTTCGAAGTGTTCCAGAAAATATAAGAAGGTATTAGTTATGTAAAATGTGTCTGGCTTTGCCAAATTAGCCATTTGGCTGACCCGGATGAATAAGGCTCATGACCTATGAAATAAAGATCCAGTAGTCAATTTCAAAAGCACTAATCAAGACTCGTTTGAAGGTGGACTATAATTTCATTTTATTTACTGACAATCTGGTGGAGTTTCTATTTGGGCTGTAGGAAATATATTGTTCCATTTACAACAATGGTGAGTTGATGTACACCCTGCAACTGCCATTGAGTTAAACTGAGTAATTTTTAAAACTTAAAACTCTCTCTTTCTTTCTTGCTTTGTTTTATGGTTAAAACAACAAATTATATTCTTATTTATAGAACTACATAGCTTAGCTCTGTAGGAATGCTGTAATGACTTGATGAATATTACTAATATCATCATATATAACCCTCCTTCATTCACTGAAAAAGCTCCATGTCAGTTTATGTATTGCAGGCAGAGTTATTGGCCGACAGCTGTGGGGTCATCCGACGATGGTCTCACTTCACAGATCGGAACACCTTGGGTGTGTCTTGTTGTGCTGAAAAGAAAATTTGAAAAGTCATTTAAGTTTTATTCGTCTGGGGCTTCAAGAATAAATTAAAGAAGTGTCCTTCCTTACAGTCTTTTTGGTGCTGGGGCTGGCCTGGCCGTGCAGGCATCCAGTGTTTGCTTGGTAGATCAGAGCTGTCTCTGTAATCTCTGAGTTTGGGGGTCTGGGGATCAGAAAGACAAGGCCGGGACTTGGCAGGTAAAGGAGGCCGGTCAGTTGCCAGGCTCCCTTGTGAGCGTGCAGGCACCACCGGTTTCTTGTGTGGCTGCAGTAGGTTGGGTTTGGTCTCAGTGTAGGCGGCTAAGCGGTTGCGAGGGATGGGCACCGGGGGACGATTCGGGTCTCCGTCTGCAGAGGGTACGACACGCTCCCTCTGAGAAAAATCCTGATCCTTGGCTGGTCTGTGAGAGGTTCCCATTGAACCGTAGAGCGGATTATCAAACATCTTTTCCTCCTTGACCCTATCAGATAGTGGCTCAGTTAGTAAGATATCACTATCAGCATCAATAATTTGTTCTTCAAAATCCTTTTTCCAGAGTTTTAACAAATAACCTGATGAAAATGACGCTCACATTGGATTTAAAGATTTGCCAGTGGGACTGCGGGCACCAATATCAGAAGAACTGTTCTTGGAGTCTTTGCTTAGCTCACCAGCTGCTAGAACATTTTTTGGTGGTACAGTATAACTCCAGGCTGTATCTGTCACATTACCACTCTTAGAGGACAAACTCATATAACTTGGATTAGAAATATCGTGCATTCCTGCACCGAATATCCTGAAAAATATAAAGCATTTAGGTCAACAGTCCTGTTATAATTTATTTTAAGATAATGAAGAGATGAAAAAAAGTCTCACCTGCTGGCATCAGAAGCTTTGCCTTTGAAGTTGACAGATTCATCGGTTTCAATTTTGATAAAATCTGGCGGCAAAATAAAATTGCGATTTAATGCACAATATTAAAATAGCAAACACTCAATACCAAATTTGATATTGCAAATGAAAATCATTTTCTCCATTTTCTCCATTTCTCCATTGTTTTTTTTCCAATTGGTAAATATTGGACTAACACTATGAAATGATTGTATTATTACAACAGGTAGTTGCACTTTTTTTTTTAATTTAAGAGTTGAGATTATCAAACAAAATGATTTATTGATTGTGATTTTTTTCAGTTTATTAGACCTTTTTAAAATGATCTTAAACTACCCAATAACCATGATATTATTTAAAATATTTTATTTTTAAAAATAAAGAACATTTCTTTCACCAATGAATTTTAATATATGAAAAATTATTTATTTGATTATTTAATTTATATATTAATCCATCCATCCATAATCACCCCTAATCCTACTTAGGTAGGATAAGCACGGTACACCCTGGACTGGTAGCCAGTCAATCAAAGGGTCACATATAGAGACAGACAACCACTTATTCTCTCTTTCAAACATCTGGGCCATTTCCCCAATTTTTCAAATTAATCTGCTGCATGTTTTCGGACTGTGAAACTCGAGAACCCAGAAGAAAGCCATGCAGACACAGGGAGGATGTGCAAACTCCAAGCAGAAAGGCCCCCAGTCGGAATCAAACCAGGATCTTTCATTGGGGCAGAAGCGTAGAAGCATTAGCCACTTATATCTATGTATATACACACACACACACATGTATATATATATATATACACACACAGACACACACACACACACACACACACACACACTCACATGTATATACACGTACATTTGCCAGGCCTTTTACTGCAGCTGTCTTCAGCTGTTGCTTGTTTGTGGGTCTCAGTCTTACGTTTTGTCTTGAGCAAGTGAAATGCTTACTCAATTGGGTTGAGATCTGGTGATTGACTCAGCCATTGCAGAATATTCCACTTCTTTGCTTTAAAAAAACTCCTTGGTTACTTTTGCAGTATGTTTTGGATCATCATTCATCTGAACAGTGAAGCGCTGTCTTTGCAACTTTGCTGCATTTGGCTGAATCTGAGCAGACAGTATATCCCTGTACACTTCAGAATTCATCCGGTTGCTTCAGTCTTTTGTCACATTATCAGTAAACACAAGTGACCCAATGCCATTGGAAGCCGTGCATGCTCATGACATCACACTGCCTCCACCCTGTTTTACTGAAGATGTGGTGTGCTTTGGATCATGAGCTGTTCCAATTCCAGACTCTCTTCTTTCCATCATTCTGGAGCAGGTTGATCTTAGTCTCATCCGTCCAAAGAATGCTGTTCCAGATCTGGGCTGGCTTCTTCAGGTGTCGTTTGGCAAAGTCAATTCTAGGCTTTCTATTATTGAGGCTGATTAATGGTTTGCATCTTGTGGTGAATCCTCTGTATTTACTCTCATGAGGTCTTCTCATTAAGGCAGACTTAAACACTGATACATCTACTTCCTGGAGTGTTCTTCACTTGAGTGGATGTGGTGAAGAGGTTTTTGCTTCACCATGGAAAGGATTCTGTGATCATCCACCACTTTTGTCTTCTGTGGACATCTAGGCGTCTCTAAGTTCCCAAGCTCACCAGTGCACTCTTTTTTTTTTCTCAGAATGTACCAAACTGTTGATTTGGCCACTCCTAATATTTCTGCATCTCTGTGATGGATTTCTTTTTTTTTTTTTCCAGCATCAGGATGGTCTGTGTCACCTCTATTGAGAGCTTCTTCTATTTCTGGCCTTAACTGTATATATATATATATATATTTTTTTTTTTTTTTTTTTTTTTCAAACACCTAATTATGTCAAGACCTGGAATCTGTGAATTGTCCATTGTCTGCACCTGATTCCACACCACATGCCTAGTTTAGTCTCCACCTGTTTCCCTTTTAGTGTGCATGTATACAGTATGTAGTCTGCAACAAGTCTATGGAGATTCTTAGTTGTCCCAGTCATGGTTAATTCTGGTCAAAATCTTTTTGTGGTATCTGGGCTTAAGTTTGTTCTTTTGAAGATGTTTCACCTCTCACCTCGAAAGAGAAGGAACACGATTGCAGTTGCCAAAAAAAAGATTTCGACCAGAATGATGTAGTTGGCATTTCCCTTTGTCCCGCGCTAGTTTGTCATGTCCCCATCCTTCCACTCATTTTAATCAGAATTTTTGAATTTTGGGATTTATCATGAATTTTGTTTGTGCTTCCAATGACTAAGAGTCAAGTTATGACAAATTTTCCTTACCTCTAGTATTTAGAGATGATTATGCTGATTTTCCTCAAATTCAGCTTCTTATAATTCCATGTTTGATTACCTTGTCCCCATTTAGAGGTCCTCCTATTTACTTTATTAAAGATTGTTTGTACTTTACGGTCAGTCGTTCATTTGGGTTCTATCAGTCTGTCAAGTAATCCTATCTTGTCATAACAGTCTTAAAAAATGTTTTATTTTTTATTCTATGCAAATTATATGTCTATATCGGGTCTATATATCTATATATCTATCTATATGTCTATATATGTCTACCCTATGTCTATATATATTGTCCATCTATTAAAACAATGACTTATCCTAGTTGTCAAAGTAACTTAATTCAAAAAAACTTGAATTGAGGTATTTGTATGGTTATTTACATGCCTTTTATTTATTAAATAGGACTCTTGAGACTAAAAAGCAGAAAAAAGAAGACTCACCATATAGTTTCTCAATGGGCTTGCCTTCAGTCGTATGCAGTTGGATATCAGCAGACAGTGTTCCGGTTTTCTCGCCGTGGTGTGTCAGTGTAATATGAAAGTCATGGTAGCAGGATTTGGCAGCTCTTAGAGGGAAACAACCCTCTCCTTCAGGAAATAACCAGCATCAGTTAGTGTCACCCGGTTTAGTGCATCTGCATTTACAATTGTTTTCTTTACCATATGATTCATCACAGTCTGTTGACTTCACACAGATGAGAATGTGTTGGTCCAGAAGATACTCAGGATCAGAGATAATAGGCGTCAGCTTTAATAAGAAATAAAAAAGGTGATAATGTCTGTCATTGCATGGTGATAATTTCATAGTGCAAAATAACACCGACAACTTACATTAACTTGGTCACCGAAGCGAACTTTTATTGATCCATTTGAGTGCTCGATGTTTTCTCCGTCGGATGTCTTGGCAGTTTCTGTGGAAACTTAGTCTTGTAAGAATTCGTGTTTTTCTTTATAACTCACCCTGTCATCATCAGACTTCGATTAAGAAAATAGATGAATAGACTGGACCTACTTTCCAAACAGCTTGAATGGTATTCAATGAAAAACTTGGTCTTTGATTTTGTCAGCAAAGTGGCCATACAGTTCCTAATCTGTATCTTGCCTTGGGGTGCACTATTTAGATCTGAACATTTTGGAGATATGACATGTAATTTAGGAGGTTAAAAGAAACAACATAAAGTGATGTTTTGTTTTGATGTGATGTAATTATACCTTGCTTTGAAACAAACTGAGAAGCCACTCCAACTTCAAATGATGCAAATACTGGGGAGTGGTCACTGGTTATGATATCAGTAGTGCACCCTGCAAGATTGAAAGACAAGATGAACGCAGCACACTATACACATGCATGGGTTTATATTCTTTTTGTGCTGCAATGTATGTCACCTCTGCATCGTGACTTCTTAATAGAAGGCATGAATGGTGTTATCACTAAACCTAAAATGTCTTGTTATCGTATATCATGTTGTGTTATGGATTTCTTAAATGTTTTGAGATGGATGGATGGATGGATGGATGGATGGATGGATGGATGGATGGATGGATGGATGGATGGATGGATAGATGGATAGATGGATAGATGGATAGATGGATAGATGGATAGATAGATAGATAGATAGATAGATAGATAGATAGATAGATAGATAGATAGATTTTCACACTCTGTATTACAATAATGAAGACTCGTTTTCAAAAAGGGCAGAAAAAAAAATCCATGGGCTGATCTGCAACTGAATGCTAACTATGCTTCGTTAGAGCCTCTGATGGATGCCATAGATGGATGGATGGATGGATGGATGGATGGATGGATGGATGGATGGAGCATGTGCTGTACAACCACCAAAGACATTTCTTATCTTTTCCAGTAAAAAAAAAAAAATCTTGAAATGTAGTTATTAAAAGCCTATAATTGCATGAGAGGGGGGGAAGAGTGGAAATTAAACAAAATATCTTAATGAATACAGACCTTTTTTCTTCATGTTTTATATGGTTCAGGGAAACTATTTAAAAATAATTTAACTGTATTGCAGACTTATATGCAACCGAAAACGTAATGTTTAATGGTTAGTGCTTAGGTCTCAGAGCATGAAGGACTGTGGTTTGATTCCCACAAGGGGACCTTTCGCCGTGGAGTTTGCATGGTCTCCCTGTGTCTGCATGGGTTTCCTACGGGTTTCCTCCCACAGTCCAAAAACATGCAGCAGGTTAATTGGAAAAAAATTGGAAAATGCCCTGAATGAGTGAGTGAGTGAACATCTGTCTGTATATGTGGCCCTGTGATTGACTGGTGGCCAGTCCAGGGTGTACCCTGCCTCTCGCCCGATGACGGCTGGGATAGACTCCAGCATCCCCTGCAACCCTGAGTACAGGATAAGCGGCAGGCGATGGATCGATAGATGGATAAAAAAAAAATCTTGAAATTACTTACCGTATGTCTGGCAGACAACATGAACAAGAGGGTATGACTTCCGAAGGACACGATCACACCAAGATGGCAAATTGTATTTGGTCTGCAACAATTTATCAATTATGAGCAAGTTTTAATCTTAAATCCGCCATGCCAGAACTTTCCTGATATGAGTCTTGACAGAAGTGAAATACGTAAACATACCCCTGTTGCTTTGGCCTTTGTATAGGCGTACTTCTCTCGTGTGTATCTTTCAAAACGATAGGTTGGTGGGAATGAAATCTCATCTTCCTCTGTCATCGAAACAGAAAGGGTTAATATTTATATGCATGTTCTATGCAAGAAGTAAATATAGCAGCGTTAGCATAGCAATTGTCAATCACATTTAGGTCGTATTAATTCTGGACTTACCAAAATGCAAAAAAATCTTTCCATCATTTTTTTCCAGCCAGAGCTGGTCCTTGCTGAGAAGTTCCTGATATTGCTGTTGTTTGATTTTCATCACAATAGACTCAGCATCCTGTGATGGCAGCAAGTTAGCAGTCGTGAGTCTTAAAAGTTAATGAGTTTGAGTCTTATATGTAATTGCTACATATAAGAGTGTCAACACTCCGTCCAATTTCTGTTGGAACTGTCATCACATTTTTAGGAAGCCCCAACAATGTCGTCGTAACTAAACGTCAGGCTGTTCCTTCAAAATGAAGTCTGTAAATAGATTATATTTTGTGATACTGTAACTAACCGTGAATGGAAGGTCAACTCGATAGTTAAGATCACCAAACCAGAAGAGATGAGTGAACTGATGTGTGATGTCAAATGGATTGAGCTTCCTGTCACCCAGATTAAGGAATCGCAGGATATTGGTGTAGTTTTGATTGCGCCTGTGTGGAAAAACAAAACAAAACACGGATTTCACATTTAATTCTCAAACTTGCATTGCTGTTTGATCATACATAGACTTTACACTCCTTTTGTGTACAAAAATCAGAGCCGGGCATGAAACAGAGGGTGGCATGAAACACAATTAAAAAAAAAACAAAACATTTTTATCACAAGCTGAACATCAAATGTCTATATACAGAGCAAAAAATATCAACTTGTCAGTCTAATGAATTATTGTGAAGTAATCTGAATTGCCTCACTTGTGACATAACGAAGTTCATAAGGTAACCAACACCTAACTAGAGTTTACGTCATGCAAGAGTCAACAAGATCATAAAGTCAGAGTGTGTGATGGGATATGATATTATTTTATTGACTCTCCCATTAAGGAAATTGGAACAAGTTAATGGCCCTTTGTCTCGATGTCCCTACGCTTGGAGAATTGATAAACATCTCAGTGAGCTCAGAAGTAATTCTGTATAGAAACACCCTAGATATCCAGAGGCAGAATGCTGACCTATATATGACCTGGTGGGATACACACATCTAGAGAGACATTTACATTGGCCGAAAATGCTCTCCAGGCAGACCATAGTGCCCTTTTGATGCTGTGCTTTTTTGCAATAACAACTTTTTATACAGTGAAAGCTGTCAGCGGAATCTTCTTTGTCATTTTCTATGTCACTTTTTGTTAAACTACAATAGTTCAACAGTTAAATAAAATACTTACATTCATTCAGTACTAAATCTTGAATAATTAAAATGGACCTGACAATGCATATGATACAAGTCTCCACCCCTTACAAACCCTTATCACAGGATTATGTTCGTTGTGACTGGTACCATGTAAATGCTTAATCATTCAATACAGTTTAACAACAATTCCTCAAATTATTATTACTATTTTTAACAGTATTTGTATTTTTAACTGCAATCACACTCACATGCTTGCAAACTCTCTCTCTCTCTCTCTCTCACACACACACACACAGACACACACATGATTGGGAATATTATGTTTGGGAGTCTGTACTTGATGACTAACCAGGCTCTTGAGTGTTGTGGCCAGTTTGCAAGCTTTCTTACCGTAATTTCTTTTCACTGCCAGATGTCAGGTGACTGTTGACAAAACCAAATGATGTACCGTTGAACATGAATGACACTCCTACCGCTCCCTTGTTTCCTAAAAAGACAATTCTCTCTGTGAACATCTGTTACCATTTACCATGTATCCCTGATTTGAGGACTTACGAAGAAGTGACACTGTTTACCCAGAGTGTTTGCGATCCCTGTTTTAACACTGTCAGATGAAACGTGGGAAATCCTGTTTTCATGCTCAGGCTTTACCAGGACAACAATCCTTATGTTCCACAGTGTTTGAATAGCAACCTGAATGATTAAGAGTTTATGAATTATATATATAATGTAGCTTTTGCACTCAATTTTCTCTTTTTTTTTTCCTCACTTACTTGCTTAAAGGTGATATTTGTGATGTTCCTCAAAACACCTTTCACTGTGTCAGCCCATTCCCTCTCACTCAAAGGATCCTCCTGCGTCCCGATGACGTAAAAGTCATGTGGAATGTGATCTGCGGTGTCATCCTTAGTCTTTCCTTGGCCCTTGCACTGAAACCAGGAGTTGATATTGTGGGGTGGACTGGCATTTCCTGAGGGTTACGGGGCGAAGGGGGTAAAAGTTTGATAAAACAGTGTATATACTGATAATGCTGCATTAATCCAAAACTAAGAAAAAATATATCAGCATTATTACCCATGTTCCAGGTGCCAACAAACACTGTTATCATGTCTGGCTCAGGCTTTCCAGAGTGTCTGTTCTTCATTTGTTGAAGAAGCTGACAAAATCCCTCTCTTTTCTATTATGGTATGGAAAAAACATGACAATGAAAGAGGGCGTGTCCCTTGAAGTTCATATCCCTGAAATCATGAATTACATAAGAACAAGGTCTCCAGAAAGATGTACAAATCAATCATATTAATTACCTTTGTATCATCAAAAACAAACTCTTTTCGCACTATCTTCTCTTTCTCTGTCTCCATCACGATGACAAGTTTGGCATGCATTTTCTGACATTTCACCAGCTGTAGAACTGAAAAAAATTTAGACTTCACTGAGTGCATTTTTGTTGGTTTAATAAAGAACATTAACAAGGTTGCAAAAAAACGCCAAACAGCCTGCCAGAGCCTGTCAGGTCTGTTCCCCACTGTTTCCCAAACTTTTTTGAGCCACGGCACATATTTTACATTATAAAAATCACACGGCACAGCACCAAATAAATATGTCAAAAACATTTTTTAACAAATTAGAATGAAACCGTAGTCTCAATTTACTTAGTGTGAAATCTAATATATCTAATATCTGTAGATTCATCAAGTTGCAATGCAAATTTCCCACTGATGTGCAACTTTTCCAGAACACTTTTTTTTCAATGTCCGAAGACATGTCATCAATATGTCTGAAAATGGTATTATTTGAGAGAACTCGGGCTATTTCTTTATTAACGCCGGAGCCGAGCATTTCTTCTACAATAATTTTGCCGGCAGGTAGTATTAATGTTTTGCTACGGTGTGTGGCTGTTTGGATTTAGAGATGAGTTCAGCAACTTTATAGCAAGCTTTCACTGCTTTCTCACTCGTTTTGGTAGTTTTCAACCGTTTGTTTAGGCAGATACAAGTACTTTTTAACATAAAAATGTATCACGCAAAGCGTCACTAATCACTCTAATACACAGATGCACAGGTTAATTCACTACCCGTTGCCATCGAACGGGCACGCTGCCCACATAGACATAGGAAGACACATTATTTGCGTTGGATAAATAATTTTCGGACCAATCAGGTGAGAGTGGGTATTTTTCCACGGTACACCCGATGATCTCTCACGGCACACTAATGTGCTGCGGCACAGCGGTTGGGAAACACTGCTTTAAACAATGTTTGAACATACACACTTGAGCCACGGTGGAGCCTTTCCCAGCTATCATTGGAGAAGAGGCAGGGTTCAGCCTGGATTGATCGCTATTTGATCGCAGGGCCAAATATGTAACCGTTCCTTCTCTCATTCACACATCTGGGTAATTTAGGGTCTCCAATTCACCTACTGGATGTTTTTGGACTGTGGGAAGAAACCCACATAGACACAGGGAGAACATGCAAACTCCATATAAAAATGCCCTCGTTGCAATCGAGCCAGTGACATTCTTGCAATGAAGCAAAACCATAACCATAACTCAGCAAAACCATAACTCAAGCGCATTTCATCCTACTTGACCCATGTTAGTCCAGTCTCTACAACTACATGGTAAAGTAACTTAGTTAAAAGTTCCAGACTAAGATTACTGTTCAGTAGTGAACTGTCCAGCTGATCTTTCAGGTAGCCAAGCATGCTGATGCTTTCGAAGCTTTTTGCAGGCCAACTGATATGCTTATAATGACAAGGCTAGTTAGATTAACAATATTTTTGTTAATATAGTCTAAAACTACAAAAACGGGATGTCTCTATGGTTCTACCCTGTGCAATGTTACAAGATTACTGAAGTGACATAGAGGTTTGGAAGGTGATGATTTGCAAACATTCACATGCAACAACCGCAAAACGTCAACAACAGTATGTGATCATATACCACAATGTCAGCAATAGGGGTTTATTAAACAAAACTCTAAATAGGGCTGTCAGCTATTCATAATAACATGAAAGTCTGATGCTTCCCTATCAAGAGATGCTATGTTGGAAATGTGTGGAGTTAGTTTTAGTTCGAAATTATGTCACTATATGCTAATGAGGACCATGCACGAAGGTCCAAGGCAGGAAACCACAAATTTTCCTTTTCTGATGCCGAAGGAAAGGATGATATCAATATGTAATAGCTGCTTAGACATCTAAATGAAAACTATAAATAATTCTGAACAGGATAAGAGCCTAGATATAAGATCTACAGAACACCTTCGCACATGGACCAACACATAGTCATTGACTTGCATCACCCCCTTGAACACAAACTAAAGGTTATCACAACTCTTCAAATAGTGCCAAAAACATTAAATCAACTGCTGAAGGCAGAAGAAATGCGGTTCAACATATCACCCTTGAAAAAAAAACAACTTAAATATTGTGGCTACCACAATTGGGTCTTTGCCAAAACAGAAATCACCAGACAGAAGAACACATAACAGGATGAGGACACAAATAAAGAAAGCCATCTTTGACAAAATGCAAAAAGCGTCTCTGGGCACAGAAGGGGGGCTTAGGCAAAACCTTTTGCCAACATTAAGTGCTGTACTGGGATCCATCCCAAGACAAATCAACACGCACATCAGGTCTATCTGCACCCTCCAAACCACCTGGGAAGATCCACCATCTAAACTATGGCCTGGTGACTGCCGTCTGAACCTGAGTCCAAGTTACAAGGGTCTTGTTTCACGCAATCTGAATTTTAGTAGGACTTATTCAAGAGAGAAAAGGATAGGCAAGAGTATGGGACTGACAGTGGGGACTTTGAATTTTGGGACAATGACAAGAAAAGGTAGAGAGTTGGTTGATGGGATGCAGAGAAGGAAGGTGGATATACTGTGTGTCCAGGGGACCGGCTGGAAAGGTAGTAAGGTGAGAAGCTTAGGGGCAGGCTTTAAGTTGTAATATCATGGTACTGACAGGAAAAAAAATGGAGAAGGAGTTATCTTGAAGGAGGAGTCTGTTAGGAATATTCTGGAGCTGAAAAGAATGTTAGACAGACATATCAAGGTGTGATGCTCAATGTTGTTAGTTGCTATGCCGCGCAGGTGGGATGTGAATTTGAGGAAAAGGAGAAGTTCTGGAATGAGTTAGATGAAGTGATGCCAAATAGCCCCAGAGATGAGACGAGTATTTGGGGCAGACTTCAGTGGGCATGCTGGTGAAAGCAATAGAGGTGATGAAGAAGTGTTGGGCAGGTTTGGTAACCAGGATGGGACGCAAAGGGACAGATGGTGGTAGACTTTGCAAAAAGGATGGAAATAGCTGTAGTGAATACTTTTTTTCCAGAAAAGACAGGAACATAGGGTTGCTTATAAGAGAGGTAGGAGCATGCAGGTAGGCTACATCTTGCATAGACAAGGTAACCTGATAGAGATCAGTGACTGCAAAGTAGTTGTAGGTGAGAGCGTAGCCAGACAGCATAGGACAGTGGTTTGTAAGATGACTGGTGACAAGGAAGATCAAGAGGACAAAGGCAGCACAGAGGACAAAATACAAAGTGGTAGAAGCTGAAAAGGGAGGGGTGTTGTATGTTGTATGAGTTGAAAAATGCTCTGTTTGGTCAAGGAGAGATCCAAGATGACTGGACAACTACAGCTAATGTGATCAGGGAGCCAGGTAGGAGAATACCTGGTGTGTCATCTGGAAAGAAAGTAGATCAGGAGACTTGGTGGTGGAATGAGGTGTAGGAGTATATAGAGAGAAAGTGGTGAGCAAAGAAGACATGGGGACTGAGGAGAACAGACAGGAGTACAGGGAGATACAGTGTAAGGTAAACATAGAGGTAGAAATGGCAAAACAAAGGGTGTGTGATGCCTTGTATGCTCGGTTGGACAGTAAGGAGAGAGAGAATGATTTACAAAGGTTGGCAAAACAAACAGATAGAGATGGAAAGGATGTACAGCAGGTCTGGGTGATTAAGGGTAGAGAGGGAAATGTGTTGACAGATGCTAGATGAGTGATGGGATGATGGAAAGAGTACTTTGAAGAGCTTATGAATGAGGAAAAAGAAAGAGAGGAAAGAGTTGAAGAGGTGATTTTTGTAGACCACAAAGTAATAGAGATTAGTGAAAGTGAAGTAAAGAAGGCATCAAAGAAGATGAAGAGTGGAAAGGCAGTTGGTCCTGATGATATACCTGTGGGGATATGGAAGTGTCTAGGAGAGGCAGTGGCAGACTTTCTGGCTTGATTATTCAACCAGATCTTAGAGAGTGAGAAGATGCCTGAGGAATGGAGAAGAAGTGTGATGGTGACCATTTTTGAGAATAAAGGGTATGTGCAGAATTGTCGTAACTATTGAGGGATGAATATAATGAAGGTATGGGAAAGAGTAGTGGAAACCTGACGGAGAGCAGAAGTCAGCATTTGTGAGCAGCAGTATGGTTCCATGCAAAGAGTACTGCAGATGCAGTATTTGCTTTGAGAATGGGAATAGAGAAGTACAGAGAAGGTCAGAAGGAGCTGCAATGTGCTCTTGTAGACCTCGAAAAAGCATACAACAGGGTGCCGAGAGAGGAATTCTAGTGGAGTGGCAGAAAAGTATGTTTGACCGAAGCAGGACATGTATGTTAGCTGTGAGACAGTGTTGAGGTGTGCTGTAGGTGTAAGAGAGGAGTGGAGGTGGGGTTTCATCAGAGATCAGCTCTGAGCTCCTTCTTGTTTGCAGCAGCAATGGACAGGCTGACAGATGAGGTTAGACAGGAATCTCCATGATCATTCCAGATGACATAGTGATCCATAGTGAGAGCAGGGAACAGTTTGAGGAAAATCTTGAGAGGTGGAGGTATGCACTGGAGAGGAGAGGAATGAAAGTTAGTCGCAGCAAGACAGAATATATGTGCATAAATGAGAGGAACCCGGATTGAACGGTGAGGCTACAGGGAATGGAGATCGAGAAGTTGGAGGAAAGATACAACAGTTCTGAACAATGGAGAGTTTGGAAAAGAGGTAAAGAGACAGACTCATGCAGGCTGGAATGGGTGGACAAAAGTGTCAGGGGTACTATACGATAGAAGACTATCAGCCAGACTGAAAGGAAGCGTGTACAAGATAGTTGTGAGAGCAGCGATGCTGTATGGCCTAGAAACAGTGACAATGACAAAAAGACCGGAGGCAGAGCTGGAGGTTGCAGAGATGAAGATGTTGAGGTTCTGTTTGGGAATGACGAGGATGGATAGGATCAGGAATGAGTGTAACAGAGGAACAGCACATGTTAGATGTTTTGGAGAGAAGGTCAGAGAAGACCGAGATGGTTGGGTCATGTACAGAGAAGGGATAGAGAATATATTGGTGGACAGATGGTGGAATTGGAGCTGCAAGGCAAGAGGTCTCGGGAAAGACCAAAGAGAAGATTTATGGACGTAGTGAGAGAGGATATGAAGGTAGTTGGTGTGAGAGAGGAGCTTACAAAGAATAAGAAGAAGTTTGATACCTTGATTATTTAAAGTCTTTAGTAATAATAATTTATCAGTTCCTCGTGGGGAAATTCAATTTCTGTAGTTAACTCATCATGGTTGAACCATGAGCAGTAGGTTACCGTCCACCAGCGGCACAGTTAGGAGTTGCTCAACAACATTTCGACACACTGGGAGGAATCATGGAATCGAAACAGGAATGTTCGGCTCCAGAGAAGACTGCCCTTCCTCCTGCGCCACGCCAACCCCATGATGGGTGTAAGACACCTCTGGCAAAGTGGCAATATTTACACAAGTGATAATGTAACCAATATTAACCAATATTAAGATAATTCCAGGAAATTTTCACACTGTTCAAGGCTGTATCCAGGAAGCATGAGGCAAGCTTAACGTACAATTATCTCAATATGTAGCCTATGAGTTCATGTTTGCTACGGGAGACAAGATGACATTTTTTCACTGGCCCCATATCACTACCAAGTTAGACTCACTGGGAGGATGGAAAAAGTTAGAAAGGAAATTTAATAACTAAATCTGTACCCACAAAACAATATGTGTGTCTTGTGATTGTCCAGGACATAGAACTGCTCTTGCCCAATGACCTCTGGGATTGGCTCTAGCATCACTGTGACCCTGTGATCAGTGGTATAGATGATAAATGAATGGATATTCTTTTATATATAATTAGTAGTATATTTCAAGGCTAACTAGAAAAATCTAGTGGTAATAGAATTGCTAGACCAACAAACTGACCAGCAGACATACTCCATGTTGTCAGGCATTTAGGAACACAAGAATAAGCCATGAAATTATATGTTGATATACTGTGGCCATGCCATGTCTTCTTACTTTTGTTTTGTACATAGTATTTATCTTCAGGTCCATCTTTTGATTTCTTAATGTGAAGCTTTCCACTTTCTACATCCACTTTCAGAAACAGTTTTGTGGAAATACCGAGAGATTCTTGCTTGACCTGCCAATGAGAAAGGGATCGGACAAATTAGAAAGCCATAAAATTTCACTTTATTTTCCAACAGTGAAATACCATAAGTGGTAAAGAGGACTACCTCAAATGTAACTGGTGGGATGAGAGATTTTCTGTGACTCCCTTCCAACCCAACAGAGTCAAATAAAGCATTTATCGCCTGAAAAAAGAAAAAGAGAAGCTGATTTAGTGTGCATATGTATGGGGAAGAGATACTCAGGAAATGAGCTTTCAAATATGACCTTGTCCTCAACTGAGAGAAGCAGTTTTGTCAGCTGCTCTAGTCTGACAGATACAGACTGGCATGATTCTGCAGATATCTGAAAGTATAGAATAAAGACATATTTTTTTCTGTTTTGCTTTTTTTGCTTGTTTGTTTTTTTTATTGATTGTTTTTAGGTAATAATACGGAGGGATGCCACCTACTTGCTTTGAACATTGTCCAATCCCTTGGGAGAAATGTTTATCCAATACTCTTTGTAAAACCTCCAGAGTTGGCAGGATGTTGTGAATTTCACTACCTCACAAAAATGATTGCAATTGTTTTGTTTAGTCTTGTGCAAATTCGCTGTATGTCACTAAATACGAATACTGATATCCATACCTGTTGAGATTCTTGGAGATAAGCATAATTAGCTTCCTCAGGCCAGGAAGGTTGAGGTTACCGTTCTGTACTTGTTCAGCATCCAAACAGATCGAGGTCCTGAAGTAATCCTGAATAGCTAATTGTTGCTCTTCTGGTATGCTTCAAATATAATAAGTAACATACAAACAGGATGAAAAGACTGTAAATCATAATTTAACACATCAGCAGGCACAACTCAGAGTCAAATTACTACTCTGCTTTCAAAATCAAAACAAAAAAAAATTATATCTCAAAAATGTCTATTGTGCATATGAAAAAAAATGAAACACATAAAATGAAATAAAATAAATATGCTTGCTAAGCTGGACTACTTCACTGCACCGTGACATATCCATATGCTGCAGTCTCATCAGGAAATTTTCTGACAGGGACTTGCGAGAATGCTCTGAACACTTGGTATCACCATCTTTTACATCACTGAGTGTTGTGGTCCGGGGTGGAAGCTGAGGGGCCTGATTATTGAATTCTGCATGAAAAAAAAAAAAAAAAAATGACTTGAACTTCTAAAAACTATCGGAAATGACAATTTCTGGCGTATAATTGAGCAAATGTATCGATTAACTGAAGTGGTTTGACCTGACTCTTCGTCTATATCATCTTCCCTTTGGACAGGATATTGTAAATATGTGATGAGGCCCATGTTGGGGTTGTAGTACGCCTCCACCAGCTCAGGCAGCGCAGAGAAGAATCTAATAGGAACTCCTTCTGATGCCTAAAGTACAGTTCATGAGAAAAATATTATGTTGTTTTCATTAATCTTGAGACAAATGTATTTATCAAAGGTATTATAACTGTTGAGTGCTACTTATAGTGTGTAATGCCAGAAATATCTTTTCTAAAACAACAAAAACATCAGGAACAAACTGCATATGTGTGTGTGCCTTGCTTGTTTTTTGCTTGACTTAATGCTGTTAAGCCTAGAAAGCATCATGACCGTGATAAATTACATTTATGGAACACATGACCCACCTGTACGGATAGCTTTTTATCCTCATTTGGCAGAATTCTGTATGTGTACACACAATTCTGGTATCTGGGGTTAAAAATTGATAAAGTGAAACATGTGTCACTGTGATTAGTTTGTAAACATTGCATTATGGGCAATAAAAATGCAATCAAAATGATGGAAGTCACAAAGTGTAAACAGGTTTGCTTTCTGAAAGCAACATGTGTAAAGAAAAGGGAACCAGACATGAAACGGATATAAGCGAGAAAGAAAAAGCAAGTCACATGCAGAAGTTTATATATCATTTTAAAGTGGACATGCTTTGAAGGTTTATGTGATAGAATACATTGTTTTTAATCATGCTCTTTGAATAATGTTTGCTTTAGTTCAAAATATTTTTACCTAAGAGCGAAACAATTAAAAGCAACAAATTCATACTTACAAAACACACAGGGCATAGGCTCCCTGTACGGACTCGCTGTCCCGAATGAGGAAGCTTCCATCTTTTGCTGCTTTAGATAGAAGATCCTCTGCTTTAGATCGAGTTATATTGCCATGGTACCAAGGCTGATAAATTGGCATCCTGTCTTTTAGCGAACAGTCTGAGCTTAAGAGATGTACATCTAAACTATATTTTGTAATACCAAAGTCAAATTAATTTTTGTTCATGCTCTTTTTACAGTGCATAATCTAAGTTCTTTCTTTCATTCTATTGCTCGGCTGCTTGTCTCTGAAATCTGTTAAAGGAAGCTGTTACTGGCTCAGCTCTGAACTTCCTCATTTCAGAAGTTAAAATAGGAGGGCTTTAACGCCCTGAAAATGTTTGCAACATATGGCAGGTTCCTTCAAGCATTTTTGCTTTAGTTAAAATCTTTGTATAAACACGTTATGGCGTTTTATTGTGGAAGGCAACATGTGTTTAAAATATTTAGTGACACTGGAATAAGTAATCAGATGGGAAATAAATAAAAAAAAATCAAAGTGAAAATAATTTACCTGAATATTAGACTCTAAAAAAATGATAAGAATGATAGATATGACCTCTGGATGTGCTTTACCAATGTTTTCATGAATCTAGAAAAAATTAAAACCCCTTAAATTTCCTATCAGAGAGCCAGAGGTCTATCAGAGCTCACTTAACTTATATGAATTCAAAAACTGAGGTTTTTAATATGCAAATTATAGGAATTATAGGTCTAAAAACAGTTGCTGTGTTCATGTGATGGACATGAAGTCTTGCAGAAATAAATGGAGGAAAATGAGCAGTGCACAAACCGCAGCCGAGGTCACATGATACAGAAAGGAGAACTATATGGGTGACAAGTCACTGTAGAGTACAAGGGTTTCTGCCTTAAGCATGAAATAAGTCTTTCACTTTCACAGAACACATGCCAAAACATCTGAAATATAGTCAGGATTTAAACAAACCACACATACGCTGAGGACATTTATTGTAATTCTATGGTTTAGTGAAAAGTTTAACATTCAGTTTAACATTACATTTTGATGTTTATAACTTTTAAGTACTTTTAATTTTTAAACACTGAAACAAAATTTTCATTCAGTAGTTGAGAAAGATTATTCCTCCAGTCCTTTGTAACTACAATGCAACCGTGAACAAAATGTTTTGCAAACTAGTTGCTATCAAAATATCGTTCTTTGATAAAAAATTATTTCCTTGATAGCCAACAGGTATCCAAACTGAATATTCTTTTTTTTTATAGTAATGCAATGTTCTAAAAGTCGGCCAAAATAATGAAGACATATTGTATGTGAATCAAAGGGTGGCATGATAAAGAAATTATGAATATATTTACAAGGAAGCTTTGTCATACATGTAAAGGAAACAAATAACTTGTACAATAATGCAGGTAAAATGTAATATAGCAAAACAACATAAATACAAATGGAAAAAAAAAGTAATTTAAGAAAGGATTTGACCCAGGCTCATAACACTATGAGGCTGCAGAGCGGTGCAAAAAATAAGTTGAATGCTGACATTTTAGTGACACCAAAAGCTCACTGATGCATATTTATTATATTTAGTGTATTGTAGGAATAAACTCAGTAGGATTCAAAATGACTGGATTTTCACTTTTTATCAGATCTTACCAACTGAGATACCATTGTCATTATGAAAGACCAATAGTAACGTTTATCTTTTCCCAATCTCAAAGTGAGCATTCCCGACAGGGAGTTCGGTCTGCACCGAAAAAAGCAAAAATTACAATAAAGTCTCATAATTTGCATGTGTTACATGAATTGCTGTGTAAAACTGACTGACATTTTCTTAAAGAAAAAAAGAAAAATGATAGCTGTTGTTTTTTTGGGCTTGTAATTGCAAAGGCCAGCAGTAAGACATTGCTAAGAGATACGCAATGCATCAAATTCAGCCTTTATTTTTTTTTACCTTTTTCTTACTAGCTGAGCGTCTCTTCTGGATGTTGATATAGACGTTTAACTGGAATTAGAAATGCCCCTTAGATTTTTAGCACATATGATCAGATCCAATTTTTCCTTACTGTGCACCCAGCCTCATGGGAAAAACTTATGACATCATGACTATTTACATATTTAAAAAGTCTTTTGTAACTTGACACAGAAATCATTTTCCAATATCATTATGGCTCATGCCAACGCTGTTGACTAAACAGAGCGTATGACCTTGAAAGCGTATAAAGCACGAAGCAGCACATATTTGGTGGTAAATAAAGAGTGGTTTCAGTTTCCTGATTTCCCTCTTTCTGTTTATGATGGCCAAGTGTTTGAATGATCCATGTTTAACTTCTTATGCTTCTTACCCATTCTGCACATTTTCTGTGAGACGGACTCAGACTTCCCCTGAAAACTATCAATTGATACACCCACCAGACAGCTGAAAATTTGAACGAGTCAGTTTGATTGTCTTTGACTTTGGAACCAGATTTAAGGGAAGATTGATTAAGAATTGTCAGTTAAAAAAAAAGGCAAAATGAATTTGGTTTAAAACAGCAGTCAGATGTAAGCAACTATTTTGGGTTGTGTTGACGGTGCATTTACTTGACACAGATTTGGTCCAAATTTCATCTTCTTCAAAATTCAGACCTGGCGCTCACCGAGCTTTCGTGCGTTCCTTTTAAATCTCCGCTGGTTGCCCCTGATGCTGCAGTTTTATCTTTGCAAAATAACCTCTTCAGAGTCCCGCGGAATTTCTCTGCACCAAATAGGTAGATCAGCGGGTCCATGGCACCATTTAAGCACGTGAGGGAGGACGTGAGGCGGTTCGCCAAGCTCAGACCTCTGCGTGTCTCGCACGAAACATCGGGATGGCTGTAGCCCAGGATGAAAGTGGCTCTACTCACATGATAAGGCAGGAAGCAAACCACGTATATGAGCATGACGAGGCCGATAGTGCGCAGGGCCCTCATTTTAAGGGACGGCTCTAACCTGGAGCCTCGATGGAGGCTGCGGATGATGAGCACATAAGATGAAAGGGTGGCGAGAAACGGCGGAGCGAAGGCCATCACGAGTGAGATCAGTGCGTTGCGTGAGGCCTTTTCTCGGTACAACTGCAAACATACTGTCACGCCATCAACTTTGGCCGTCTGGTAAGTGACCAATAACGGCGCCATGGAAATAGTGACGAGACCCCATAGACAAAAGCTTATGATATGAGCGTAACGAGTACAACGAAACTTTAGCGACCTCACAGCATGAACTACAGCTAGGTAGCGGTCCCCTGCCACACAGGCCAGAAAATATAAACTGGCGTACATGTTGACGTAAAATAAAAAGCCTGTAATTCTACAGGGTACCTCCCCAAATGGCCAGTGACCCCCAGTTAAGTGGTAAGTGGCCCTCAAAGGGAGGGTGATCACATATGACAAGTCTGCAACAGCCAGGTGAATTAAGAAGACATTTGCCGGAGAAGTGCCACGCTGGTGTAAAAAGATCCAGAGAGCCAGGCCGTTACCGTTGAGTGCCAAAAAGAAAACAAGGATGTAGAAACACCCGAACAGAAGGTTCTCAGCGGTCGTCTCCGTCGCTGCACAGCTCTGGATTGAATTATTGGACAGCAGGTATGGCAGATCTGTTGTCTCAGATTCCATCCTGGTTGCTGAAAGACACACACAAAATATTCTGTAAATGTAAAAAAAAAAAAAAAAAAAAAAGAGGAACAAGTGTTTTCTTTCAGTCATCACAGGTCACAGATGGTCGGTTTTTTTGAACATTTTAAAAACATTTGAAAGCAAGTTTCTGTTCATTGACACGAAATAACACCATCCTGACCCTGGTTTCCAAACCACAGTGGCACAGTGACATTAAAACAAGGCAGCAATAGAAGTTACTACTTCTCGCTAATGTGTGCATGCCGTCTCAGCAAATACTGACATATTTTTTACCACATCAAGGATTACTGCACAATTCAAGTCCAGGAAGTCATTCGATCTTCATTGATCAATTGAGGGTGAATCTGCCCACTCAATTTAATGAGAAACTACTTTCATTTTACTTTCAGACATGCAATAGAAAGCGTAGATTACTTTGGTTTAGTTTATTTCACTGAATTTCCGAATGCAAATATCAGAGAAAGTGGAACTAGAAATCAAAGTGTCTTGGAAAAGTTGGTCTGTTTTTGCCGATCTCCTTAAAGCAGGAAAATCTACAGCAAAAGCGTGTTTATCCGTGTGCGTCTTGTTCAGTTGTTTATAGAACTGGAGCAAAATTAAAACAAGTAACGGTCAAAATGGGGTTTGAATGGGGAAATGGCCAATATTGGGAATGTTTGGCTCATTTGATGTCAACAAAAACTGAGATCTCCACAGTGCAGTATTTGGGTCACATATAGTCACCCTCTACTTGATGTGAATCCTCTGCATGTCTATAACAGACTGCATGTCAAAGAGAGAAACAGCAATCCATAACAGCCTGATTTTCTATGTATTGTGTGATGTTTCTGTCTGAAAAGAGCTTTTTCACATATATTTACCACCATCAGCTTCCCAAACGACAATTGGCTTCTCCGTTTATATATTTTAATCCAGTTAAGCTGAACAAAACAGCTGTTAGAATGCAGTGGGACTGAGTTTCTTCCTACATTATTAACAGCATAGCTTAATGGTAATCAGGCTTCCAACTCTGAAAAAAATACAGTAAATTCCTCCTTCAGAATTTAGTTTGGTTTGGTTCAGTTTAATTTAGTGGAATTTTCTCTTGTCTTCCCTTGTTTTATTTTGATATTTTATCCCCCCACCTTCTAAAAATAAGGAAATGCAAATGTATACATGTTTCCATCTGGAGTTGTTGAAATAATGGCAGCACTGTTTTTCAGGGAAATTAATATGTTAAAATGTATATTTCATTAATTTCAAATAAGAGGCAATACTGAAAAATGTGAATATTGTGGTAAACATATATTATCATTAAAAACATGACAAAATTCAATATATATGAATGCATACATATTTAAATTCCTCAAATGATTACATATTGTTTCTTTATCCTCTTCAAAATGTGAAGCAAACCTCAGAAGTTAATACCCACTTCCTTGTCCCTCTAGCCATCTTTCTAAAAGATGATTCATGCTTTTATTTGCTGATTTATATCTGGTTGAGTCAAACATCTTGACAAACATCACTCGGGAGTAAGCTGAAAAATTTGACAATTACTGTGTAAAATACTTCTTTCAGTGTTTAATTGTAGTATCTTAGCATATTCTAAAAACAATATCGAAATATTTGGAGCAGAAAAAGTAATGAACTTGAGTGCCAGATCTTGAGAGGACTGGTTTGGATACTAAATACATTTGGAAGACAGCAGAAAAAAAAAACAGAGGATTCTCCCTTTTTATTTCATTTGCAAAAACTGTGTTTACACAGCATTTTACCTGTATTTTTGACCTATAAGAAGCCATTCAGGTTGTTCTTTGTGTGTGTGTGTGTTGGAGAGGGACAGAATTTCTCAGACATTGAGGGATTCAAGAGAACAAAAAGATGATTCGTTTAGCAAACCACCAGAAACATACACTAATGAAAAGATTCCATGAATAGCGATCCCAAATGGATAATCCTTAAGAAAGACAAAATAAAAAATGCCTTTACCACCTTTCTCTAGATAAGCAGATCTATGCAGGCGTTCACATGGTAACAGTATCAGCGGTTACATTTTGGAGCATTTTGGCAGCAGTCTCTTCAGCGGTTGTCTCATCACTCATAACTGCGGTGTGGGTATTTTGACTTTGTTAAAATCTGAAATACTAATCACAAGTGGAATATAATATGTTTGAAATTCAGAGTATGGATAACATGTGTTTGCTTAAAATCATTCATTCTGTCAAAAAAACAAAAACAAAACAAAAACAAAAACACCCCAAGAGTTGTTTTGATCTGTAACATACTGTTTTACTGCAAGCACTTGTTAAACAGAATTGAATGATAACTTGGGAATCTTTTTGGAGTGGATTTCAAATTTGCAAAAAATGTGTGATTGAAAACAGAAAAAAAACAAAAAACTTACCAGATATCTTCTGTGAAGGCACTACTTGAGGAAAGTTGGCTGCTTTGGAAAGAGATCAGATGCTCATGCAAAGTAGATGGCAGTGGAGCGGCCGAGTGTCGCAAAGCAGTCGTACGCGGTGTGTAAAAACTGAGAGTAAGCCCATTAAACTATAGAAGGAGTGGTGCTCTGACAGCAAAGAATGCCGTTCTATTACTCTCTCTTCTCCCCCTCAAGATGTTCTCAGGAATGAGACTGTAGCTCTTTTTGTGTCTCAACAAATTTGATAACAGTGAAGGAGTCCCAATGGGAGACTTCATTTGAACCTTGACCCCACCCCTTCTTTCTCCATTCTCTCTTCTCAGAGAGCCACTTGTATGCTCCATAATAGCTTGAGTCAGAATAAGCAGCACATATTAGTGGCGTGGAGAAAAACGGCATGCCTAAGTTGCTAAGAGCATGTATGACTCCATGGAAACAGGGCCTCGCACAGCTCCGAGTGCGTCCACCGCAAGCTCCCACCCTCCCACTGATAGAAAAGAAGATGGCCTGTTGTTAATTGACACATTTATGACTAAAGTCTCAGAAATGATCTGTTGTAGATGGTCCATAAAGTTTTAAAGGCGCCCTGATGCCTGATAGGAGACCGAGTGAAAAACAAGAGGGCGGGTGAAGTGGGGGATGCACCAAGAAAATAGAGGCCCTTTTTGCTCGCCTCCCTCCTGGGGCTATCCTGAATTGGACTGCCCAAAATAATCAGTCACATAGCCATCAGACAGATGTGGAGAGTAGAGCAACTGGCTGAGGGATAATATTTCTTTCATACTTGAGGATCACAGCTGTGCATCAGACACATCAGGCCTTTCTGCTCTCTCTACCAGTGATATGCAAATTTAAACCCGTTGACTTGAATGAGGCCACTATTTCTGCACGCCTTTGAGATCACTGCCCTGATAAGTAACTGTCAACCGCCATTTGGAACAGCCCTTGGTTTTGTCGGGCGTCTTAGCCCTATTTGTCAGCTGTCCCCCCAATAATAAAGCATAAACATTGCTTTGTTAATTTGCTTGGGGTCATCTCTGTATTCACATTTTTTGTAAACAACAAATTGGTCTTTGAAACTATTAACACTTTTTCATGTAAAATAGGAAAATTTTAAAGCAGAAATTCCACTTTGTATTTTTTTTTTCCCCATATGTTGGGAAAATTGATAGAGAGCAATATAAATACAATAACATTTCAAAGATGGCCTTATATAGAGCAAGGCCTGGCCATTAAAAGAGGCTTGATTTTCTATTAACAGTGTCAGTCAAAATTGAAAAATGATTGAAAGGAACAGACATATTTACATTAGTCTTCGATATCCTTGGTCTATATTTACCCAAATACAGCAGGAGGAATATAATATATCCAGGCATATTTTGAACCTCAGGATAAAAACAACATTAAAGAATTTCAGGTCACAGAATTGAGATGTATTACTATTACACATAACAAAACTATATTGCATGACCACAAACACAGAAACCTGGAAATAAAACTTTGAGTCATGAAAGGAAACCAACACCGTTCTATAGCTATATCTGTATCTATAGGGCAACAGAGACGTCGGAGCGACTTGGAAAACACATCAAATTGATGATAAATCATGTGGCAGATGAGTTTTTTATGAACTGACTCAAATAAAACAGGCAGTTATAACAAGGACCAATTAACATTTGTATTGAGGCAACCAACACTAACACTAACAAAGTAGTACACAAGGAAAGCAGGTTTACCAAAAAAAAAAAAACGCAATAAAAATTAATCTAAAATCTTACCCACAGAAATTGTAGAACAGGAAATTTATTCTGAATAATGCTCAAACAAAAGTCAATTAAATCAAAATACTAAGAGAGTCACCAGTCCAGAAGACTGACATTTTACTTCTAACTGACTAGTATAAATATTAAACAGCTTTTAATTTTGAGTAATATGTGAGTTATGCAAAACATTTTCAAAAAACAAATCAAAGATGTTTTCAGAGCAGTAGATTCCTGCTCCGACTCCTTGTTTTTTGTCTGAACGTTGAAATCTGTGATAACGGTTGCATTCGTCTGCAACGCTCAGTAGTTGTTTCTGGTCTGAATCACCTTCCTTTCTCTGAGGTACAGGCCTACATAGGAAGTTATTAGGTCATCCATCTTATAACCCTTTTAAATGAGACACAAGGAAGGAAATAGGACACAGTTTAACTTACAAACAGCTGATCTTTTCAAAGCACATATATATATTAAGGCAGAAAAAAATGGAAACAAATCTTACCAGCGAGGTTTCGCACAGGAATCGGCTCCCCTTCACCAAACTACCAGTTGTCATGAAAAAGTATGTGCTACCACTGCTCCAATTGGCAATGCAGTTGAATGGGTGATTTGCTAGCACATCCTTAAGGAGAGCAAACAGCGGTTAATAAAATTGGAGCAAGCTTATCGGAAATATCCCCGATGAAAAATTTGAAACTCCCGTATACCTTTGTTTTTGGGTTGATGATTGTCAGTCCTTGCTTGCTGATTGCAATTCGCACGATGTCAGGGAAATTTGGCTCTGACGATTGCTGGCGGAAAAGTACAAGGGCAACATATGAAGTATAACTCCGAGCTTCGGCGGTAAAAAACATGATGAGAGGATCCGGGAAAAGAAAAGAGGTTATTAAAAAAAAGTCTGTCTCACCTTCACGTCAAAGAACGCACAGCCAAATGTTGGCCAACGGCAAACAACTTTCAAAAATGCCACCTTTGCTTCATCAGCTGTCATACCTACTTGTCTAGTATATGCAGCGGTGATACTCTGTAAATTACAAATTTATTTATTAGACTTTTCAAACAATCACAGGCTTTTTTGAAATGCCATTGTTTGACTATTATTATTCATCACCACCACTTGATGCTGTTCATATTTTAGTTCTCTTACTACACCAACAACATTACAAAATACATATCGAAAATGATATTTAGTGCGTGGGGAAGGAATTATGTTAGCATCACACAAGTCCCGGTACAATTGAAATTCTATTGAAAAAGCTAGTTTAATCAAAAATGCCCTGTAATGTTGCTCCGAAAGCGAAATATTCATTCCCACCTTTTTCCACTCATTTTCAGACATAGTCTTCAGCTGGTCTGCAGGAACAAGCTCCTTCAGCATCTTAGGTATCATAACAAACTGGCTTTTGTCATTGCTGACTTTTGTCCTGAATAGCAAAGCTGCAATGTTGACCATTTCTTCCTTGGTGCAGGTGTGATAACCCCTCAGGTACTTGGGTAGTTCCTGAAAGATGGAAAAAATTATATACCGGGAAGTATAGTATGTATAGTCATAGTCCATGTGGTTCAGCTTGAAATTTGAAACAAGTTTTCTATTTGTAGGGAACTTGATTAGGAGATCGATAGCTTCCGGCTATCTCTATAAAAATTTAATTTTTAAATACTTTTAATGAGAATACATGTAGAAGTTCCAGTCAAATGCACCTGTGGGAAATGGAAGAAGAGATCCGCCTCTGTATCTCTGCCAGGAGTCACATTGAACCATAACTTCCTCATAAAGAACACAAGGTATTGAATGTTGACTGGCCCACCTGCATGTAGACACACACACACACACACACACACACACGCGCGCACACACACACACACACACAATACTTACTAGTACATAGTACACATCAAAATACTCATTAGTCTTTAATATGATAATGTCTTGAGTCTGATACCGTCTTTGATTCTAATGGCTCTTTTAGACCAGTCTGTGATTTGTCTCAGACTGTCAAAGAAGTAGTCGGTGTCATTCAAACTGAGAACCTAAAAAAAAATTTAGGAAAACTTTTTTTTAATGTGCTGTCATCAGGAAATTGTATATTCACATCTGATCAACTGGAAAAAAAGTTACCTTGTCCTGAGTTTTGACAAAAATGCTGAAGCCGTCAGCTGTAGACAGGCCGAGCTTATTCGAAATGCTACGAATAAGATCCCTGATCCTGGTGTTGGTAGCAACCTCAAATATCTGAGGACGGAGACCACAAATATTACTTGGAGAATATCAGACTCTCTCTGTTCTTGACTTTATTCATGTAATTCATCTTTATTTGCTACCTCCTCCGTATCATTAGGGAAGTGGATTTTATGGAAGATCTGGGTGCTGTTTTGTTGGATAGCATCTATTTCCACCTGGTGGGGCGGGAGCTTCCTGGGCTCCATCCTAAACAAAGACGGTAAGTACATGTGAATATTTTCATTTTATTAATTTCATAGAACAGATTAAAAAGAGGTACTATGACATCAAAATTGCAAGGTGTGTTTTCTGTACTTGAGAAAAGGCCTCTCAGAGTGGGTCTAGTTGAATTAAAAGTTGGCTTTGGGTGGGGAATTAAATCATAAGGTACCACGTTTTTAAGAAATCCTGTTTATGACTTGGTATTGAAGGTGTATTTGTTTATACAGCAAATAGTCATATGGTACAGATGGGATGGATTCAAATGTTAACGTCCAGAGAAAGTTCACAAAGCAGGACAACAAAATATTTTGTATGTCAGAAGGGTGGTTCAAAGAGGACTAAAAATATAAAGTATGACATTCTATCCACATTATGAGCCAACAACTGTTGAAAACCTCAGCTGTCCCATTATGTAAATGCAGCAGACATTAAAACAAATTAAGCAATAGCTTAAATGCAGCCTCAGGGGGGTACAAGCAAGTGTCTCTCTGAGCCGGTCCTAAGCCCAAATAAATACTGAGGGTTGTGTCCGGAGGGGTAAAACATTTGCAAAAAACTAAATATAGAAATCAAACCAAACATATCTCATAATGGATCGGTCGAGGTCTGGGTTAACGACGACCGCCATTCGTACCAGAGCGAATTGGGCTACTGTGGGTCGAAGAAGGAGAGGCGGAGGGTGTGTTTGGAAGTCCAAAGATGAGGAAAGACAAGAGTCTGGGACTGAGAGTAGGGATTCTGAATATTGGGGCGAAAACAGGAAAAGCTAGAGAGTTTGTTGACATGATTCAGAGAAGAAAGGTGGAAATACTGTGTCCAGAGGACAAGGATTGAAAGGCAGCAGGGTTGGATTCTTAGGAGCAGGTCTTAAGTGGCACAATCATGGTTATTCTAGAGGAGGAGTTTAGTAGAGTTCTTCTGGAGCCTAAAAGGGTGAGAAATAGACTTATTAGTCTGAAATTGTAAATTGAGGGTACACTCCAAAGTACACTACATCTGCATCTACCACTTAAAAGTAGTGGCAGATGGTAGATGAAAATCTGGTGACAAGTAAGATACAGAGGACAAAAGGGAAGAGTGTTGTAGGGTTTTCTGGAAGTAGTTGAGAAGGCTAGGAAAATCTTCTAGATAATTGGACCACTACAGGAGACCGGTAAGAGAGTGCTTTTTGTGTCATCTGGAAGGAAAGGAGATAAGGAGAGCGCGGTGGTGGAATGAGGTAGTGCAGGAGTATATGCAGAGAAAGAGGTTAGTAAAGAAGAAGTGGGATGCAGAAGGAACTGAAGAGAACAGGCAAGAGTACAGGGAGATGGAAAGCAAAGCAATGGGATAGGGTGCAAAGGCAAAACAAAGGGCATATGATGACTTGTATGCTTGGTTGGACAGTAAGGAGGGAGACAACGATTTATCCAGGTTGGAAAAACACAAAAGTATAGATGGAAAGGATGCACAGCAGGTTTGGGTGATTAAGGATAGAAAAGGGAAATGTATTGACACATGCAAGAAGAGTGATGGGAAGATGGAAAGAGCACTTCAAAGAGTACATGAAAGAGCTAATGAATGAGGAAAATGAAAAAGAGGAAAGGGTGACTTGTAGACCACAAAGTAGCAGAGATTAGTTAAGATTAAGTGAGGAGGGCATTGAAGAGGATGAAGAGTAGAAATGCAGTTGATCCTGGTGATAGATCTGTAGAGGTATGGAAGTGTTTACGAAAGGCAGCGGTAGAGTTTCTGGGTAAATCATTCAACCGCATCTTAGATGGTCAGAAGATACCCGAGAAATGGAGAAATGTGTGATGGAGCCTATTTTAAGATTAAGGGAGATGTGCAGAATTTCAGTAACTTTTGAGGGATAAAGTTGATGAGCCATACAATGAAGTTATGGGAAAGAGTTACGGACATTTGACTAGAAAACAGATATCAGTGGTTAGAAGTTACCGGAGGGAAGCAATTTTTGTCAAAACAAAAAAATCTCTGAATTTAGGGGGGGGGGGGGGGGGGGGGGGGGGCTCAGACAAAACCTTTCACAAACATATAACGTCATACTGGGATCAATACCATGAAGGATTTGCACACGTGGACACGGCGTATCTGCATCCTCCAAACAATAAGGAAAAACTCACCACCAGAACCAGGCCCCGGTAACTTCTACATGTTTCAGTTCAAGTGACCCAACAGGTTTCACTCCTTTGTCTAGTTTGACCTTTGCACATTCTAATTCAGGTAATCCCACAAAATGTGCTCCTTTGTCCTCAATGAACAACACCCTCATTAGCATAACAATCCCCCGAGACCTAGTTTCTGCCGATCAACTCTTAAATTTACATAACAAGCCACCATAACTGGCATAAATCCTGGCAGTTATATCCGGAACCTCCCCACAGGCTATTAGACCTAAAGAAGCCTCTTGGATGACGAGCGAAATTTCTTCAAGTGAAGAAATTCAAATCCAGTTGCTACGACAAGATTATTTCGACAAGAACCCTAGTTTCATACATTATACATTTTACTGTGATACCCTTTTCTTTCTTCAGCAGAGAGCGAAACAATGTAATTTTACATGTCATTACTAATACTTAACTGTCTCTTTACAGATTAAAAAAAAAAAAAAAAACTTTTTTATGCCGTACAGACCTTAATGAGCTCTGCAGTCGCTGCAGGCAGTCAGATGCAAGGGGCTCCCTGCGACGAGATTCCAAAAATCGCTGTGCGTGCTTCAAAAGGTACTGACTAGGAGGAAATAGGCCACAGCACAGCCATAGCAAGTGCCAACCCTGTTCCATGCTGAACCTGAATGAAGGGCAATGTAACACAAAATGATTTGGAATTAATTTTTTGGAATTCAATTTCTTGAAATTTAAACTGATATTTATATCAAATTTTTAATTCAATTTATTCATTATTCACAAACAATAACAATTGTTCCTATAACTGGCAGCAGAATGATAGCAATCTGTTTAATAATTGAAAAGTTTCAGGCTATAGAATAATTCCATTTTGACTGTGAAAGATTTTTACAATATTGGTAGAGTTGTTGTACAAGTGGATATGTTTTTCCGAAATTTATTTCATTTCGTCTGGTTTAAAATTAAAAAAAAAAAAAATCAACACCACAAACTGCATTAAATTTGTTTACATGCTGTGCCATATTGTGGGAGGCAAGGCTCCATGAGCGACACGGATGGTGTGGTTAAACAGAGCCTGGGGTTTCCGTACTTATGTTTATGATTTAATCCATGTTTTCATCAAAGGGGTATTATCCTTGGAAAAAAGGAGCTCTGTATTCTTTTTGCCTGCTGCAACTTAAGCTTGTATCAATATGTATATAATCATACAATGGCCTTCCAACTGATTTATAATCAACTGTCAGAGGACTTCAGAAAAATTAGTCTTTTTGAATACTATTAATAAAAACAATGTAACTACAATTTCCCAGAAAAAAAAAATTGTGAATTAATATTTTGGAGGATATGTTCTGCTCAGTGCTATGAATAATTTTCCACACAGTGCACGTATGCAAGTTGGGTAAAATAGACTAAAATATTTTCTTTTCCAAAGAGTGATCTAAGAACCTGAGATGGTGTAGATGGTAATATTACAGATTACCTGGTATTATTGCTGGTCATTTGCTTCATAATTTGGCAATATATCTCATCTCTGAGCACCTCGTTTTCCGTAGCCGGGCCGAATATTTGGTCAGTTAGTTCAACGGGACTCTGCACCTGCTTTGTTGGATAATCACCCATATACTTGAGGATTGGTGCACAACAGTCAAGGATCAATAATAAGATGGACCTCAGAAGCTTTGAAAAGAATGAATGGAAGTTTTTAATAGATTACACCTCTGGTATTATAAGAATTCATAAAAGGATATCAGTGAAAGCAAGGCAGGCTTTCTGGCTGAGGTCTGAGTTTCCAACCAGCTTCTTCAGAAGTGGCTGTCGAAGGGGCTCTCTTGAGTTCACCCACAGCCTTTCAGGGCCGGCGTTTCGAGAAATCACTTGTTGGTTGACATCCCTGATTGGCTGCCTGTATTATCAGAGACAGGAAATAGATGTCTGTAAACAGAACTGTTCAAGATTTCTGTTTTCTGCAGATCAACAGCTGGAAAGTTAGAGAGAAACATAGTAAAAAACAATTAGATATCGTATTCAAATACCTGAAGAACTCAAGGGAAAATTCTCTCAGTGTAGCTGGAGCTAATCTCTCCACTGTACCTATTTCTTTGTGATTTGCCAAAATAATGTTTTTTCTTTGGTTCGGTGAGAGTTTTAGGAGACTCTGGAATAAGGAAACATCACGCACAACCTTAAACTACATCGATACACAAAAGTTCAGTGTCAACAGAAAAATCTACGTAATCACCGTACCATGACCTCATTTGTAGGTTTGGTAAGTGTTGGCAGGATTAACATGGCATCGGTTGGGAAAGCTCCAGTTTGTCCCGTTCTCTCATTTTGTCCCTTTATCCAGCCATGTTGCTGGGAGAACTCGTTGTCTTTTATAATTATGATGAGATCTCCTTTTTTGCACCACAGGAAAGTGGAGTCATCTGTGAATAAGGGGAGCAATTGTTTAGAAATAGAAGCATACCCTTGACATCAGTCAATTTCTGCTTAGCGTAAAAAAATACTTGAACAACAGCTCTTACGAGCCACCGTTTACAGCAACAACTAACACTTCAGGCTAAACTGTTCCAACACCAACCCCTTTAAACCTATCTGGTATCAAGGATATGCATTGAACGCAGTAACATCTTCCCGTAAGCCAACAATTCAGCAGAAATTCGTCATTTGTGCAATATAGACAGAGGTGTTCTAACCGCTTCTTTCGACCTCCTTGAGGGCCACAGCATACTGAGAGCGCTCTGTCAACCCACTGAGGAACATAGTCACCAGCTCTGCCATATCCTCAGCTGTAGGGCCACTCAGAGTGAAATCCCCCTTCAGTGTCAGCAGGCAGACAACATGGTGAGAAGCGTTACCTTCCCTGGGGAAGAAGAGGTACGATAACAAAAACACAGCATTAGTAGTATTAATGCAATTTTGCACACGACTAATTCGTACCGACACTACCTGATGGTGTTGACCCCTGTGATTTCTGAGAAAGAGAGCACCAGCAGCCTTTTCTCTCTCTCGTCGAGGAAAGTGATACCACTCGAATTTATGGCGATGATAAACTTGCTCCTTGGCAGTGGAGGGCCTGAAAAAAAAAATCATGAACTCAATATAACCAAAAGAGTTGTAACAGTGTAAGTTACTGAAATGGGATTTCATAAATTACAAGACAGTGTGTGTATGTGTATGTACGTATATATACATTACATTTGGCAGACGCTTTTATCCAAAGCGACTTACAATAGAGGACATAAGCACTGCAAATAACACTTGCAAATACAAGATGCATATACATATACATATCTGAATATACATACACAATATACATACACACACACACATATACACATATACACATATACAGGACTGTCTCAGAAAGTTAGAATATTGTGATAAAGTTCTTTATCTTCTGTAATGCAATAAAAAAAAACAAAAATGTAATACATTCTGGATTCATTACAAATCAACTGAAATATTGCAAGCCTTTTATTATTTTAATATTGCTGATTATGGCTTACATCTTAAGAAAACTCAAAAATCCTATCTCCAAATATTAGAATGTCGTGAAAAAGTTTTTTTTTTTTTATTGCAATATTACAATTTTCTGAGACAGTCCTGTATACATGTATACACACACACATATATATATATATCTATATATATATAGATATAGATATTATTATTTCATATTATATCTTTTCCTCCTTTTGTTTTTGTTTCCTACACCAAAGAGCAGCGTTCCAATTCCAGTGTGCTTCCTTTGAATGAATTTTATGTACAAAAGAAGGGTGGTACATTTTTTCCATTCAATAGCGACTTTGAATAAATGCATTGAAATGTGCATTACAACAATAAATTAAAAGATTTTCTGCAGCTAGATTTCTACCTGATAACTTGACAACCTCAAAGAGTTTGGAGAAAAGCAGAGGCCAGTTGGAACGGGCATAATTCACCATCTCAGCCTTCAAAGACTCTGGCTTTTGTTGAGAAGTCAGATATGTTCCCTGAGGTGGAAAAAAAAAACAGAAAACATATATCTGTTGAAAATTCTTATTTCTATGCATGATGACTTATACCTGGGCCTTTCATTACTCCTTTTTTTAATAACAAGAGTATGTATCTAGATAAATTGCATCCGTATCAACAGTGCTGCCATTTATTTACTGTAATTAAACAATTGTCGAAGCCCTCGTTTTGAGAAGCACTTACTCTCTAAAATATTTGAGAATAATGCTATTTTCTTCAATGTATTGCCAATTTTCTGTTAAATTTAGTCCATTTTTTGAGTAATGCATTCAAGGTTTTGGCCAGTTTTAGGCATGAAATTAGTCATTTCTTGGAAATCTTCAATGAATTATTTGTCAATTTTCATTGACTTTCATGCTACTATCTATTTTGGAAAGTTCTTGCGGATCTTTATGTATCTGTTTACTTACTATCTGTTCTTTCTGATCAATTTTGTGTGAAAATTAGGTTGCTGAAACTATTTCTACAAGCACCTTGGATATGAACATAGATAATGAAAACAGCAAAGTAATATATGCTTATTCAAAGTAATATATGTTAAATTGTATTGATTTTTGAGAGCAGATGAGGTTTCTATACCTCTGATTCACCTCCTGGACTGACCTGAGCATGAGAAGTGCTGATCATCTGTGTCCACTTGCTCTCTGGCTTGGACTCCAGTAAAGACGATTTAATGCAGGACTGTACTGTTTCTTTCACATTTTCTGGACCGCTGTCTGAGCCATGCTGGATGTATAAATGCTTTGCAGCAAGTTCAACTAAATCATCCTCCTAGGTCGAGCACAATGTGGAAGAACACCAGTCATATACTGTATCTGAGAGTATGAAAAGAATTATATGGATCGCTTATCTACATGTCCGCGTACCTTTTCAGGCTGGTATTCTCCAAACTTCAGCCCGCGAATGATCTGTCTATAGATGAGGTCCGTGCTGATCTTATCCTCATTGCAATCATGCCAGGGAGTGAACACTTCCTTGCGGTAGTAAAGACGCCAAGGAGCATGTTGCTCTTGCCCTCCTTTACTTCTCACCTCCTGCTCACACCTAGAGATGGCGTCCATCACATGCTCTTGACTGCTGCCCAGAGCCAACACCTTTAAGATACACACCGCTCTGTTATACTATATTAGATGGGGAACTTTACAAAGAGAAGCCTCTGTCACAGTCTGACTTATACTATTTTGGTTTTTTTTTGGATCATTATTATTGGTGTTGCATTTATCATTGTTGTACTTTTGAGCAATAAGAGGTTTAACACGAAATTTGCTGTTGTCAGATGCAGACATGAGATGCCATCATCAGATATTTTCTTCCGTCCATTAAGAACTATAAAAAATACTGAGGCTCCATGTTGATAAACTAGACCGGTAGATGATTCTGGCTATTTGATTAAGAAGAATGCAGTTTTCAATTAACATTCTTAAATTTTCAAAACCCATGCATTGCTAAATTTTTGAGATTCATATGGCTTCTTGTTTTGTAAGACTGAACAAAGATTAATCCTTAATAAGTAGCGAATCCTCTTATCCTCAATTGCCTCATAATTTCCCATACTCTAGACCAGGGGTGGGCAAACTTTTTGGCTCAGGAGCTGCACTGACTTTTAAAATTTGACAGACGGGCTGGGTCAGTACAATATACGGTACATATATAAATAAAAACACATTCGTTAACAGTACATATCAGACTTGTCTGACCTTTGCTTTGAAAGGCTTTGCTTTGACATTATCTTGCATTTCATGCACAAGCCAGTTTTTCCCATGTAGCTTCACATCCAACTCATTTAGGTGTGTCAGTATGTCCACAGTAAAGGCTAAATCACAAAGCCAATCTGTGTCATTCAGCTCAGGAAAATTCTTAAGTAGCTCCAAAAATTAAATAATCTCATGTTTGAGCTCCCACATTCATTGACCCAATCACTCAAATCAAGTATGGATTCTGTACCAATCTTTGGCGGGCCGAATGAAAAAGACCAACGGGCCGGATGTGGCCCGCGGGCCGTAGTTTGCCCACCCCTGCTCTTGACCATATGCTATTCTCGCCTGAATATTCAAGAGAAATTAAATGTGACTGTTATTTGAATAACACTATCAGTGTGACAAACACCTGGTATTACATGCTTGGAATCATTAATCTAGCGTAATTACATTTTTACCTTTTCATATAGTGCAACATAGAGAGAAAAGCCAAAACTGTCACTGAGTTTGACTTTGTTGGAGATAACCTGGCAAATCTCTTTGGAGACGGATGCTGAGTCAGCAAGCAAATTAATGGAGCGTCCATCCATCAGTATCACCGTCAAAACTATGGGCTTCTTTGTCTTGATTGCCTTTGACAAAACAAAGGCACAACTGTGATTATTACATGGAGGTGGAGTCAGTTTTGAGGATCTATAACCAATATGCACATACTAACACTAAAAGTACTCACAACAACAACAAATAAGAAAAACTTCTACAGATTCAGCAGGTCTACTAAAACCATGTGAACCTTTCAATGCTGAGCCTTGTTCAGGGAAATACTTGCTTATAAATCAGATTAAAAAAAACATTTAAAATATTAAAAAGCAACCCAGAGTCAAGGTCCTGCTCACTCTGAAAAAATGGTCAACAGGTTACCTTGGTACTTCTTTTACTGATTTAGATATTTGAATTTGCTTAAGCCCAAGAGACGGCAGTATTTTCAGGTCCACGGGCCGTTAACCGTAGCTTTGTCAAGTTTGATACCGATCAATATTTTCAGTTCATTGGACAAGAAAATTCCTGCAAGTTAAAATTTTATGAATACCTTTAGATTGCACAATTTATTGGTTAGTTTTAGAAAAATATCATGAGTTGGATTAAAGTAATGCAAAATAGAATTTGCAATACAGACCTTAGACCCACTGTTTTAAGGACTTGAAACCTTTATCATGCACCCTCTAAGGAAACATAGCACTTTACACTCATGCAAGTTATGAGCCCTGTATCCAAAATCCGCAAGTGTGAAAAGACCTGTAGCTCCAGCCAGGAAGGAGGTTCCTTTCTCACTCCATTTAACATGGTGCGACGCAGTCTTTCAGTGCAGTAAGCAGGAAACCCACCGGGAGCGAGTCGAATGAAACTTTGGAGGTACTGTCAAGACCAAAAAAATGGATGAGCAAAATATCACAGCAGGAGGAGGAAAACTTGTGAGATAGAAAGAGCAGTTGTAATATATATATATATTTTTTTTTACTAAAAACAAAACAAAATGTCTGTCTATTACAGTTTGGGATGATAAAATGTTTCCAAATTTGTTCCTCACTCCTTTTTTTTTTTCCTCAAATGTATAATGTCCTCTGAATTAATTACCAGTCTACCTTGTTGATAAGCATATGTTGGTACAATCAAGTGGTGCTCAATTGTCTTTCTAAATACACTCTGATTTTGAGATTAATTTCTTTTTTGAACTGTAATAAAAACAGTTATACACAGTTTGCAGACATTCATGCAAATGTCTATCAATGAATTATGAATTACTGAGTTCTGCAAATGTAAATTTGCTTTTGGCAGGTGTGATTAAATTATGCAAGAAATGGATTGCCAATCTCTTTGGTTCAAAAAAAAACATTTACAAGGACAAAATTAAAAAAATGAGTCAGAAGCAAATCGTACTAACCTTTATAAAGCGCTCGCTCGGGGGGAAAATGCCTAAACAGAGAGAGAGGAGGATCCAGCCCCGGAAGTAACTGTTGCGATTGTTGTTATCCTGGAGCTGCTTGCAGATCTGGCAGTAGATTTCATCTCTGCACCGAAAACAAGAGTTACAAAAGTATCCGTGGACAGTCAATTGAAAACAGAAAAATTCCCTTTTTTTTTTTTTTTTTTTTAAAGGAACCTCAGGTTGCATCTGACAATTCCATATCCCACAATGATGTGGAGTTTTTCCAGAGACGTTAGCGGCCGGTCCAGGGTGGGTCCCTCTCCAATCATCACATCATTTTCATCCTTTACCGTCTGCTGGCGGGGAGGTTTGGACACTTCACTCTGTTCCTCTGACTAAAATAAAGCATAACATCAACATTGATCTGTCACACTTCAACTATAATATTAGCCCAGCACCTCACCTCCTCTGGAATCATGGTCTGCCTCCTGAGGAGTGCGGTGGATTTGGAAATTCCATTTTCTGGAACGGTTGATGTTTTTCTGCTTCTTGAGAGTAGGTCAACAAATGCAGAACCCCTCCTTGCTTGGGGGCGTCCCTCTGGAACTGTGTATGTTTTGGTGTTTTGAGCTGTCTCTCTGGGGACGGCAGAAACTTTCCTGGTTTTGGTTAACAGGTCTGTGAATACAGAGCTTCTTCTGTTTTGTGGGGGATCCTCAGCAGTGGTAGAAACCAGAAAATCTTTTTTATTCTGTTGCGCCGTCTAAAAAAGGTCAACATTAAAACAAGCTTTCGATATCTTTTGCAGTGTTACCTTTATAATAAATTTGGTTCTTGTCATGTTCATATATTCACCTGATGCAGACCTCTGTCTTTCCTGGCGATGTCCTTTGCAGAGGATCCCTGGGCCTGTTTTTTGGGCTCAGAGAGATCTCCCATGAACCTTAGAATTATCCACCAAACAGTGAGAGAAGCCTAAAACCAGAATAGTAAAGTATCTTTAGTAAGGTATTCTCTTGCTTGTGATAAATAAAATGAATGAAGACAATGGAGATCTTTGACCTCAACTATCTTCAAAATTAGATTACATATCCCCCCCGGACAACCTAGATGCTTTTGGACTGGGAGGAAGCTAGAGAAGCTAAAAGAAACCCCTCGCAGAAACAGGGAGAAAATGCAAATACCACAGAGAAAAGCCCCTTGTCAGGACCTAACTAGGGACCTTCTTGCTGTGGGGCAGAAGTGCTATCCCCCGTGCCAACGCAACATCTTAAATTTAATTACGACATTAAAAGTTATTCTCAAGAAAGCAAAAATAATTACTTCCTCAAAACGAGTTGACAGATACTAAAAGAAGAACTGGAAAATAAATTGGTACTCAGTTTTAAGTATCTACAGTGGGGAGAACAAGTATTTGATACATTGCTGTTTTTTCAGCTTTTCCCACTTGTAAAGCATGTAGAAGTCCGTCATTTTTATCATAGGTGCTCTTCAACTGTGAGTGATGGAATCTAAAACAAATATCCAGAAAATCACATTGTATGACGGAATCTTAAACGAAAAAAAAAGCAAAAAAAAAAAAAAAAACAATTGGTCTGTGAGAGCCGCAATTCTTACTGGTGTGTATGTGATAAAATACTTATGTCACGCATTAAAAAGCAAATTAATTACTTAAAAATCATACAATGTGTTTTTCTGGATTATTGTTATAGGTTCCATCACTCACAGTTGAAGAGTACCTATAATAACAATTACAGACCTCTACATGCTTTACAAGTTGGAAAAGCTGAAAAATCGGCAGTGTCAAATACAGCAATCAAATACATGTTCTCACCACTATAAGTATCCTTAAGTATCAATTTTAAGTATCTTATCATGGCACCTGGACACACCACAGTAGGATTTTGACAAGGATTAACCATGACTGAAAACCTCCAACAAATTCCGCAACATTCCATAATTTGGTTGTGTTCTTTAATATAATTAAAATATCCATCCAGCTGCCTATCCATTATCTACTGCTTACCTTATTCCCCCCCCCCCCCCCCCTTTTTTTTTTTTACTGTTTATACTACTATTATTTATTATTGTTATGTTTTACTTGAAACTCTGGCACAACAATTTCCTTCGGGATAAATAAAGTTGTTCTTATTCTTATTCTTATCCTACTTGCAGTCGCAAGGGTAGCTGGGGCCGATCCCAGCTGCCAGTCAATCCTAGTGTAAGTAAAATATACTGAATATAATTATTTAGTATTATTTTCAGTTTCCGGGGGGGGAAATAGTCAAGAGGAAGTAGAGCAGATGATAGATAAAGTGATAGTAGTGATCAGCGAGAGTCACCAGGATGTCCCCTTCGTCCTCGTGATACAGCAAGGGCTGGCGCAGCCTTTGACGAATATGTGTGGATGATGCTGCACCTTGGAAGTACAGCGAAGCAAATTTGGAGAAGGAGAACTCATCCAAGTCATCATAATCTTCTTTTGGAAGATCCTCCTCAGTGGGAAGGTCATCTATATCGATCTCCTCGGGAAACATCTTGTTCCCCTCAAAATTCTTGAAGTAAGCACAGAAATGTCATTTTCCTACTCTGCAATACCATTACACTCTAGGTCAGGGGCCGGCAACCCGTGGCTCTTTGAGGCTTGGGAAAATAGATTATAAATATTTAATTGAAGAGTATTTCATTTGTGTAAATTCCTTTTTTTAACTTTTAGTGCAAAGTTGGAAAATTATTGTCATCTTGAAATATTAAATAAAATTATAGTTATTATTTTTCGCCGCTCAAAATAACGTCACACTCGCGGAAGCCGGTATACCCGATTTGCAGATGCTGCGCGAAGAACTTCAGGAGCGAAAGTCCCATAAACCAGGTAAAATAAATATTTACGAAGATATTTTGCAAATATTTATTTTTTATCGTTTACTGACACAGTCATTTCTTCCCCGATTTATTTTAAAAATTCAGATCCAGGCTCCGCCACACGCGGACATAAATAAAATGTAATTTTCTCTGTAATACTTTGTGAATTTCAGAAGCAACACACTACACACTTGTTCATACAAAGTGTAAAGGTAATAAAAAGCGTCAAAAAGTAATTGCGGCTCCCAGTGCTTTTTTTTCCGAGGAAACCGGGTCCAAATGGCTCTTTGGGTGTTAAGGGTTGCCGACCCCTGCTCTAGGACAACACATCTACATTTCCTCACCTCATTTACCACTGATGCCAGCCCCTCTTGCCCTCCCACCAAACTGGGCAAGAAGCCGAAGATGTTGTCCACCATCTCCTGGTCTGTGATTGTCTGTGACTGGGCTTTGTTTTCTAGCTCTCTCTTCTGTCTCAGCACATTTTCCAGGTGTATCTGTCTCTCCAAAATCATCTTTTTTTCTTCTTCTTTTTCTTTAGCAGATAGGTATCTCTGACAGAAAAACACACAAGGTTGTAAACACAACTGCCCATCAGACCACTTTACAAATGTATGACTGCATGGAACATTTTAAGTTAATGGCATTTTTATAGTAAAAAATAATCACTTCTTTTTAGGTATCTGAAAGCAAGAGCGTTGAGAAAAAGAAAAAAAAATCTAAATGTAAACATTGATCCAAAAGAGTATAACTCCATGCTTTGAACGTTTACAGCAATGAACAATAACAATCGAATTGAAACGTTAAAGGATCGGTTTTGAACATAAAACAAAATATGCATCAAGTTAAGTCACACATCATTTTTTTACCACAAGATAAACACAATTAAAATTACTTGACATTAAAATTCCAAATATCTTCAGTGTGATAGGAAGCCCAACATGCCTTAGGGGTCTTCATCAAAATGAGAAATAATTCAAATCTTATAATACAAATGAATATTGCTTCTATATCACTATATTACTTCTATCTTCTATATTACTTTCTAGAAAGCAAAATAGTTGGTCACCTGGTAACAGAGGGTAAATTGTTCCTTCAATTTTGGTTTGCAATTGTAGCCTGATCCCTTGAGACAGTTTGTACCTTTCTTAGTTGTTTAGTTTTGCAATGTCATTCCTTGTGTAATTGTCTGGTGACACTCTTGTCTTATTTTAATACATGTTTACCTTGCATTCCATAATGAGGTTCAAATGTCTCAGTTCTTTATAACTGACCTGCATTGCCAGTCGATTGTGTGCATAACCAATTAGCTTATTGCCAGCATTTGTGATGGTGGATGTATTTGCTAGTTTTAGATATTTTTAATATTTCATAGATGGTATTGTTACTTCTTTGCTTGTAAGTCATGTGGAACTGATGTATTTCTTTGTCTGTTTTGCCATTATCCCGCTTTGTATCTCATGCGTTTTGTTTTGTTTTTGTATTCCAGAATAGCGATCATTTCTTGTTTCTTCATTGTTCTCATACTTGTTTCAATAAAATATTGATTATTTGCATTATATTTTCCTTTTTTCTTTTGGATTTGGGTTATAACCCTGGCCATGACAATTCACAAATCAAAAAAAATAAAAAAATCACTTCTATCTTTCAGACATTTAAGGAGAACAATAATCTGCTCTTGTATTTATTTACATATAGAAATAGAATATAGATGTAATATCATCTGTTTAAATGCTATAAAAGGCATTTGTGCAACTTACAACAAGAATCCTATGAGATAAATGAACATTAAAAAAAGGATCTGCTTTCAGTGATAGCCAATACATTTTGGAGACAATGGAACACAGTGATGAGGTTGAGCACTTTTTCAATGCCTTGCGCAAACACAGCATGTGCATGACAGCAGCTTTAGACGACATGCTATTGCTCCTCAACCATATAAACTATACACTTTATAATTATAATCCATTATAAATTTCATGAAATTGGTCTTACATCTCTTTTCATCTTCTTGACAGCTCTTCTTGCCAGGAAACCCCTGGTGTGTGCCTGCAAGATGATCACTGCATCTCTTCTACGCTTTGATTCCTTCCTGATCAGGTATCCTCTGGCTTGAGCCTGTAGCCAGATGGTCACCTGACGTTTCCTTTTGTATTGAATAAGGAGCTTATGAGAGCGAACTTCTGCCTGCAACCTTGCGTAGCCCAGCTGGACCTAGAAATAGACCGGTAATGGAAAGACCATAAGTCACTCATGCTCGAGTCCCAAATCTTATAATAAATATGCCAACATGCAAAAGTTTTGTTGGTTTTGAAGTGTTTGGTGTATGAAATATAGGAGACAGTACAGCAAGTTAGAAAACGAATAACCCTAATGAGTTAAATATTCGGAAAATCCATATTGAAAAGTGACTCACAATTTTGTACAGCTTCCTTCCTTTGTGTCCCCTCCAGTGTTTCTGAATCATTAGAGCGGCTCCTTTTTTCTTCAGAAATTCTTTCCTGTAAAAGGTGTAAAGCAACGCGATCATGGAGTAACAAATTCATGTAGACAAGTTAGTTTTATTAGCAAATGCTAATACCTGTGTTTGTAGCCACGGAGTACTTTCTGGATTATAAGTGCTTTCTTATTCAACTCTGTCATTCGTTTCAATTCGAGCACAGTGTCATGAAGGTCCTGAGGGTACATTGTAAAGAGAAAGGGATTTCATTTATGATACAGTCATCCAAGAACAATACGTGACGGTAATCATTTGAAATTCAACTCTTGCCGCTAGATATCTGAGATATTTAATATATGCACCAGAGGCTGATAATCAAGGCCAGCAAAGCCTTTTCTGTTGGGCTTCACACTATCAGAATCACTGACTGACTTTTCTATCAGTATGAATTAATTCCAAATAGTCTGTTCTTTATTTCATAGGCTTTCTTGTCTTCTCCTGAGAAACTTGTGTGGATCTACAGCTTAATAAATTTCAAATACAACGAATAAAACTATGTAGATTTCAATGTTTCCTATCACTTTGAGAGACTACCATTACTGATAACTATGATGAGACACCAAAAACAATACATATCATGTGTCACAAAGTTACACAATCTGAGGTATTATGACTGAGACATCAGTGACAAGCAAGATGAGCAGAGGCAGTAATTATGCCAGAGGTTAACAACAGACCCGTGGATGAGACCGCATCTCCATTAGTGGCAAATGAATCCAGGCTGGTCAAGCAAAGATAATGTAGGAGTTCTTTGGTTGGCACATCCCCTCCTCAAGCTGCCACTTCACCATGTTGCAGGGCTTTGTGTGTCCCAGTGATACAAGAGCTTAGTTGACAGGGCCTTTATGCCCCTAGTAGGGTAACCAAAGACAAACAGGTCCTTGATGAGGGACCTGACAAAGTGCAGCTTAGTAGAGTCCCATGAATAAAAACAAGAATGGACCATTTTCTATTGCCCAGACGCAGGTCATTGGGCCCCCCGTCTGGAGCAGTGGGTGGTACTCCATGGCGAGTGCCTAGTGGCTGCACCCATTGGCTGCCATGGGGCAAAGTGCAATCCAAAAGGACAATATTGGTCTCCCTTCCCATGGGCTCATTACTTGTTTGAGAGGTCCAAGGGGACCTTCATGGTCCAATCCTTGGCTAGCTCTTGGGATGTAGAATGTCATCCCTGTGGCAGCATAGGAACCCGAGCTGGTGTGTGAGTCTGAGAGGTTCTAGCTAGATATAATTGGATACACCCCGAGGTACAGTTTGGGCTCCAGAGCCAGTCTCCTTGAGAGCCATTGGACTTATTTCCACTCTGAAGCTGCCACAAGGATGAGGCACTGAGAAACTCACATGAGAAACAACAGCGAGACCTGAAAGGACATGATTGGAAGTAACAGCCCATGTTTTGTCATTTCTGTGACTTCTGTACTTGACATTGTCCACAACGAACACCACGTTCAGGCATAAGGATGCACATATGTGTGCTTGGCATAGAGACACCTGAGGCCGCAGTTCAATAATCAACTTTGTGGTTGTGTCATTGGACTTGCAGCTGCATGTCTTATACATTTAGAATGGAGGGAGGGGTGTGGCTTCCTCATTCCACCACCAAGTGTCCTTATCTACTTTCCTTCCAGATGACACATCAAGTACTCTCCTACCGGTCTCCCTGATAACACTAGCTGTTGATGCCCAAACATCTGGAAGCTCACCCTGACCACCCAGAGCTTTTCTCAACTCCTTCCTGAAAACCATACAACCATCCTCCCTTTTCAGCCTCCATCACTTTGTCCTCTGCTCTGCCTTTGCCCCCTTGTTCTTCCTTGTAACCAGAGTCATCCTACAAACCACCATCCGATGCTGTCTGGCTACACTCTCACCTACAACTACTTCGCAGTCAATGATCTCTTTCAGGTTACCTCGTCTTTACGAGATGTAGTCTACATGCGTGCTCCTACCGCTGCTCTTATAAGTCACCCTATGGTTCTGTTTTGTCTGGGAAAAGGTTTCTGTTTTTTTCTGGAAAAAGGTATAATCTATGCCTTACATACAAACAATAATTAAAAACACATCAATTATGAAATACAAGGCAGCACACCTTCAGGAAAATCTTTGTCTTTCCCGTCTTCCAATCATCCTCGCCAGTAAGGACAGTCTCACAAATGCTTTCACAGCATTTCTGATTACTTTCCTGTTAGAATGAGAGAATTAGGGTTCCACAGCCACAGTGAGCTGGAAAAATGGGATTGTTACAACATCTGACTCACTTTTTTAGGATCACATTGGGATGTCCTCAGAAGGACCCTGTAACGATGGAGAAACTCGCTGAAAGTGTAACGTACGGGATATCCAGCCTTTCTGATTTTGATTGTTTCCATCATTCCAGAGTAACGAAGCTGACGCAAGGCAAGCTCTCTGTCAAAAAGCTGCGCAAAATAAGGAAGAAGTCTCAATGACTGTCCAGCAAGTTTCATTATTTTTATTCTGTGCTCATATCTGCTTTGTTCTTCTCACCATTGGCCTCTTAAACTCATTGGGCTTAATGCAGCGAATAAAATAGGGCTGGCATGCAGTTAGAGTTTTCATCAAGGAATCCAGCGACTGACGGAACTGGCCAGTCAGAGTTGGAACATGCCTCTTGGCATCAGTTGCTTGCTATCAATCAGAAACAGATACAAAATTTCATGTATTTATTTTCCAACGAGCATACCTGTGTTTAATTCTTATGCTAAAACCTGCACCAACCCTGAGAGAGTTCTTTGACATGTTGATGATCATCTTGGGGTTTGTGCTGCTCTTGACTGTATTAAGAGAAAGCTCATTCTGAAATGTCTCTCTTAGGAGTTTATTGGTAGAGTCTTCCACCAGATGAATCAGATCCAAGCTGAGCGCGTCACGGTTTTTCTCAAGAAAACCTTAACAAAACAGACACATTAAGGACATCACAGGAGAATTGTGGTTATATGGCTTATTGATCATTTTAAGCTTACCTTTCGAGTCATAGTAGACCACTCCAGCAAAATGATGAATTCCAAACTGCATCTCATAGTTGTTCTTGGGTGAGATATAGACATTCCCTTTCCCATGGACTTTATTCATTTTTTGGAGCATAGTGGCATCTGTGCCCTGAAATAACAGAAGGGAGAATTCAACAGATCCATTTTGTAATAAACTATTTTTAATAGCAGCCTAACTGAAACCTTTGGGAAGTTGCTCTCCTCATCGATAAGAGCCAGCATGTTCAGGGGTTTGTAGGCAAGCACATCCAGTGTCTCCTGGTTATCTTTGTAGTCAATGTGCCTCCACTCAATGCTTTCACGCGAATACTCCTCCTGCTCCAGCTTAAAAACATGCTTGACAAAAAACTGCTGTAGCTGCTCGTTGGCAAAGTTGATGCAGAGCTGCTCAAAGCTGCAACAAGATGAACCGAATAAAGATTTTAGTCCATGTAAAAATGTGTTCTCTGGTTGGAAAAGAAGTGACATTGTGAACAATGACCTGTTCTTGCAGAAGTTCTCGAAGCCAAAGATGTCAAGGAGGCCAATGGATTGTCTGGCCTCATTGTCATCCTCAGCCGGCTTGTGGATGGCAAAATTAATTTTGTTTACCACCCAAACAAAAAGTCGTCCATATATAGCCTGCACAAAAACAAATGGACAAAAAGTTAATATTTTACTATCACAGATTGTGTCAGCTGAAAGAATGCAAGGGATCCAAATGGTATTGAATTAGATAGAGACAATTAAAGGAATAGCAAGACTGAGTTTGCTTCTTGGAAGATTATGAGAAAAAGGAAACTTTTTCTCTGGTCAGACACAAGGCAAACCTGCCCTGCTGTCCAGCCTGCTTGCAAATGTTTAGTCCCTAAATAGCGAACTAGAATCCCTTTGCACAGATTAAAATACCGATGGGACATCAGAAGCTGCTGTGTTTTTGCATTCACAGACACGTGGTTGGAGCCTGTGTCATAAGGGTTGACATATTCTCTATCTGTCGGCATGGCAACTCATAGCACATCGACCCTGGAGTTGCACACCCTTTAAGTAAGACACTTCTACCTGCCCAGAGAATTCAGCTCAGTATTCCTCTCACTTGTCTACATCCCTCCACAACCTGGTAAATTACAAGCCTACACAATGGTACGAGATAATTTACAGACATGAAAACACACATCCAGATGCTGCTATTATTGTAGTAGAACAGATTACACTGTATCACAGACTGTAAGAGTAGAAACAGGGAGGTTGAACTGTGCACTCCCTCACTCTAAGATAAACTTAAGTTCTGTGCCCTGTTTGATGCAGACAACACTGTGCCAGCCACGAGACTACATGTGGACAGACCTTCAAGAGAGTAAACCTCCATAAAGAACTGGGGCTGGACGATAGCCCAGAACCCTGACAGAATATAAACATCTTCAACATTTCTGTGAGCCAATCCATAGCCCCTACCATTTCAAAGAATCTGTCTGTATTGTTCCAGTCAAGACAAGGGCAGTCTCTTGTTGCACCATGATTGGTTAAATGCAAAGAGGAATTTCCCCTAAGGGATTAATAAAGTATAATAAAATAAAAAAACACAAGCGAAAAAAAAATAGAGAGAGATGGTGCCACTGTTCTAGCAGTTCACACTGGTGTCAACTACCTGGACAAGGGGAAATCACATGTGAGAATCCTCTCCATTGACAGCTAAGTATTAAATACAATGATTTCCTCTAAGCTGTTCTCTAGGCTCATTAATCTTGGTCTTGGGAACTCCATTTGCAGCTGGATATTTGATTTCCTGAGCAACAAGTCACATGTGGTGTGAATTGGCAGCTACATCTCTTCATTGGTCTTCAACACAGGAATGTCACATGGCTGTATCATTAGCCCCCTCTTATACTCCCTAATTACCCATGAACGTACCACCAGGTACAGCTAAAATTCCATCTTTAAGTCTGCTGACGACAAAACCATCAGGAGCCTCATCATAAACACCTTTGAGTCCACCTACATAGACAAGGTCAAATCATTTGTCTGCCTTTGGCAAGGACAACAACTTGTCTAATTGTAAGGAAAACAAAAGAGATAGTGAGTCTCAGGATATAGCATGGGGAAATACATGCTCTATCACCATTGGCAACACTGAGGTAGGTCAGCAGCTTCAAGTTTCTTCATCACGGAGGATCTGTCCTGGTCGAAAAACAGAGCCAGGAAACGGGGAACTGCTCCAGTCACAGCAGGAAAACACTATCAAGAGTGGTGCGGATGACACAGCACATCACTGGACCTTGCAGTATGTCCATCCAGGACGACATACTGCAAGCTGGTGCATGTGGAGGGCACGCGGCAACATTATGCAATTTTCCAGAGGTCCTGGGAGAGTTCCTTTGCTCCGATTATTTACAGGCCTTATAGTTAAACCTAAACATAAACCTAAATATCAGCATAAAAGTGAAAATTTGAGCAAATCTGAAAAATCACAGCTAAAAGTTACATACAAGACCAAAGATCTTCGCAACTGAAGGAAATTGTATATCTTTCACCTCATCGACTGATGGTTGCTCATTTTACTTTGTTCATGTTTGTGTTTTTAATAAAATTCCAAAAAATGTATGCTAGTGTACATTCACAGTTTCAGAATAACTCTGAGGTCAACCAATCTCTTCACAGAAGTAAGCTGTATCTTATTATTGTATTTCTTATTTTTTTGTTTTTGACGTTTTTTCCCTCAGTAAACCCATCCTGACTTTCATGTTTTAGCTAGTTTAAAAGAGAGTAAAAGAACAAAGAAGTTAGCTATGGATGAAATTAAGTCATACCATAGGGATATGCCACCAGTCCCTAATTTTACATTTGAACAATTCCTCATATGACGTAAATCATGTTAAATTTGAATTTAGTTTAAACTTCGTAGGTTTAAATACTGCATGAGAGGGATATTGGGCTCAGCAGATGTCTGATATTTTAGATGCAGCCTCAGGGGCGCATGGGCCAGAGTCTCCCTGAGCCGGTCCCAAGCCGGGATAAATGCAAAGGGTTCTGTCAGGAAGGGCATAAGGCGTAAAATTTTGCCAAAACCAAACATGCGAATCAAACCTAATAATCTCATGCTGGATCGGTTGAGGCCCAGGTTAACATCAACCGCTAATGGTACAGATGACCTACAGGGTACCAGTGGAAAGTGAACTACTGTGGGTTGAAGAAGGAGAAGAGGAAGGAGTGTTTGGAAGCAAAGAGAGAAGAAGAAAGGCAAGACTCTGGGACTGAGAGAGGGAACTTTGAATATCAGGACTATGACAGGAAAAGGTAGAGTTGACCAACATGATGCAGAGAAGGAAGGTGGAAATACTGTGTGTCCAGGAGACCAGATGGAAAGATAGTGAGGCTAGAGACTTAGGAGCAGGCTTTAAGTTGTACTATCATGGTATTGACAGGAAGAGATATGGAGTAGGAGTTATCTTGAAGGAGGAGTGAGTTAGGAATGTTCTGGAGGTCAAAATAATGTCAGATAGACTTAAGCTGTGATGCTAAGTGTTGTAAGTGGCTATGCCCTGCAGGTGGGATGTGAGTTTGAGGAGAAGGAGACGTTCTGGAATGAGCCAGATGATGTGACGCAGAATATCCCCAGAGATGAGAGTGATAATTGGTGCAGACTTCAATGGCCATGTGGCTGCAGAAAATAGGGGGATGAAGAAGTGATGGGCAGATTGGGTATACAGGATAGAAACACAGACTTTGCAAAAAGGATGGAAATGGCTATAGTGAACACTTTTTTCCAGAAAAGACAGAAACATGGGGTAACTTATGAGAGCATAGGTACGATCACGCAGGTAGACTGCATCTTGTATAGACAAGGTAACCTGAAAGAGATCAGTGACAGCAAAGTAGTTGTAGGTGAGAGTGTAGTCAGCATAGGATGGTGGTTTGGAAGATGACTCTGGTGACAAGGAAGATCAAGAGGACAAAGGCAGCACAGAGGACAAACTGATGGAAGCTGAAAAGGGAGGAGAGTTGTATGGTTTTCAGGGAGGAGTTGAGAAAGACTCTTTTTGTTCAAGGAGAGCTTCGACTGGACAATTATAGCTAATGTGATCAAGGAGACGCAGGCTATGGGAAGGCCATAGGAAGCTGCATTGCGTTTTTGTAGACCTAGAAAAAGCAGGGTGCCAAGAGAGGAGCTATGGTATGGTAAGTGATACTGGTGCAGGACATGTATGCTAGCTATGAGACAGGGGTGAGGTGTGCTGTAAGGGTGACAAAGAAGTTCAAGGTGGAGGTGGGGCTTCATCGGGGATCAGCTCTGAGCCCCTTCTTGTTTGCAGTGGTGATGGACAGGCTGACAGATGAGGTTAGAGAGGAATCTCCATGGACCATGATGTTTGCACGACATGCTTCCATAACATTGTGATCTGTAGTGGGAGCAGAGAATAGGTTGAGGAAAATCTAGAGGTGGAGGTATGCTCCAAAAAAGGAAAGGAATGAAGGTTAGTCGCAGCAAGACAGAGTATAGTTTGTGAATGAGAGAAACCCAGGTGGAACGGTGAGGCTACGGGGAGTGGAGATCAAGAAGTTTCAGGTACTTGGGGTCAACAGTCCAGAGGTGAAGAGACAGGTTCAAGCAGGTTGGAATGGGTGGAGAAAAGTGTCACGGATACTATGCGGACTATACTATGAGGACTATTAGCCAGAATGAGAGGTGTACAAGACAGGGGTGAGCAATGCTGTATGGCCTAGAAACAGTAACAGTGAGGTCTATATTGCAATCCCATTCATTTTTTCATTGTTTTTCAATGCAACTGAAACTGCACACAGGGTCACTGGGGCTCTGTGACAACAAACAACTGGAATTCTTTCCAAGAGACAAGGGCTCACCCTTGTGTGGTTTCCAGTCAATCACATGGTCAAAAGTAGAGACCTATAATTTACCATAATTTTTAACCCTTTGCTCAATCTTTGTCACCTTTGTCAAGTCTAAAATCAATCTACTGCATGCTTTGATCTCTGAGTAGAAGCTGGGGAGGATCTGCAAACTCCAAACAGTAAAGTCCCTCTGAATCATCTTGCTGTGAACAAATACATCACTACACAACCTTAAAACGATATCTATACAAGCACTTGGTTTTAGCCAGTCACATACCAAACCACTGATTAAATTTGTATCTAAATGTTAGCTGTATGCTACCAGCATAGCAGTCCAGCTGACCTTGTTCGTAAACTAAAGTTTTGTATATGAGAAACATGAACTAGCCTGTTTTCATTGAAATTAGTAGTAAAATTTGGAAACAGATTATAGTCTTCAGTGTACCTTGTTTATCTGTATCTAAAATGTTCAGTTGGGATCAGTGTTCAATTTTTACTCCGTACTTACCTGCACACTGAACACCAGTCCTCGAAATGATGATTCACAATAGTTAAAATAGAACTGAAAATTTCATTCTATCATTATTATAATAATAATAATTATTATTATTATTATTTATTATTATTATTATTATTATTATTATTAATATTATTAGTATTATTATTATTATTATTATTATTATTGAATTACTTACTTATTCAGTTATTTGTTGTGTTTCCTGGTATGTTTAAGTTTAATCATTCCATGAGTTATTTTTTCATTTTTGTACCTTGCAAAACTTTTATAGAACCTGCATGTATGAAGGAAAAACCAAGACTGTTATAACTACAAGCACTGTATTATTACTTTGACAAAGGCGTCTCTGCCATCCAAAGCCTGGGCTGATGTCAGTTTTTTGGTCACACTCTCTCTGGTGGTCATGAGGGAGCGTTGAGTTAGACTCTGTTCCAGTGCTTTGGGATCCACCTGAGGAAAAAGGACAAATACAGTCACAGAGTTCATTAAAGCTCTTACTGTATCTTCACGTTCAAGTGAAAAGGTCACACTCACCTCCAAAAGCTTGCTGGACATGGTGAAACTGGATGATATTTTGATGTTGCAGGCTTCTAAATTGTTTACAGTGGTATCTGAAATTTTTATTTTAAAATGGAAACACACAACACATGAATGGTATATACATGAAAATATAGATTAGAGCTTACTGAATCTTAAAACACATTTTAAATTACATTTAACATTGGAATCCTAACAAAACTGAGTGTGCCTGTACTCCCTGTGTCAGTATGGGTTTCCTTCAACAACTGATATAGGGAGTGGTTTACAGAAACTACACTGAATGTGGTTATGTTCATGTCTTTGGGCAACCATCCATCCATCCATCCACCGCTTATCCTGGTTTGGGTCACTGGGGCAGCAGCCAAAGCAGGGAAGCCCAACTTTTCCTCTCCTCGGCCACTTGGTCCAGCTCTTCCTGGAGGATCCCAAGGCATTCCCTGGCCAGCCTAGAAACATAGTCCCTCCAGCGTGTCCTGGGTCTTCCCAAAGGTTTCCTCCTGGTTGAACATGCCCAGAAAACCTCACCAGGGATGCGTCCAGGAGGCATGCTAACCAGAAGCCCAAGCCACCTCATCTGAAAACTCTCCACATGAAGGAACAGCGACTCTACTCTGAGCCCTTACAGATGGCCGAGCTCATCACCCTATCTCTAAGGGAGAGCCTGGACACCCTGCGGAGAGGGCTCATTTCAGCTGCTTGGATCCTGGACCTTGTTCTTTCTGTGACGACCCATAGGTGAGGGTAAGAACGCAGACTGGGCGGTAAATTGAGAGCTTCACCTTTTGGCTCAACTCCTTCTTCACCAAGACAGACTGGCGCAGAGGCCACACCACTACTGATGCCGCCTGTTGATCTCCTGTTCCATCCTCCCCTCACTTGTGAAGAAGACCCTGAGGGACCTGAACTTCTTCACTTGAGACAGGGCCTTCCCCACCGTCTGAGTGGGAGACTCCATCCGTTTCCAGCTGAGAACCATGGTCTCGGATTTAGAGGTGCTGATCCTGATCACTTCACATTCAGCTCCACACCACCACTCCAATGAGAGCTGGAGATCACAGTCTAATGGAGCCAGCAGAACCACATCATCCGCAAAAAGCAGAGACCCGATCCCAAGGTCACCAAACTGGATCTCCTCAACACCCAAGCTGTGCCGAAAAATTCTGTCCATAACAGTTATATACAGAATCAGTGACAAAGGACAGCCCTAGCGGAGTTCAACCCTCATTGGAAATGAGTCCAACGTGCAACCAGCAATGCGGACTATGTTCTGGCAATGATCATACATTGACAAAACAGCCCATAGTAAAGGGTTCAGTATCCCATACTCCTGGAACACCCTTGACAACATTCCCCCTGGGACATGGTTGAATACCTTCTCCAGGTCCACAAAACGCATTTAGACTGGTTGGGTAAACTCCTGTGTGCCCTCAAGGATTCTGCCGAGGGGATAGAGCTGGTCCACTGTTCCCCAGCTAGGATGAAAACCACACCACTTCTCCTGGATCCAAGGTTCAACGATCCGTCTGACCCTCCTCTTCAGCATCCCTAAGTAGACTTTTCAAGACAGGCTGAGGAGTGTGATCCCCCTGTAGTTGGAGCACCCATCCAAACCCCCTTTTTAAAGAGGGGGATCACCACCCCAGTCTGCCAGTCCAGCGGCATTGCCCCTGCCTTCCACACAATGCTGCAGAGGCGAGCCAGCCAGGAAACCCCCACAACATCCAGAGCCTTATGGAGCGCAGGGCTGATGTGTGCTGCTTTTCCCCTCCCAAGCCGCCAGATGGCGGACCAGAATCTCTTCAGCACCTTCCAAAAGTCATTCTCCATGGCTTAATCAAACTCCTCCTGCACCCAAGTTTTTGCCTCGGTAACCACCATCTCAACAGGCGTCACCTTACAGCCACAACTCCGCTCTGCTGCCTCAACAATGGAGGCATGAAACATGGCATACTCAAACTCAATGTCCCCCACCTGTCCTGGGATGTGGTTGAAGCTCTGTCGGAGGTGGTAGTTGAGACTCTTTCTGACAGGGGACTAATTTTTTTTTCCTGCTGGGTGTCCTTTCACCCTCCTCACCCAGTCTTGAGCACAGAGTGTGAGTGCCAAATGAAGTTGCTCCACTGTGAGCAGGATGAACTGGATTACACGATTACCAGTGGCAAAGCTTCTCATGCTGTTGTGAAGAGGAAGGGGAGGGGGCTCCATAGATCTGACTTGCCATGGGGGAATAATGCTACCATGAAAAGGTTTACGTTGTCTGCAACAAGGTTAATGCTGCAAACAACTCTTTGACAACTGGAAAAATTGGCATTATGGCCATCCTGACAGATGTACAGCCGGGTGGCCCAATATGAAACATATAATGATGTGTTCTTGACGATGTGTTGTTTTGAATCAGCAATATTTTTCAAGTAAATGAGTTGTAGTAACTTTTCTGACTAATTTGGCCATACGGACCTCTCTCACTCCCAATGCATCTGTCATTGGTACTTCCTTTGTTTGCTAATTCTCACTGTAGACCAGAAACATGGCAAAAGAGCTGATGTTATGGACATATTCTGACCCAATTATCTATCAGAATTGTGTCCTTCTTTGATTATTCACATCTTTAGACTCACACTTTCTAAACACATTTTTGAAGACAAAATGTTGACTTGTTTTACTTGTAGATTTTCTACTTACAGGTGCCATTGTTACCAGATGGATATACAATGTTTTATTTACCTCACCTATGTCATCATGTTATGGGTGATAAGTGAGTGTGTGAGTGTGTGTGTGTATATGTATATGTATTTATGTACTTTGTACATATATAATTGTAGGTATAACAGCACTTACCCTCAAATTCCACATTTCCAATGTGAATGATGGCAGCAAGTAGTTTACAGATTTCCCAGGAGTCATTCTCTGTAAACAATAGGATCTTAAGCGCTGAACGAAAATGAGCATATTCCTGCACATCATCTCTCCCTTCACAGGTGGCGCAGTTACCCTGGTGAAAAATCATATTTATAAATATATTTATTATCATTTATTTTATTATTATCTCAAAAATAAATCAGCAAAGCCTTTTTATCAGTTCTGTAATGTATACTAGTACCATGGTGAGGTATCTGTACTCAGCAGCAGTGCCAAGAGAAAGAATCTTTTTCTGCTCAGCTGGCATGCCCATTATCATGTAATAAAAGATGTGGTAGTTTCTTTCCTCAGGCACCTACATACGAAAACATGAGACCTTTGTTTGGTAACACCATTTCAAGTATGACATTTAATTCGAAGAAATATGAGAATTCCCTACCTGTCGACAGACTCTGGATTTCTCCAGCAGGTATTGCTCAATGCGAGCTCCTTCAATGGCTCCTCCTTTGGTGAAGGTGATGTCAATGTACTTCCCAAAGCGACTGGAGTTGTCATTGCAAACAGTTTTGGCATTACCAAAGGCTGATAGATAGAAATATATTGATTACACTGAATGTAATGGGGGGAATCTCAATGTTAATGAAGACTGGTAGATTGGCTTCTGTCATTAGTTGGGTTTCTCACCCTCCAAGATAGGGTTGGCTTCAAGGATCTGTTGCTCTATCCAGGAGTGCTGGCTGCTCACTGCAGCCAGGAACTGTAGCATGACTTTTGTGCTTTCTGTTTTTCCTGATCCCGACTCTCCACTGAAGACAAAAAATATAGAAGTCAGCACTGTTCAAATATAATTCACATTTTGCTTTGTATTGTACAATATTGTATTGTATAATAAATAGTGATATAGTAATGTAGTGATGTAGTGAAAATCCTTTATTATCCATTTTCAATGAGGCTTCATTGTATATCGCCATTCCTGATAAAGGTTTGTGCCTTGACAAAATAGGCCTGTAATGTTGTATTGCATATTAAAATGTTGCTATGGGGCTGTAGATTGTAAATACGTAAAAAAAAAAACAACTGGTTTTGTATTAGTTGGAATTGAATTTAATTGGATAGCAAATTAAGGAAATATGATGACTTCAGTGTATCTATTTCTCATGACATCAGTGGTCGGTTAACCTGTAAACCACAAGATGACTAGCTTGCTAAATGAGCTCATGATCTAAAAATAACAGTTCTAAGGAAAAGGGAAAAATATATTCTGAGTTAGTTACATTTTATCAGTTCTTTGGTGGACTTACTTGCCCTATCAAGCTGCAGATTTCACAAAACATGAAAAAAGGGGCACACAACTGCCCAGCCCAGTTCTTTCTTACCTCTCTTTTCCCTTTTATCATTAAAAAATGCTCTCTACAAGTTTTAGATTTTAGGCTGATTAGTTTTTAACAAGTTGACTTCATCATTTTATGACCATTTGATCATGTGTTCATGATTTCATAAAGAAATGTTTATATATAAATATATATCAAAACATTTTTATTTACTTATTTCATGTTGATTTTCTTTGTGTGTGTGTATGTGTGTGTGTGAAAGTATGCGACCATTTTCCGGTAACCTGGGTGTTGTACTTGAATACAGCAGAAAAAAGGTTTGAGAAACTTATAGTGGAATTAATGCGTTTCTCAAAATACAGCCTGGTTATTAAATATTTTCACTATATTTCCATAATCTAGAACCCTTTATGCTAGAAAGCATAAGCTTTGCTGGATTTCCCAAACTTGGTGAAGGCACGTGGTCCTGACGACTGACAAATTCCGAAGTGTTTGGTAATTAAATGTCAGTAGATTCAATATTCAATTTTGCAAAACAAAAAAAATGATTTGCTTTCAGTTTACTCCATAAAGACTTATTTACAACAACTGGATATTAGGGCCAACTATTTGCCATCTGCCTCCTTTATCCTATGAAAACATTAATCTTTGGCTGCTTGTTTGTAGAATCTAACTGATTTTATTTTTAGATTTCGGATGTGGTGACATTTTATCTCAGAACTATCACAAATCAAACTTAGCGGGTGTAAATGAACCGTAGTCTCAGAATATCTATGCAAGTCATTAGCAAACAAAAGCAGAACCTGATGACACAGCACTGTTTCCTCTGGGTGCGGCGCATATTGAAGAAGCAAGTGTCTGTAATGGCAAAGATGTGCGGCGGCAGCTCGCCCAGCCGTCTGTCTGTGTACATATGCACGTAGTCTGCAGAGTAGATGGGCAGCAGCTGGTAAGGGTTGACTGCCACGAGAATGGAGCCTGTGTATGTCTTAAAAAGAGAAGAATGTTAATCATGTCTCAGAAGTACACGGCTTTGTGTGTGTATGAGTGTGGGAGCATGCTTTTGTGTATGATTTTGACAAGACCCATATTCTACAGTACATGTTAGTAAGGTGACTAAATCAATCTTGAGTTAGTCATAAAACCTGTGTATGATGGTATGTGCCAAAGATAATCAAACTCATTTTGCGCGGGCCACATAAAATCACCAGTAAAATCATTACCTAGAAGTAACACTAAGTCCAAATTTTTCCTTTGTTTTAGTGTAAAGGAGGTAAACGGGTAAATTATAAAAATCTTTTGTGTATGATTTTGACAAGACCCAAATTCTACAGTACATGTTAGTAAGTTGACTAAATCAATCTCGATTTAGTCATGAAACCTGTATATGATGGTATTTGCCAAATATAATCAAACTCATTTAATGCAGGCCGCATAAAATCACCAGTAAAATCATTACCTAGAAGTAACACTAGGTCCAAATTTTTCCTTTGTTTTAGTGTAAACGAGGTAAATGGGTAAATTATAAAAATCTTTATATGTAATGAACTGATCCTCTAAAAAAAATTCATGATGAATTGATATTAAAAAATAACTATTAAAAAAGAAATGATGAAATTACACCCTAAAAATATTGAGTTAAGAGAAAATCTTGTCACTGTGGGAAAAGAATTTATGACAAAATTGATTGGTAGCATGTATAAGAGGAGGTATCACGTTTACAAGGCTAATCGTGGCTATTCTGGTTATTAAATCAATCATTTTAATTTTGCCCATTTTTTTGCTAGCATTGTTGTGTTTTTTTTTATAGAAGAAAAGATCGTTTTAACAATGTCACTGGCCTTTTTTTTCCATCAAAAAGTTATTTTGTTTTCAAATTTTGAGGCAAAAAATACATTGCAAAGTTATTTTTTCATTTTTTCCTTGTCTGTTTTTTTTTGAAACCCACTTTATAATACCCTCAGATGCATGTGGAAAAAAAATGCACAGGCCGCACTAATGCAAAGATTCGATTTCAGGCAGGGGGGTGCAAAATATTGTTCCGAGGGACGCAATTGGCCCACGGGTCTAAGACCCCTGCTCAAACTTGAATCTTCAGAATTTATAATTAAGTCTTTCTATATTTCAAATGAGCCTGCGTCATAGTTTATGACACACTATGTGATGCTCTTAGAAGGAAGCTGTGTGCTACTCTCTTTAAATAGACGTTCACTGGTTTCTATGGAGGCGAAAATGACTATGATAAGGTAAAGGACAAAGTCTGAAAGCACACCAACAAGGGAAGACAGGTTGGAATATCATAAAACTGGGTGGTTCAGAGAATCCAAGAAACCTACATAAATGGTTCCTTCTTTGTGTCGCACGAAGAGGTTTCTGAGTAGGCCTGCTTCATTGAGGTCACCAAGTCTTATCATGTCATCCACACCATTGATAGAAGTGGGGTGCATCGGTCGGAGTGTACCCTCCATTTTCTTGTTGATCTTGTGCTCCTGTGTATAGAGAAAGGTGATACATTATATGATAAGTGTATATTCCGAGTAAGGTATTTTAAATTTGGTACCTTTCCCTCATCATCGATCAGTTGGAGCTGTCCAGCCTGTGTCACGCCAACCTGGGCCCCGATGGCCACCCCAACACCTTGGTCCATCCATACAAAATCTCCCTAGTTACAGAAACAAGATGTGATCAAAATCAAGAAAGTCTCAGTTCTATAACCAGTCGCTTAGAATCACTACAATTATGCGAATATCAGGATGCCATCTTACCTTCCCTAAATGAAGCATTGTAGAAATTATGGTTGCATCTGCAAAGATCAGGATGTAGCGTAACGCAAATTTATATCATTAGTGAGCGTCATACAAATTCAGCTAAGTGAGTAAACTTCACTAAATTGAATATTCTGAACAAGCAACTAAGAGGATCAAGGTTAAATACAAGAATTTAAAGTAGGCTTTGACAGTTTTCCAGCTTTAACATAGGCCCTTCATTTTTTTCCAAACTTTATATTTGATCACATTAATATAACACAATACTTACACTTTCAACCCTTAAATCACAACTAAGATCGGTATACTTTTAAATTTCTCATAGTAATTTAGACCCATTAAAATATTGATACACAAGTCACATAAGCTCTTACCTGCTAATGATGAGGGAGTTTTATCTTGAATGGCTCCAAAGCAGGAAATTTTCTGAGATTAGCTTACCTTTATGGCCCTTGGACTTTGCACCTGTGCAGGCAGAAGCAAGAAACTAGCAACAAGACAAACGCTAAAAGAATAAATGCCAATGACAGTGCATTATCTCTTAATAGTGCAGGTCCTCAACTTTGACTACCTACATTATCAAGCAAAATGGGATGTCACACAAAATAAGTTCATGTTAAGAGTTATATATGACAAAGTGTTTTAGAACATATGTTTTCTTAACTTAGAATTTAAAGGACAACTATTGCTCAGTGTTAAACAACAATCATTTTATCAGTCATGTTTAAAAATAAGGATTTTAGTCTACTGCCAGCAACTAATTTCTGCTGATTCATAAACCAACTGCCAAAATGCTGGGCGGTACTTGAAGCAATCATGTTGTAAAGGGCAGATAGGAAACAGTAACAGAGGTTTCTTAACAGATCATTGAACTGATTCAAACACTTCCCATCAGTACTGATTATACAGAAGTTGTTCGGAGGTTACTTATGATTCTTGAAAACCTTTAAAACCTGTAGATTTAAGGCCAACCAAGAGCAGGCATGGACCGGAAGCTTCCCTTGAATTCAATATCAAAATAAATATGAGTGTATATATATATATATTTAGACATGGATTCAAAAATTCGAAAACATTAATTGCTACAATTTCTTGTCATAGTTTTCTTATTCAAAAACCTTCAGACAATTTAATTGTCAAGATAGTTTTACTATGACAATTTCTAATATTTTGTCATCAAAACCATCAAGGTAATATTTTTGAGCTGTTGCTTCAACCTAAAGTGACACCTGTAAATAAAGTGTGTTCAATACTACTGATCAAACAGTACATCATGTTTAAGCTTCTTTACTATAATTACACAGACAAAAACATTGTACAATGGCTGAAGTTTTCTGGCTCACTTCACCTTGTAACATCATTATTGTTACACTCTGTAACATGAAGCGGCATACAGCACAAAGTGTTTTAATGTGTACAAAAAATTTAAAAAGGGGAAAAACCGAGCACATTAATATTGATTTACACAAATTCAATCAAACATTGGAACCACATAGGGATTTTCTCTCAATGACTCAGGTTTCTGAAGCAAAACTAAATGACTTACCATTATGTTGTGATCCTTTTTGAGATCAGCTAGATGAATCATGGAGTTAAATTTGATGCCAACATGTGCAAATAATGGGAGTCTTGTACATATATTTTGTTCATTCAGATTTTTTTCATTTTAATCTCCTACTTTTTACTCACTGAATTTTGTGGCTCACAGGCAAAACCAGACAAACAAACTTCAATTGAATTTGTAAATACGGAGGATGAAAAGGAGGAAAACAGTTAGACTGAACTGATCCCTTTGGGTTGTTTCAAAATTTAACCTTTCAACAGCATATATGATGATGTCCCTGTCTATGTCACCTACACAACGACAATGAAGGCACACGTCGAAGAAAAAAAAATCAGCACGCTTCCCAGGAACAGTTTGTATACATTTTTCTACGGAATTTCTTCAGAAATGGTTTGGATTTGTAACATTGATTCATTACCAGTACTGGACATTTGCAACAAATACATTTTAGGGCCAAATATCAGAAAAGACAGTGGCAGACCATATTTCAAAAGAAGAGACTGAAATTAATTTTGCAAAAATGGTTCGTAGGGTGTCTTCAAGAGTTGACAGAAGGGGATAAACTGTGACAGTTAAGATAACCACTCAGATGTAACCTACATTGTCCCCATGTATGCTCTGGTTTTAAATTAGAATCTATTCCGGATGGGCTTTTGTCTTCTGAAGTCTGTAACTCAACTGGTCACTTCTCACTACTTGCTCCCAGGGCAGATAGGGACGGTGCTTGTGATTGTATGCAGCAGATCATAGCACCAAATTCTGAGCAAAATCCTTTACCCCTCCAGAGGGTACGATGGTGGTGGCAACAGAAAAAGAGTCTTCTTTATGCCTTTTCTTTACGCTTCAATTTTGAGGACTTCTTGACAGCACTGTTCTTGTTGAGCAGCTTCAGCACTTTTTCCTTGTGGTCCAGCACTTTCATCATTGTGTCTCTGGCCTCAGTCACCTGGTCCATCACCAGCTTGCAACGTTGCATGTTACCCTGGAGACAAAAGACAGCGGTGTGACTGACAGGGTAGCTGGTTCGCCGAATAACAGCCGTACATTGGGGTATGAATGCAAACGGTTTCGCAAAACTACAATATTTTAAATAACCCTTGATAATCAGTATGTTTTGCATTTATCTGTCCTTTCAGATGTTAAGCATTCACTGTATAAATTGCTTAAGGCGCTGCAATTAATGCTCTAATCAACATGAACATTTTCAAACTTATCACTTGAGAATTTTTCAGAGCAATTTCAACAACAGTCAAAAAAAAAAACAAGACAACATTATTTTCTGCCTTTCATTCTCTTAAGAGATTTAATTTCTGTGTAACATTAAAAGGCCATGCAGTTTTCATCTGCCATAAATGAGGATGGTAATTTTATAAAGCAAAATTGCTTCTTTGACACTTATGGACTTATATATGTTGCATAATTATGATAGACCAAAGGAAACCACCTATTGAAACAAACAGTAAAACAGGCTGAATTGTTGTCCCTGCAAGTCAGAAAACATACCTGTATAAGCTCATTGATTCTGTGAAGGTCATCATCAGCACCTGCTCTCTTCTTTGGGATTAGTCCCTCTTGAAGGGTAGACAGACGACTGTATACATCATGCTCCAAACTTGACTGCAGGCCAAACAATAAAATAACAATTATTAGAATGCACCAAAATAATTTAAACACGATTGTAACACCACGTTTTCATCGTGGAGTAAAAGAACTCTCATTTAAACTTTCAGTTATGCTATCTTTTTCAGCATGTTATCACAACTCTTGTAGGTTCAAAAGAAAATTATATGGAAATTCAAGGTTGAATGAACAAATCCCTCCAAGAGCATTTAAATGGTTCATTTACCAATTGCCTGAGCTGTGCAGCACACAAGTGAATTTTCCAGCCTTGTGCTCTGCATGCCACCCCTCTCTGATTGGCCATATCCTGTAAAGTGCCCTTCTTCTCCTCTGGGAGACATGCGCACACAAAAATAAGAACATTAGGGAGAAAAAGAAAAACATTTATTGGACCGATAAAACTCGACGCTGGTATGAGCAGATGTTCTTAATCATATGTGAGAAGATACTGACCTTTGACCCGAATGTCGCTGTACCTCTGAAAGTGGTGGTAAGCTGCTTTCCAGGGGTTACGGTAGTGCCGCAAAAGGGTGACCGGTGGCCGAGGCCTGACCGGCACATAACGGACTCCTTCCTCATCTGAAAGACAGAAAGACGGGTGTTCACTGTGACAATATAGGAGAGCATTAATGTTAATCTGAAAATGACTGGAAATACATACCGACATACTCCCTTGGTGGGGATTCCCGTCTCTCAGCCCTACCGGGGATGGGCCGGCCTGGGGCCTTCTCGTCATCTGTGCTGTTGGTCTCGACCATTTCACTCTCCTCTGTAGAAATCACATGCTGCTGCTTGCGTGGCTTTTTCCTTGGGGAGGCTCCGGGGATCAAATCTCCTGTAGCAGGAGTGTTCAAGGTGGAGGTCTGCGTCGTGAGGGCTACCCCTGACGACAAGTTCACACTGGCATCTGAAGAGGGAAGAGACTAGTTTTTCATCTATGTGTTTATTTCTCAGTTTTGCGTTTGCCACGTGACTGATCGTACGCGTCTCACCGAGCTGAGAGGAGTCCATAGTCTCTAGCTCCTGCTTAATTTTCACATCGTGGCAGATGGAGTTGGCAGCACAACCTGGAGTGCTACTGGCTGCAGGCTGAGTGGGAGAGGCCACTGTGTTAGCCATTGAGGCAGGAACAGGAGGAGTTACAGCCATGGCCCCTGGCAAGCCCGAGAGAACAGTGGAGGGCTGGGAGGGGGGTACAGGTCCTGGTGTGGCCAGCATGTTGGGAATGGCTTGTGTGAGGTGCTGAGTGTTTGAGGACACCACCTGCTGCTCCCCACCTTGTGCAGACAGTGCTTCTACAGTTGCCATGACAGGGGGGGCTACTGCCATATGCACCTCTGCTTTGGGTTTAACCCTGTGAGGCAAACAACAAGTGTCAAGTGATAGCCCAACTTCTAATAATGAGAGTTATGTCAGTGATGTGACAGATACTCACCCTGCTGTTCGGGGCGAGCCCGCTCCTCTCACACCGCTCTCGATTCTGCCACTGCCGGGTTCGTTGGGCTGGGCGGGGATTAGGGTCTTACGGACACAGCTGTAAGACACAAACAGGAAGGTTTAGGTTGGTGCACTGGCCAAGAACAGTATCGAGTCAATCGATAATGAAAGTCATGTGAGATACAGGAGAATGAAGGTTCTTTGACATAATTATAAGAACTAGAGGGTGGGTTTACAAGATTTAGTAAAATGCTGAATCAAAAGACACAATATGCCCATTTTTTTGGACTTTGACAAAGCAATCTGACAAGATGGACTCAAACAGACCTTTCATTGGTGGGCTTCTTGCGTAGAATGCTGGGTCGAGGGGAGGAGACTAAGGTGGGACCCCCTCCCTGGGTATGAGCCTGCACCATCGTGGCAACTGGCTGAGTGGTGCCAAATGTGGTGCTTATTGGACTGGCTACGAATCCCTCAGCCAAAACTACTCCTGAAGGCAATCGAAAAATGAATCGTAAAATACTTATCAACTTGTAACAATTGAAATCTTTCCATTCAATATTTACCAGATTTTGCTTCAGACTGTGGATTTTGCTGCTGCTGCTGAGTAACTATTGGTGCCTGCTGTATTCCTTGTGTTGTGATAGATGCAGATGTGTGCAAGCCCTGAACTCCTATCGCCGCCGGCTGGATGCCCTGTGCAGCGATAGCCGCTGGCTGGATCCCCTGCGTGCCTATTTGTGCTGATGGCAGACCAATCCGATCCACTGCCATCAGTTGCATGTGGTTAAGATGGACAGTGGTGGCCACACCTACACCTGCTTGCGTGGGCAGTGCTGGACTTGGAGCTTGTGGAGTGACTAGTTGGGAGTTAAAAGACAAAAAAAGTTATACCTTTGGATTTTTTCATTGTAGGTATTTCAAAAGATCAGTTGTGTGAAAATGACTAGCATTTGAAAAAAAAAAAAAAAAGATTTTGTTTTTACCGGGATATTGGCGGATGGTGGAAACAGAGCTGCTTATGGGAGTGTAGGTGTGCGTCAGAGGGTATGAGGAGGAGTAAGCCGGCAGGAAATATTGAAACTGCACTGAGGGCCTTCAAAATGACAAATACAATTTCAGTCCAATATTCTCCCAGTAACTTTATTACTGAGATAAATACATTTCAGTCACATTTCATTTTATGTTGGCCTGGGCCATTAAACTCCGAAATTATGATTTACGAAACACAGCATTTCACTTTCAAAAAAAGATTAATGTCCATCCTGCATATTATAATTATAAGACAAAGGTAGTCATGAACTCGTAATAGATGTTTGTAAAAATTAATGTTTGGACCATTTCAACCCATTATCAAAATGTTAATAGGTTTTCATTGCCAGCATGTCGATATATGGAACACTTTGCCCCTTCTCTTTGTTCAGTTACCAGTATTTACAGGTATACAAAGTTCAATTCTTTTTTTCAATGACAAATATTTATATAAAACAGTTGTTCATCCATAATGACAGCTTTCTGTGGAGTTGCTGTTACAATCCTTACCCAAGTATCATAGATTTCAAAGATGTTAATGGTTCAAATGTTGGCCTGTTCTGGATAGAGATTTTGAAAATGAAGATATACACAATTGATCAATAATAATTTGTTTTGCTGACCTGTTGTCAGTTCTTGCTTCCATGGTGACCGGGTTTGGAGAGGGCCGATGGCCTGGGATAGGGATGAGGTTGGCTCTTTCTCCTGGATAGTCAGACTGAACACGCGATGATGAATGGGCAATGGGCTGAGGGACTACTTTAGCTAAAATCATAAGTAAAAGGGAAGAGAAAACATTAACAACAAGAGGTTACCAGTGTAATGTAATTTCCCTCCACCCAAACAAACTTACCAACTGGAATGGTAGAAGTGGTAACTGCTGTAGCATGAGAAGAGTGTGAGGCCATTGTCATGGTGACAATGGTACTACTGGTCATTTGGGTGTGTGGACCAGTACCTAGAAGTCAATGAAAGTATTAATTAAAAGATACCACTAATTTGACAAATCATTAATTCTCATTATCTCAATCAGTGAAAACGTAGCTTATATATTACCTTTAATACAGAAATTATCTATTCTTAGTGCTTTAAACATTTTCAAACACTGAAAATATGCACAGAAGACTGACAGATGTACACACCTTTGACAAATCCTAGAAACAAATTCCAGATACATTAAATATGCATGATGAGTATACCTATTGTGGTGGTTGACGGCACTGTGTTGGTGGCAACAATTGGTGCCACAGTTGCTGCAGCCACTGGTGTCACTGTACTGAAGATGGGCTTCTGTGAGAAACACAAAAAAACAAATTATTCCCATGAATCTATTATATCACTTGTAATTTTAGTAGTTGTTATCAAGACACAATAACCTGTGTCATGTTATGTGGAGGCTGAGATTTCTGAGCCCCAATTGCAGGGTGCGATGGCAAAGTGATTCGTGTGGCAGTGTCCCTCGATGCTTGAGGTCGCTGAATGCTAACGGTGGCTGGAGGGGGGTGGATGGCAAGTCCTGGGCGCCTAAAAGGAGTCCAAAGTTAAAACTAATTATTGATCACAGATGCCGGCATTGTATTTTGTTTTGTTGTTTTTAAAACCTGGAGGGCCCAGATAATACTGGGTCCATGACTTTGACGGATCAAACAAAATGTTTTATTGGCTGCTTTTTAAAACTAGTTTGAGTATCAGTTCTGGAAATAATATACCAAATCAAACAATTTGATGCAGATAATTGGCCAACTGGAAAGTTGTCAAGTGATGCACAAGAAGTTATTGTGACACTAATTTTTTTTTTCTGTAATCTCAGTTCTCATCTAGTATTTTAGTAACTGTTGTACTTTGTACTTCAGTGTATATGTTGCCATAACGGATTAAGTAAATTATAAGTTTTAAAAGAATGCGATTTGGTGTGAATACCATATCTTAATTTTAGAAAATCAAATAGGCATTTATTATTACCATCATCTTATAAGTAGGACGGATCTGATGAAAGATTTTTATGGTCATGGTAACCATGACTCATATCCAGAATACAAAACCTTGAGTTCATGTCATTACAAAAGGGATTCAAGAAGAATGTGAGGAGAAAGGCTGTATGAAGTTTTTGTTGATTTCAAACTGCAGAGGTCATGGACACACTTGACCCACTTGGCTATACTAATGTATTTTAGTGGTCATTATTCGACCACAAACAGCCTCAGTGATTAAATTATATCAACTCTATAAATGAATTCTGATTGCTGTTTACCCATGTGCAACCTCTGCAGAGTGTGTCGCTGTAGGACTGATGACCGGAGACTGCGTTCTTGTTGCTGAAATGGGGGCCACCACAGTTGGAAGTACTGCAGTAGATGTTGTTACAGCAGGGCGGGACTGTGTGCAGAAAAACATGCTATACGTTAATGTTTGTGAATTCTACGTGACGTGCTGTCTGTTCAAGTCGATAGTTTGGGAACCTGAATTGTCTGGTGAATGATGTGCTGCACTGCAGGCTGGCCAGGACCAGCACTCGCTCCTGTGGCAGGCCGCAGGACTGTTTTGGAGCTTGATATTACAGCTGCCGCAGCAGCTCCTGCATATCAGAAAATATACCGATGTTTTAAAAATTTTCAATAATGTATTAGTGATGTGACAAGGACAAATGTACATTTCTTATTGCCGAACATTTTGTGGTTGTCATGTCTACCTCGAGGCAGATGAGACGTGAATGTCTGAGGAGGAACTGTAGGGGTCCCGATTTGCAATGCAGGGGCACTACCCCGTATAATCTGAATGTTCGCTGGCATCAGTTGGTGTAAGTTGCTGGAGTGACCCTGAAATAAAATAAAGCAACTGTGCATATTACAAACAGTGAAAAATAGAAAGAAATTCCTTTGTCGTAACTTATCTGAGAACTCACCTGTTGACCACTAATGGTTGCCACAGGGATAGAAGGGGTTGGAGCAATGCTGCTCTCTATAGTTACAGTAATGTGGCCCGGCACCTTGGGGGGTATAGGGATGTGACCTTGGTTGGAAGCCGGTGCGGGGGCAATAAGGCGACTTGGCATTGGTGACTTTAGAACAGCCTAAAAACAGAGGAAGTAAGTGCACAAAGTGCAGTGAATAATAATCAGTCACTCTAAAACTGCAAAATTTCGCAAGTAGAATTCAAATGGTTGGGCGCCACACTAGAGATAAAAACAAGTTGGTTCTTCATGCATTGTGCAATAAATTGTGGATAAATTACACTGGAAATGAAGCCTTAGTATGAAACGCAAACAAACGCGAAAAAAAGGGATCAAAAGAAAAAAAGACTGTCCAATGTTTATAGTTCATTGTTCAATCTTGGTATTTTTGATTATATCAAAATAAACGAAATAACATGGCGTGAAATGGCAAAATCTATCCCGATAACTTCAAGGAGTGGTGAGGAAACTAAATCAAGTTGTACTTGCATACAATTTAATCCTCAATAAATCAATTGTGTTCCCTCTTTTAACTTAGTCAGTGATCGAATGTTGCAAGACTTGCTAATATTTCAGCCATTAGTCAATAAATAACTCGCATTAGCTTGCTTGCTAATATGCGTTGAAAGTAGTAGAGGTTACGATGGGGGTAGAATGACCAACATTTATTTCATTTGTGTCGACTAGATGTTTCATCTTTATTCCTCACCTTCATCTGGCCGTCAGTGAGGACTGCAGGCTGGCCCTGTGGAAGGTGAACTGAGGGAGTTGGTAAAGTCACAGGTGCGCCAGGCTGGATTGGCACAGTCTGGGGAAGAGCTTGGGATTGGCTGAGTGTCTGTACTTGAGGATAAGGTCTGACCACCATGGTCTCCTGCTTGTCATCTCTGAACCCACTCACTGGAGACAGGTGATCCTGCTGGCTGCTGTCAGCATCCCGACCACTGTCAGTATCTGCACCAGCTGCAGTTGATATTAAAACAAGTAACAGGTGACAACTTTGCTATAAACCACAAGCCCCTTCATTTATCATAAATTACCTGGTGGATTTGATGTCGGACTGACGGACACCAAGTTTCCAACAGCGGGGATCAGCTGAGCTCCCCCGCTGGATGCAGGCAGCCCGAGTCTTGGGAATTGCTGGGAACTCATTTGGACTACGGATGGCCGAGAATGATGTCTGAAAGGTACGTTCATGCTGTTACGGCATCGATTAAGATTTAAAACCCCACTGGCCTTCTGCAATCATGCATGAGCACCACAACAATGAAAGGCACAAAGTTTAACCCTTTACACGCGACGGGTGGATACAAACGGGCGAGTTATGGTTAGCGGGTGCCAAAAGAAACCAGGGTCATAAGCCACGGTAACAATTGTCAACCCACAATTGTTTAAACAAATACCTAGATCGCGATATTTCAGTGGACCTCTGCTAAACCTTAAATGCCTTCTAGACTGACAAAACTGCACAACCACAGGAGTAACAGTACTTGTCAAATATCAAATCAGTCAACAATGTACTCACGCCTTTAGGGTTGCCACTGTGAAAAAATCGGCACCTAATATCAACTTACTCTGATAGCAAAGATTGTAGAAAGTTGATCTGTGTCTATAATCTTAAACAAAACAGCTATTTTGCTAGCCTGCTATCGGGGCTAGCAACATGCTAACGTTAGGATAGCTACCACGGGTGCCGTCAATTTTCCTCGACAAATTCGGAAATTTCAGATTACGATGGTGCAAAATCATTACAACTGGGAAACCAAACATGTCTTGGTAGGTGTGCAGGTATTACCGTATCGTGAAGTTACAATGCAATGGTCGTTTTGCGGATAACAATTTTTTCCATTCGTCTTTTCTTTTTTTCCAACATGTAAGCCGGAAGAACGCCGATGGGGTCGCCAAACCGCCCAGTTGTATTTGACCAATCAGCGAAAAGACACCCGTTACAACAACCAATAGGAGCCCGGAAATATGTTAACGACCTATGCAGCAGTTGATACTCCACGGACCGTTACAGCAGACACGACGATAATCACGTGGTCAATTGACCTGATTTACATGTCCTGGAACAGTTTCCAACCAAAAATTAATATTATCTATCGAAAAAACAACATCTCAAGACAGGAAAGTAAAATCAACTACTGTGCTGATTAATTTTATGCTTTCATATGAGCTAAGTGGGGAAATATTTAACTCCTCATTTTATCATATGCATAATACTGTATGCATTTCATAATTGGATACATTCTATTTCCGACTATCCTACTTAATTAAAGTGTTATTTGTGGAAAATTACACGGTCATTATCACCTAAACACACCAATTTATCTTACAAACCATGTATTGTGTGCATATAACCTATATATTTCTGTATTTATATATTTAGTTTCATATTTATAAATGGTTATGTGTTTGTATATACACTGTATATGTGTAAATGTACACACATGGGTATGTGTATCAGTTTCTAAACAATTAAGTAATTTTTTTTATTATTATTTCATTGTATTCTTCTTCCTTTTCTTCTTCCTTCTTCTTCTCCTCCTCTTTAAGAATAAGAATAATAAGAATAAAAACAACTTTATTTATCCTGAAGGAAATTGTTGTGGCAGAGTTTCAAGTAAAACATAACAATAATAGATAATAGTAGGAAGGAGGGAGAATAAGAAATACAAATAAAATGTAAAGTGTCAAAGTTAAGGCTATAAAGTGTATTAAGGTCTTAAAAAGTACAAAGATTTGATTATTCCCTTCGGCTGAAGGAAGAGGAATTAAAAAGTCCGTTTTTCTTTCAGTTTTTCTCTTCAGGGACTGCCACAGCAAAACAAGCCTCTCCATCAAACCCCAGTCTCTGTATCCTCCCCTCTCACACCAACTAACTTGATATCTTCTGGGCCATTTTCCGTGCCTCTATCGTTGAGGTGGCAGTCAGGAGCTGTGACTGTAAGGTGGTCGGTGCCTTCCGAGATGGTAAGCCTTAGACAATTTGGTGGATCCTGGTGATGAGGGGTGCTTTCAAGCTGAAGGAGTCCCATCACGCCTTTTCGGTCTGTGGGGCTCAGGAGGAAGCATACAAGTACCAGCTGGCCAAGCCGCATGCAGCTTCGGTGGTTGCCCAGGCTAAAATTCGGGCACGGGAGGAGTTTATGGAGATGTGTAGTTTGATTCAAGATGTTGTGGAGGAGGAATGTGAAGGAATACTTCCAAGACCTCCTCAATCCAGACGACCAAGATATCAATGAGGAAGCAGCCAGGGACTTTAAGGCGGGCTCTCTTATTTTTGGGGTTGAAGTTGCAGAAGCAGTCAAAATCTCCTGGGTGGCAAGGCCCCGGGGGGGGGGATAGATCAGCCCTTAGTTTATTAACGCTCCGGACGTTGTTGGGCTGTCCTGGCTGACACCCTGCAACATTGTGTGGACGTCAAGGGCGCTGGATTGGCAAGCCGAGCTAGTTTTACCCCTCTTTAAAAAGGGGGAGATCACACCCCTCAGTCTCCCTGGAAAGGTCTACTCAGCGGTGCTGGAGAGGAGTGTGGTGGCTTAATCTCTGATCCAGGAGGAGCGGTATGGTTTTTGTCCTGGTCTTGGAATAGTGGACCAGATCTATACCCTCAACAGGGTTCTCGAGGGGGAAGTATTAACCATGGAATATTGGTGATTCGGTCCTTTTAAGATTGGTGTCGGAGCTTGGTCCACATTGCTGGCTGTAAATTGGATTATTTTCTGCTGAGGATTAGACTCAACTGGGGCTGACCTTTGACACAAGTTCTAGGCACAGCCAGAGTGGCTAGGGGATCTGGTTTTGTTGCCTCAGGATTAGATCTCATTATTTTGTGGTTATAAGGTTCTGTTGGCTTCATCCGTCCAGCTTTGATGGAGAGGTTTGCAGCCAACTGCAAAGTGGCTGAAATGAGAATCAGCACCTTCAATTCCAAGACCATGGTTCTCAGCTGGAAATGGATGGAGTGCCCCCCTTGGTTCAGGGATGAAATCACACCCAAACCAGAGTATCTCAGGGTCCTGTCCAGGTCTTGCCCCTCGGGGATGACTTACGTTTTTTTCTGTTCCTAATTATGAGGGAAGAACAGAGCGGGAGATCAACAGGTGGATCAGCAAGCGTCAGCTTGCCTATAAAAGTATTTTTTTGTCTACAAATTTTCACTTTATTGTCTCATTTACTCTCACTCATTATTTATTATATTGTGTAGCGCATCACTAGAGGAATGAAAGTTAGTCGCAGCAAGACAGAATATATGTGAATGAGAGGAACTTGGGTGGAACGGTGAGGCTACAGGGAGAGGAGATCAGGAAGCTGGAGGATTTCAGGTACTTGGGGTCGATTAAAAGGGCGATAATATTTAATCATTAGCTTGTCTTATACTTTATCTTGCACACAAGCTTGGGGGTAGGAGGGTTGGCGACAATCCCCAGTTGACATTTGGTTATGGGGTGCTGGGGTTACTATTCAATCACAATGGAACACGGACATGCATTCCATCATTCCAAGGTATGCTTAAGTAGTCAGTTGACCTTTGCACATGTGTTGGACACAGAAATCTAGAGAGCTACCACAAAAGCTAATGAAGGAATTACAAAAAAAAAAAAAAAAAAATCACACAGTTAAGACAATACCAAATTAATAAAATGCTTGTTTAATGCACTTTGCATTGATTATTACACAGAGAGTATTATGCAATCTTTTTGAAAAGATGAAATAATTTATAATTGGTCTAATAGCTGCGAAATTACTGCTTTTTCCACATTATGTTATGCATAAATCTGCGGTTCAACTGTGTTACATTGATGTATGAATGCCTATTGGAAGCAGTATCACACAGACGGCGATCGGATGGAAACGAAGGTGAATTTAATAGTTTGTTGCAAGCCAGCGACATTACTTTCGCATTGCTGGTCGTGCTGGTCCCCAAAGACTCTCCCGCTTCGCAAGCTGGTTGGAGCTGCTGCTCGCCCGTCCTCCCTTCCAACAACATACCGCCATACATGTTACTTGACACTAGAGAGCAGTGGCCAGCCGGTTAAATTTCAGTCTACTTCGTTATTATTATTATTATTATTATTATTATTATTATTACCATTGTTATTGTCATTATTATTATCATTGTTGTTGTTGTTGTTTTACTATTACTTTTATTATTATTATTATTATCATTATTATTATTGTCGTTATTGGTATTATTATTATTGTTGTTATTGTTTATTATTATTATTATTATTATTATCATTGTTGTTGTTGTTTTATTATTATTATTATTATTATTATTTTTTTATTATTATTGTTATTATTGTTTTTATTATTATTGTTGTTGTTTTCATTATTACTGTTATCATTATTATTATTTTTATCATTATTATTATTGTCGTTATTGGTATTATTATTGTTGTTGTTATTGTTTATTATTATTATTATTATCATTATTGTTATTATTGTTTTTGTCATTGTTTTTATTATTGTTGTTGTTGCATCTAATGAAATCCACATTGCAAAGATCTTTAAATGTGTTGAATACTTGCTAAATGTGTTTGATTGGTGGTCCTCAAAATTCTAACCCATTACTTGTATAAACATTTGCACATCAGATATTTTGTTAAACAGTTTGAAATAGATGTATCACTATTTGCTAGTTTGCCACTTTCTCCATTATATCAGTATTTTAAACACATGCCATACAAAGGCATTCTCTGTACAACATTTCTGTTTTGAAAATCCATCCATGCCACCAAAACATTCCCTTAGGCTGTTAAGGTCTAAAGTTTGTGATAAGAAAACTGTTGGTAGTTTTGTTTGTTTTTCAGACTTCAAATTACATAAATGAAAACAAACCAAAACTGATGAAAGGATTGCTTTTAAGAAAAAAAAAAAAATCCCAGTCCACCTTCCACTGAGGGATTTTTTAATTCATTGTTGATCTCCTAAGTCATCACTATTTTTATAAAGAGATTGAGAAAGTCATTGGAACATGCTAGGCGTATGAAGATAAATTAACAGTTTATAAATTAACAGTAATTAAAACCTTTTAGTACACACCAAGTCATCTGGGATGTCACATCGAACTCATGGTTGTTTACATACATCTGGATCATAAAGGGTTTCAACAGCCATGCAAGTTGAGACATGAAAACTTAATTCCCCAGCTTTCCTCACACATAACTACTGGTGTGTTTTTTTAACTGGGAACTGTTGAAACCTTCACGACAAACATTCTTTGAATATCATAGTTTACAGCAGAAAATTATCAGAGCAGCATGTGGCTTCAGGGGAGTGTGTATTGTAACAGTTCTCTCAGAGGGAAAAGTGAGTGTGAAATGTTCTCGGTGAGGGATGATAAAAATAAACCAGTGTAACAACCAGTTTTAACACATCTCTGCTGGCAAGGGAATTTTAGACATATAGTTCCTATATCTCCCTCTGCAGTTAAGCTTAAGTAATCCTGTTCTTCTGGTGATTCCTCAATGTTCTGGGATAAGTCTGTATCTAGCACAAGCAGCTGCATTTTTTGGGGGTTTATTTTGCACTTTATGCACCCTATTCAGATTAGATACAACAATACTCCAATTTGTTTTTTAAGTTTAAATATTTTTGAAGACCAATAGGTTATGTCATAATGCCATATATTGCAATATAACATGTTTCCCTACACCCTTGGCTTTTATATTAACTTCAATTTAATTTAAATGATCTAAAACCTATTTAGTTTACAGTGATCATCAAATATATCCATTTGCAGTGAAATAAATATTTCCAAAAACCCCATATTGAACAAAAAGATTTGGTAAAACATCCGTTGCAGTTTGCACATTCCCTCACCTGGACCCTCGATTCCTCCATTTCTTCACTCCACATACATCCTTTCACTCACCTGAAGCTCCTCACCAGTTATCAGGGCCAGCATGAGGACACCAGCCTGTGACTTCATCTTGTTACTTGTTCCGTGTTCCAGTATTTGATCCCTCAAGTGTTTTCCTTGGAGTTCGGATTGTGTTTTTTGAATTTTGACTCACCTTGTTTATTGATCTGATAATGAAGATAATGAAAATACAAATATATCAGAATTATTACAGACTCTGCAAGTAAAATGTGCATCGTGCATCGTCCTGTGCATCGTGTATTTTCCTGTGCATCGTGTATTTGCAAGTGTATTTGCAGTCCCTATGTCCTCTATTGTAAGTCGCTTTGGATAAAAGCGTCTGCCAAATGCAATGTAATGTAACGTAAAATGCAACATTCCTCCAACAATAGGATTCGTGGAAAATCTATACTGGGAATGCTGACTCCTGCAGCATTGGTATCTTTTCTGATCTGGAGTTGCTACTAGTGAGGGGCGCCAGGGAGATGTTGGGCACACTGTTTCTCACCTGGACTCTGTGCTTGTACATTGGGTTTAAATCTAGTGGATACGAGGGTAGAAGCCTCTGCCTTCAGGTTGAAGGACACGTTCTGACTGTTGTCTGTGCCTGCACATCCAACCGCAGCTCAGACGACCTACGTTTTTTATGTCCCTAGATGGGCTGCTAGAGAACACTCCAATCGGGCAACTCCCTCCTCTTACTTGGCTCACGTAACAGGACCTGGAAAAGCATGATTGGGAGGAACTTGTTGCTGGACTTCTGTGCTCGTCCTGGACTGTCTATAACAAACACCATGGTCAGACATTAGGGTGTGCATATGGGTATATGGCACCAACACATCTCAGGCCGCAGTTCAATGATTGACTTTGGTTGCGTTGTCTGACGTGAGGCTGCATGTCCTGGAGACCTGGGGGAAGAGAGGGGCGCAGCTTTCGACTGATCACCACCTAGTTGTGTGCTTGCCTTCCCTTGTTTACTAAGACACTTTAAAGTTTCACTGAGACACTTTATAGTTTATTTTTATTTCTAATTCTGCCTTTCTTTTTATTACTTTTATATTTTCTGTAACTCTGGCACAACAATTTCCCTCGGGATTAATAAAGTTGTTCTTATCTTATCTTATCTTATCTTACCTAGGGATGCTATCAAGCTGGAGGAGTCCTATCGAGCCTTTCTGGCCTGTGGTACTCCAGAGCCAGGTGACAGGTACTGGCAGGGCATGTGGCATACGACTCTGGTGGTTCCTGAGGCAAAAACTTGGAGAGTGGGAGAAATTTAGGGGCGGCGCTTTAGAAGTCATGAATTACTTCACCTACCTCTGCTCTATTTCAGATGAATGAAGCTAGACTCGACTGAGCTAAATTCCTGAATAGAGAAGGTATTCTCAGCCATGGCTTGTCAAACCAGGAGGGTATTGGGCAACACAATGCCTACAGTCAACACCACGATGCAGGTATGCCAAGACTGCGTCACCAGGATGCTACTCTGAAGTAGCAAAGCATAGATTTTATACTCCCCCAAACCGCGAAGAGAAGAAGCTCCACTCATTTCACCTCCGGTACCTCAGAAGCATCCTTGGCAGCAGCTGGCAGGACTGTGTACCCAATAGCTGTTTTGTAAGATGCAAGGACACCTCCCATGTTGGCAATGCCTCCGACCCTGGCTTGGCTATTTAAGATGCATACCAGATTACTGGATCCCAAAAGATTTGCTGTATTTACGACTTACCACTGGCTCTAGAGCTACAGGTTATAGATTTGTGTAGTTGTTCTAATAACACTTGTAGCTTAAACACAAGAGTAATGTTATTATATAAGCAATATTTGCCCCCAGTTAATGGTACAGTATATCACTCCAGGGAAGTATCAGGAAGCACTTATCCATGAATTTGGAAGTAAAATATCACTTATCAGTGCTACAAAGGGAAAACTTTTAACCCTTTCTACTTGTGGCTAAAACAATGTGCTTTTATGCTTATTCACCAATTAAACCACGCTAATATTACATCAGTATGAGCAGGTTCAAACATGGATAAGGTAAAGCCTTTTATTAGAAATATATTAGAAAATGTAATCAATTAGTGTGAAATATTAACACACAGTAGATCCTTTACAAATATTCACAAAAACAAACTATATCTACCAGCTGAGGCAAGGAATCTCAACAGAGCCTGAAGCATTTGTTATCGTTTTTTTACTTAAAAACACATATCTTTGGCACCAGAAAAAAAACACAAATACTCATTTCTCAATGAAAAAACAGACCCATCAATATATATATAAATGCACTTCACTTCAAATACCCGGTCATGCCAGCAAGTCTCCAAGTCTGAGGTTCTTAAGAAATTACATATATATTTTGACTGATGCTCCCCCTTTAAGAAAAGAGCAATTGTGAAATCACATTCAAGTTACATACAGAAACAATTCCTTAAAACAGACAGCTGTGCTAAATAAACCAATGCTGTGCAGGCACAAATAAATAGTTTAATGCTACAGACAGTCGAGCATTAAAGAGCTATATATAATAGTGATGAACCCGAAAAATAAAATTGTAAATGCGGGCCAATTACAACTAACTCTTTTTGCATTGATGGCAGAGCCAGCTACCACAGGTCAGAAAAAAATGATCAGCCCTCAGAAAAGGAATTTTGTAGAGAATACGTGTTGTTTCAACAAGGGTCAGACTTAAGATAACCTTCTTGAATGGTCACATTCCCTGAGCAAGGAATGTGAGAAGGATAGCAACAGAGTGTCAGCAGAGGGCAACAAAATATCAGAAGCCCCAAACATTAACCTGGTAAACATTGGAGCCTTGTGAAACACTGAATGATCCTTAAATCAATTTTGGAACAGCATTGTGATATAGAATAATCCTCAAATTTGGCAGATGCTGACCCTTGGATATTTGAATACATCCTCATTAATTACTCAAAATTAAAATTGCTGGACAAACAGATAAAGAACAATAAAAAGTAGAAGCAGAAATCTTTTTTTTTTTTTGTCTGAGGGGCCAGGACAAAACAATTAGCAACATTTATAATAATAAATACAACAGCACACTTTAAGCACACTGCAGATTATGGTCCAGTTATTTTAAATCATTCTGGCTCCTGGAGGAGGGTGACAAAAAGGAAAGACTGTAAATATACAGAGGAGCATGATAAATTCAAGATTCCAGAATGAACACGGTTTTCCTCTGATGACACACAGAAATGTCTATAAAAATATTGGCAACAGTCTCTTTTATGGTTGCCTGTTGACGTTTCATCATATGACCATTTAGGGAGCACTCAAATGAGGATTTCAATCACCTCTGCATCCTTGCTGTTTATCATCTCAAATGTCTTGTGTCCTCGCTCTTTCTGCTCGTCCAAGGTGCCTGAAGAAAAGGATGAAAAAGTATTATTAAAAGGATGGGAATGAAAAAGAAAAAGAATTCTGTGGATGGCACAGTGTTGCCGAAAACGATGTTTCAACGCAGTGATGAAGTTTTGATAGAGAATACAAGTTCTGTACTTTATTAGATCACAATATACCTAATCATTCTCCTTTTGGCTTTTCCCTGATTAGGGGTCACAACAGAGGATAATCCGTTCCGAACCAGTCCTCTGCATCTTCCTATGTCACATACGCTAATGCATGTCCAGCTTTACAACATCCACAATTCTCCTAAGATGCCTAAAGTGAAGTGTCCATCTGAGAAGCTCATCTGTGATTTTGTTTATCCTAATCAACCCCGAAGAAAATCTCAATATCTTCAGCTCTTCAATCTCAAATTTTTTTTCCCATCACCAGACTTTTTGTCAGAACTGCTCTCTCCAAAACACACAAACGGACTGGCCTTGCTATTGTTTTGTTATAAAACAGTAAATTAAATGCAGAACATTTAATTTAGAGACAGCGCTGCAGCACCTGAGGCAGGAGGTTGCCATAAAGACTTCAGCGACCAGACTGGGTTGTAAAAGGGCCTGGTGCAGTCCTGTTTCGAGGATGACGGTCAGTGTATTAATGGATTGTTAAGTATAAATGCATTGGTTTATATCTTAAAGGGAAGGGTCTTACGGCCAGCGCCAACTCCTCCTTGTGTTTTTGTGTTTTCCCCCTTGTGTCGTCAATCAGAACACCTGCGGCCCATCACCATGTGTTGACTTCTTTTAAGGGGGACCCGACAATTCAAGGTGGGGAAACTGTGTGTGGTTTGAGGCCAAATAATGTTTAAGGCTGATATGGTGTGGTTTGTGAGCCCAACTTCTCTATGGGTGATGTTGCTGATTTCTTGCTGATTTTGTTTCTCTTTTATTCTACCTGCATACTCCAACGAGAGGAACTCGGGTGGAGCGGTGAGGCTACAGGGAATGGAGATCAAGAAGCTGGAGGATTTCAGGTACTTAGGGTCAACAGTCCAGAGCAACGGAGAGTGCGGAAAAGAGGTGAAGAGACGGGTCCAAGCAGGTTGGAATGGGTGGAGAAAAGTGTCAGGGGTACTATGTGATAGAAGACTATCGGCCAGAATAAAAGGAAAGGTGTACAAGACAGTGGTGAGACCAGCGATGATGTATGGACTAGAAACTGTTACAATGACCAAAAGACAGCAGGCAGAACTAGAGGTTGCAGAGATGAAGATGTTGAGGTTCTCTTTGGGAGTGACCAGGATGGATAGGATCAGGAATGAATCTATCAGAGGGACGGCACATGTTCGATGTTTTGGAGAGAAGGTCAGAGAAGCCAGACTGAGATGGTTCGGTCATGTACAGAGAAGAGATAGTGAATATATTGGTAGACGGATGCTGGAATTGGAGCTGCCAGGCAAGAGGTCTCGAGGAAGACCAAAGAGAAGATTTATGGACGTAGTGAGAGAGGATATGAAGGTAGCTGGTGTGAGAGAGGAAGATACAGAGAATAGGGTTAGATGGAGAAAGTTGACTCGCTGTGGCGACCCCTAACGGGAAAAGCCGAAAGAAGAAGAAGAAGAAGAAGAATACTCCTATGTAGTGAATTGTACTTCTTAAGAGGACTCTGTTATTGAGGAGAAGCAAAACTGCTCCCTTTTCCTTAACTGTATATCTACACCTTTCCAGACTTCCATAGTAGTTTAATACCAATTGCATCTGGTTTTATGTTGCTTCCCCTCTTTGAGGGGAACAAGACGTAGCAATCCTATCCGTATTTGTCTTGCAATTCTTCCTAAAACCATTTAAAAAGCCCCCCCCCCCCCCCCCCCTTTTTTTTTTTTAATTGAGCATAAAGTTAGACTTGGTACATTGAAATCTACTTCTTGCAGTGCAGAAGTATGCAGAATTTAAAAACTTGATTACAACACACATTTCAGCTTTGCAATCATTTTGGTTTTACTTGTATACCTAGTCTAGTCAATTTTGGTATAGACTAGTTGCACTTGAAAGTGATTTCAACAAAAAGCTTGACAGGCTGGTCTGAATTTAATGGATGATGATGAATATGAAGGCATTTATGAACTTACAAGGGGTTGCATATGAGATTTTCTCTAGCACCTTCAGTTTGTTAGGTTGACACTCCTGCAGCAGCTCATCACTTTGTGTACTGTAGTCTCCTCTCAGGCTCTTAGGCCCCCCAACGGGTTTAGAGGGGGTCGATGTTGTACATGTCTGGTCGTCTGACAAGCTTCTTCCTGCAAATATAAACCCTCTTTTATGACCAAGTTACATAAGAACTTGTATGCGTTTGCTTGAGAGGCAAATCCACCTACTCATTTTTCAAGATGTTAATTCTAGCAATGCTCACCAGCCAGTTGACTTGGTAGCGTTAAAGAGTCGAACGTCTTCTGCGCATCACCTACCCTTAATCTCTATGCTGCTGACCGTGGTGTTGATGGACGGCACAGACCTGGCAAGCCAAAGCCCCGGTTTCTCCGGCTTGCCCTGCTCAAATCTGGAGTGCTGCTCGAGGACCCTGACAAAAGCGTCCTTCTCGAGGAGCTGCGCATGAAGCACTTGGATCCTATTTATTTAAAATAGAAAATAAGATGCAAAGAATAAAATTGCATCCATAAAAGTGTTGATGTAAACATTTATGTACCTGTTCTCCATCTCCTGATGTCTGTGACTCGATAAAGGCTGGTCTCCATTTAAACTGTTGTTGGGGGAAGGTTGAGGTGAACTGTTGATGATTGTTGTATCCCTGGAGTTGAACAATGTGGCACTTGAAATACTTTATCCTTAAACGCAATGTATTTCTCATTAAACGCTAATTGAACTTACCTTTGGGCTGCAGCAGTGGCAGCTGCATCCATGGCAAACTGCTTCATGGTGCTCTCCTCCAGATACTTTTGCTCCCATTTGGTGATATCAGCTTCCAGGGCCAGAATTCGCTCCTCTCGTTCCTTTAGCTGCTGCTGAAGAGCGGATGAGCTAAGCTTTGTGACCAGAGGATCATCTACCTGATTTGGCAAATGAAACAAGAGGTTAGTAATGAAAATGATTGTAAGCTTTACTAGAAAATATAATTCAAGTCTAACTAGATCTGTTAGGATCAGCTAAACCTAAAAGCCTGGTTGCCTGGTATTACTTCTGGTTAAAAACAACAAAAACAGGCCACTGCATGATTCTACACAAGCTGCAAAAACAATTCTTTCCATCAGTGCCACTATATATATATATTTTTGTGAACCAAAGTCATTCCTGAGTCTTGCCATCATCATTATATGGCGTCACACAACCATTTCAAACTTCAGGAAGTAATCATTCAAACCAAAGAAAAGTCTTGCACATGATTTTTTTTTAAACCAAGCTTGTGTGCAGGTTAATCAAGCCACATTCACTATTGTAATAGAAGTCTATCATAATAAAACTAACAACCAGCAATGAATAATTTCTTGATTGCTAATTATTTGATTTTTCTGGTATCACTTCCAACATCAAAAGTATGATCTCAACATCCTATGTCATGGAGAGAGAGTGGCTGTTGTATCATACCACAATATGATGTCATCTGCAACAAAATTAAAGCGGCTTCTGAATGTTTTCACATTTAAAAAAATGAGCACGGATAACTTGCATTTGGAATTACATGTAACAAACCGTTTATCAGTAAAACTCTCATTTTGCTTCTGGCAGAACAGAAAATAAGGATAAGCTACTCAAGCCTGTAAAGACTGCTTTCTCACCTGTTTTGCCCTGAGGCACTTTAGATCCCGCTCTAATCGAGTGCGTAATCTGAACTCCAAGGCTTCCCTCTTCTTGCACGCAGCTTGCAGCTGAGCCAATGAACTCTGGAGCCGCTCCACTTTCTCCATGTAGGCTCTCTTCCTCTGAAGCTCTTCTTTCAGCTGCTGGTTTCGTGTCTGTGCGATGATGAGCGCCTGTTCCAGCTGTTCCTGTCTTTGCTGGCACTCATCACTGCAGATGCATAGATGCTGAATCTGCCTTTCAAAAAGTATGCGCTCCCATTCTTTTTCTTCATCTAAGACACAGCGATGAGAAAATGTTGAAGTCATTGTAAATAAAACTAATAAAAGAAATAAAGTCGGGATATGCAGTTAGAATGGGGGTTAACGGTTGTCATATTAAATCCAAGGAAAGCATTAGCCTGGAGAGACCGTTAAAAGGAGCAGAAATAACTAAATAGCCATTAAAAGGTATCAGTTGCAATGCTACAAGAGCAGTCAGAGGGTTGGCTTTGCCGAAAATTATTCTGCCACTTTAAAGGGAGACTGAAGATATAATCCAAGTGCCTCTGACACGACTCCATCTCTAGAATGCCTCAATGGAGATGAAGTGAACCAGAGGCTAAAAATTATAATTCAAGCACTCCACCTATGAATATAAATTTATCCAGCAAACATCCCAAACATCCCTGTATTGTATATTGGATTTTGCATTGTTCTTGTCAAGCAAAAATAACCAATTGGGAGAAAAAAAAAACACAAATGAACAATGTGTCTGATCATGTGCCTTGAGGTATTTCCACAGCTGTACTGAGGACCCAAAGAAGTCCAATTTGCATTTTGCATTTCCTTTTATTCAATGTACGTTATGTCATCATTCCTTTCTAACCTATTTCCAAAATGTTAGAAACAGTAACTCATTACTTGGAAGAAATCTGTTACAAGAAAAAAATCTGGAAGATAGGAAAACCTGAGGTAAGATGGTATTAGTCTACACCCAATAGGTGAAAAGGACAGAGAAGGGTAGAGGAATCTCTTGCAGGGGGACAATTGTTATCAAACTGTGTGGTACAGAAATGTCCAAACAAGGTGAGTGATGTAGTTTGGGATTTTGCTGAATTGCGCCTTAACATCCTGGAGTTCCAGACTTGTTGGTTTGCATTTGGGAGGGAAGAAGGCAGTAATGAAAAAAAGAGGGGGAGGCGAGGCCAATCCAAAATAACAAAAAAATTCGATGAATCCAGGTCATATTCTGCCTGAGTGAAAGAAGCAGTATCTCAAACTTGGACACCGAGACATATCTGGTGACGTGAATGAAAGAGGGAACTGATACCCTCTAAACTATCCCCATCCCTGTTGATATTAAAGTAAGTATGACCTGTAATATGTAGAAACCTAGAAATAAACTTCTGTGAATTTACTTTGTTCCAAAGGCTTGAGGAAGAAATGATTTTTCTGTTCTGGATAATCAGCTTCATTGGCTTCTCTGTGTTTGGTTGCTGTGTCAAGTTGTTCTTCAAGAGAAAAAGCAAAGAAAAAAAAAAAAGTTACAGGCAAAAAGTGTGTATTAAAAAGCAGATCGTGCAGGTTGGACTCGACTGGACACATACCTCTCAGGGATCTGTTTACATTGAGCAACTTCTTAATCTCTGACTCTAACTTATTCCTTAATTTTTTCTCAAGGGACTCCCTCTTGGCCAAGCCTTTTATCAGGGTGTCATAAGCTTCAGATACCATTTGAATGTCCGACTCCAACTGGGAATGTATAATAGTGAGAGATCAGGGCATTCGAAAACCATTAATATTCTTGATTTTTGTTCATATCCTTTAATCATCATTACTAATGCAGTGTGTTTCTCACTGAGCTTTTTTTTTTTCAGGTACATCAGAGAATGGGAGCCAATATAGGATGTCATTTGTATCCTCCTCAAAATCTTGTTGCAACTGGACTTGTATTTCTTTCGCCCCTCATCTGGGAGGCATCTTCAGTTCTGGACAAGTGAGAAAAATCAAGTCCAGTTGCAACAGCAAGATTTTGACAAGGATTCACCATGACATGGATGACGGAGAACCTCCACAAACATGTCATTCATGGCAATTTGTGGTTGCAGCTTTGAGAAACAATGCGTTAACTAGAGGCTGTTGATTGGAAAAATATCTTGTTAGCTAGTATCTGTGATCATTTACAATAGTTGAGTAATCACTGCCATCATCCTTTATGTGACTACGGCACAGTGTATTATATCGGCGCTTACCTTCTGTAGGCTGGCAGCCTTCTCTTTACATAATTCTAGCTCTTTCCTTAGCCTCTCATTTTCAGACATCAGTGTATTAGTCTGAGCTGAATTATTGCTACAGGCCGCAGTGATATCGCTGTGAGCCTTCATAAACCTGCAAAGAGGAGAGATTAAACAATCCTCAAATCTACATAAAGTTAGAAAATGTGATTTTGTTAAAGAAGACACTTGAATAACATCCATGCCCTTGGGAATACCTGTGCTGCTGGGAGTAGATGGAGTTTGGAGGGTCGGTGTTGCTGTGTCCATGCTCCTGTGCTTTGCTGAACATACACCATGGAAGTCTTGCACGGGGATGATAGTCTGGGTGTTGCTTGCTTTGCTTAGCACACACTAGATGTATGTCTGGAGCCACAGCATTTATAGCATTAGCATACAGTTGTGGGAAGCTATGAGAGGAGCTCATTGGCAAATTGTCTCTCGCCCCGTTCGTCTCCACGGCCCTCCAGGGACGCTCGCTGAGAGACCGAGCGTGCTCCCACTTTAGATCCCACTGTCCTTCACTATGGCCTCCCATTATGTCCACGCCAGGCAGTGCCTGTCTCCACTGAGAGATCAAGTACTGGGAGTTGGCTTTCGCCTCCTCATAGGTGGGTAATTCATCTCCATGGAGGAGATTTTGGTAACTCAAGGTGCTCTCGGAGTGCACGCCATTCCCTTGGTGCTCCTGACCTTGAGGTTCTTGCCTTGTTGACGTCCGGATGGACCCGTTCTCCTCCTGTGTCAGACTCTCCAGAGAGGAGCTCCCACCACTGTTGCTGCTTCCACGCAGAGCCTGCTGCTGGACAGCAAGGAGCACACGCGTGTCCGTAAGGTTTCCGTAGCGATGTTGCTCTTGGATGAGACAGCGTAAGAGCGTTCCAGTTGAGCCTTCAGCGGCCCTCATCTCAGTCAGAGGAGTTTGAGATGAAAAACAAACAAAGAAACAAAACAAAACAAATAAAAAAGGCCTGGAGATGGCAGTTTGGGATCAAAACTCTGAGGAAAGAACAATAGTTTTGATCACTTAAATGTTCTGTTAGAAAAAGTCTCAGCTTCTAGTTTCATCAGATGTTTTCCCTGAGAAGCCAACATTAGGAATCTTAAAGGCTTATTTGTGAATTGTTCAACTCAAATTCTCTTCAATGCTTCTGCAGTTGGTGGAAATTCCCTTGGGCCTATTTGTGATTTATATATTACAGATACATTACAATGCTTTTGTTTTAGATTACTTAAATCACATGCAAAATTTTGGTAGCGCAAGTTGACAGAACGCACACAAATCACATTGCACAAAAAGTGTAATGTGACAACTACGTTGTTGCTGATAACATGTTGAAAATGTCATGGCTGACAGACTCATTCTAACCCAAAGCGTCAAGTGCGTAAAAAAAACCATGAAAATAGAACTTATATTATGTAAACGCTCTTAAGTAATCATAGGGCCATGTTTAAACTAAATGTGTCCGAACAAAGACGTGCGGAAACTATATATACACACACATATATATCTATCTATCTATAAAAGATATATATATATACACACATATATATGTGTATATATATATACACACACACACACACACATATATATATATATATATACATACACAGTATATATAAATATAGATACATATACACACACACACACACACACATATATATATATATCCCATCAATTACACTCCTCGGAACCTAGTTATGGAAGAGACAAACCAACTGTACTCGAAACTCACTTTATTAATCCGTCAACATCGTGCGTTATTGTCGCTGAAAAATACTGTACATGAATGTTTGCGATCCAAGCAGAGAGTCAGTTCTTGCAGCTAAAGAAGAGAAAAGGAAAAAACTCACCAGCCTTTTAAAAAAATCACACACCAAATAACGGATGACTTGGGGATCATCTGATGGTTTCCATCGTCCTGCTGTGATTCCGCCGTCAGAGGAGAGACTGAGCGGCGCAGCGGCTGCGGACGCCCTCCTGAACGCAGAGCGCCAATTGTGCGCCATGGCTGGAATGACAGGAATGTTAAAAACTCCAAGTCCCTGGTGGATCAGAAGCTGAGCGGGGTCATTTTTTTTGTGAGGCGAGCCGCACTACTGTCTCGTCTCACTTTTAAAAACACCCGACATATGTTTGAGAAACTCGTATCGCGTTTAGGAATAACGCACGTCGAGGTATTACGCGCGACAGTGGGGTTTATGTTGGTGCTTGTTTTCTGTGTGATTTTTGGGGGTTACTGGGAATGATATAGGTGTGGCTTGGGGGTATTTTACCTGGAATTGAGCGGGAACAGTTAGTTATATTGTAGGCTCATGTGGCCAACAAAAGTTATTGTTCACTAAACAGACTAAAACGCAACAATATAATCACTATGTTAAAAAAAAAAAAAAAAGTCACAAATCAGCAAGAGACAAGCCAATCTGATGCTCAATTATTTATGACACTGGAAAAAAATATTCACATAAAACGATCCAAGCATAGTTAAATGGCTAAACAAGCCATTTGCAAAAGTTATGAAGAAATGACATTTGCTATTCTTAAAATGATACTATCTTAAAATAAAACTAGTATGTGTAATTAATTCTCTAAATCTTAAATTGATCATAGCTAAGAACATGAGAAGGTGGACAACTTCTTGAGTAACTGATAAACCTTTTTTTTTTTAATTTTTTAGTGTCATACAACCCAAATCCTCTCATGTAATTGATCTTTTTTAATACTTGTTGGATTTCTTACTTTTCAAAACTTGGTCTCTCAGTCATGTAATAACATTTTTATTTTTATTTTTTTGCGTCATACAACCTAAATCCTCTCACGTAATGGATTTTTAAATACTTGTTTATTTCTTACTTTTCAAAAATTGGTCCTCTATCATGTGATAACATTTTTATTTTTTTAGCGTCACACAACCTAAATCCTCTCACTTAATGGATTTTTTTAAATAGTTATTTATTCAATAATTTTCAAAACTTGGGTCTCTCAGTCATGTGATAAAATTTTTATTATTAAGCGTCATACAACCTAAATCCTCTCAAGTAATGGACTTTTTTAATACTTGTTTATTTATTACTTTTAAAAAAAAATGGTCCTCTCAGTCATGTGATAAAATAACTGATTGATATCATCAATAAACAACGTGATACAGAAATAACGATCGACATCATTGTTGCAATAGTTAAAGCTGAGTTAATCGCAAAGTGTGTCACTGTGTGGACACAGGAAAAGGCTTGGGTACAAGACACGCTGCCTGCCAGCTTTCTGTTGATAAAAAATCCCCTTCTCTCTAATACGAGCTCTGAATGATGCATTCCCACCCCCCACCAAAAAACAAAACAAAAAAAAAAACAGACAGAATGGGTGATTTTCTACCATCTGCTGTTCTAAGACTTCATTTTCAGACACATTCATGCATGTAGATAGGAAGCTGCCTTTTTAGTGAGGGGGGTTGGTCCTCTCATTGTCTAATGCGTAATTGACTCTTTTTGGAGGCTTTTTTGCATGAAAAGGGTCATGCTAATCCAGCAGTGCAGATGACCGGGTACTAAAACCCCTGACTATTCAGTCTTTACAAAAAAAAAAAATGCTGGTTATTTGTCTCAAACGTCCATCTGCTGATTTGCATGGCCATTTAAGTCCAACAGGTGTTAAAGAATGTTGATTGTTTCTTTAAGTGATACAAACTGGTTTTGCAATTTCCATTTTCTATCTTTGTTCTCAAGATAAGACAGCGTTTACTGCGTCTCACGGTGTTTTAGTCATGAATAACGCTGCAGCTACACTTAAACGCGAGTGTATTCCTCTTCTTAAAAATGAATAGATAGACTTTCTATGCAAATCTGAATGTTCCAAATTATGGAGTCAAAGTAAGGAAAACCTCACGTTAATAATGAAGAATACTAAGACCAAAAATTGAAATTCTCTTTTGTTCAACTGGATTAACTTGTTCTGGAATTTGAGTTTACACATTTCTGTTCTTAGTGTTCCCTTTGAGGAAGGAAGGAAACATTTAATGCACAGGAATTCAGTTGACATAAAAAAAAAAGAAAGAAAGTGGATGTGCTTTTTAACCCATGACTTCAAATGACAAGAAATAGAAAGTAAAGAAGAAATACATTGTATTACTATCATTTGTTCCTCATTTAGAAATTATTTAAATACATATACAACAAGGGTACATGCAGCTAGTAGTTCCACTGACCATTTACCTAAATTCACCAGTTAAATATTAGAAAGCAGTTACTAAATAATTGTTGCTTATTTTAATTGGTTTTGTCGCTGATACAAGAAGCTGCAACTTTATCCGTAAAAAACATCTGTAAAAATTACAATATAAAACTAAACCTACTATAGCCTTATCAGTACTGTTGTAGGTTAGTAGGTGAAAGCAAAAAAAAAAACAAACTCAAATTATCAATAAATGTTGCCATTTCAGTTAGTATGTATCCAAAATCCCCATGGCCCACAAAACAAAAAGGTGACATGCAGTAAAACTGCAGTGAGAAGGGCCTATTAGCACATCTTGCAGAAAGATTGGTCATAGTATAATAATGATTTATCCAATGCCCAGTCCACATAAAATGAAAAGTGACCAAGTACTTTTAAAGCCGATATATTTCATTCTTCAGCAATCAAACTACTTCATATGCAGCTTTGAAATTTTAAGAACAAAGCTTTTATTCTAATGGCAATAAAAAGATCTGAGGGGAAGGGATTTATGATGGCAGACAAATAACTTTTTAAGACAAAGTATTGAAATCTTGGGTGATCAGATCACAATTTAATCAAAGGTGAGATAGCATGAGAGTTTATAGCAAGTAGCCTCTTTTGAACATCATCTCCCAAGCAGCTACCTTACACTGCTTGTTGGTTGCCCATCATAAAACTGCACAGAGATGATTTTGGGGTAACAGATTCTTCCACTATATATTCATTAGTGTATGTGTCCAATGTCTGTGTGTTACACAGACATTGGACACAATCAATGCCAATTGTACTGGCAGGAGAGATTTAAAATATAATATCTGAATAAACTGTGACCAGATATCTCTTCACAATGTATTAATATAATGGTATGAACTGAATATATCCCTTTCTAATTTCCCATTAATGAAGTTGCATGCACAGAGTGATCAGAAATAGGGGTAAAATTACTGTAATTATTTGCAAAAAACCTAATCTTGTCCTTGAAGTCGTCAAGGACGAGATTGTAGTCGTCCTATTCATTGCCTCTTAACATTTTTAGCTGAATATCAATAAGTGGTTCAGGTCAGGAATACTTGGGTTTTGAGGTGAGAGCTGCAGGTTTTTTAAAATATCAACTCAAAGTAAGCACCATTGTTTTTAATATTTGCCTGTCCTATCAATCACCTCCAAGTGATAAAAGTATTATTTTTGTGAGTTTGTTTGCATTTATTTTTAACCCTGCGTTCAAACAGTTCATATTTTCATGTTTGGAGATTTGAGCAAGACCTTCAACCTGCCACACACTCACTTTAGCAAAATGAGAGGCATATAAGACTGATATTTGGCCTCATTTTGTTTTCCTCTAAAGTAGGAAATGGCTGCATTCCTCACATTACTTTATGCATGGGGTCAAACTGAGTCTTGAATCTGCTATTGTTTGGTGGGAAGGCAGGAGAGCAGCTGCAGCCACAGGTGTTCTAATTTCAAATTAGCATTGCAGCCTAATTTCTAATCACAGATTCTATACTTGAGTATATTATCATAACTCAATGAAAATTAATAGCTTTGATGTCGCATTCAGGGATCAACTGATCCTTTTTTAACTTACACAAAGGTGCAAAATTCAAGTTGGACTATCAACTGAACTAAACTTTCCCCATTGTGGGACAATTAAAAGCACATTCTATTCTATTCTGAATTTCAAGCCTTAAGGCCAAAAAGGACAGATATTACTTAATTGAATTTGCCATATGTAATCACAGAAAATGTTAGGAATGCAGCCTCAGGGCGGCATAGGCCGGTGTCTCTGAGCAAACCTTCAGGGGTCATGGGCCAGTGTCTCCCTGAGCTGGTCGCAAGCCCGGATAAATACAGAGGGTTGCGTCAGGAAGGGCATCCAGTGTAAAACTTTTGCCAAAACCAAACATGCGAATGAAACCTAATAACCAGATCATAACGGATTGGTTGAGGCCCGGGTAAACAATGACCGCAATTGGTACCGATGACCTACAGGGAACCAATGGAAACTGGGCGACTGTAGGTCAAAGAAGGAGAAGAGGAAAGCATGTTTGGAAGCGGAGAGAGAGAAGAGGAAAAGCAAGAGTCTGGGACTGAGAGTAGGGACTATGACAGGAAAAGCTAGAGAGTTGGTTGACATGATGCAGAGAAGGAAAGTGGATGTACTGTGTGTCCAGGAGACCAGGTGGAAAGGTAGTAAGGCGAGAAGCTTAGGAGCAGGCTTTAAGTTGTACTATCATGGAACTGACAAGAAGAGTAATGGAGTATGAGTTATCTTGAAGGAGGAATTTGTTAGGAATGTTCTGGAGGTGAAAATAATGTCAGATAGACTTATGAGTCTGAAACTGGAAATTGAAGGTGAGATGCTCAATGTTATCAGTGGCTATGCCCTGCAGGTGGGATGTGAGTTTGAGGAGAAGTTCTGGAATGAGGCTATAGGATAAAAAGAGCGGAGGTCGGATAACACAGGTAGAATACATCTTGTATAGACGAGGTGACCTGAAAGAGATCAGTGACTGTAAAGTACTTGTAGATGAGAGTGTAGCCAGACAGCATAGTATGGTGGTTTGTAGGATGATTCTGGCAACAAGGAACAAGAGGACAACAGCAGAGCAGAGGACAAAGTGGTAGATGCTGAAAAAGGGAGGAGTGCTGTATGGGTTTCAGGGAGGAATAGAAAAAGGCTCTGGGTGGTCAGGGAGAGCTTCCAGATGATTGGACAACTACAGCTAGTGTTATCATGGAGACAGGGAGGAGAGTGCTAGGTGTGTCACCTGGAAGAAAAGTAGATCGGGCGACTTGGGGGTGGAATGAGGGAGTGCAGGAGTATATACAGAGAAAGCGGTTAGCATAGAAAAAGTGACTGAGGGGACTGCAAAGAACAGACAGGAGTACAGGGAGATACAGCGTGAGGTAAAGATAGAGGTAGTAAAGGCAAAACAAAGGGCGTACGATGACTTGTATGCTTGGTTGGACTATAAGGAGGGAGATAATGATCTATACAGGTTGGTGAAACGGAGAGACAAAGATGGAAAGGATGTACAACAGGTCCGGGTGATTAAGGATAGAGAGGGAAATGTATTGACAGATGCTAAAAGAGTAATGGGAAGATGGAAAGAGTACTTTGAAGACCTGTGGAAAATGAAAGAGCGGCAAGGGTAGAAGAGGGGACAGTTGTAGATCACAAAGTAGCAGAGATTAGGAAAAAGTGAAGTGAGGAAGGCATTGAAGAGGATGAAGAGTGGAAAGGCATGTGGTCCTGATGATGTACCTGTGGAAGTGTCTAGGAGAGGCAGCAATAGATTTTCTGACTCCATTGTTCAACTGGATCTTAGAGAGGTAGAAGATGCCTGAAGAATGGAGACGAAGTGTGATGGTGTCCATTTTTAAGAATAAGAGGGATGTACAGAATTGCAGGATAAAGTTGATGAGCCATACAATGAAGTTATGGAAAACAGTAGCGGAAACTAGACTGAGAGCAGAAGTCGGCATTTGTGTACAGCAGTATGGCTTCATGCCTAGAAAGAGTACTACAGATGCAATATTTGCTTTGAGAGTGCTAACAGAAAAGTACAGAGGGAGCTGCATTGAGTTTTTGTAGACCTAGAAAAAGCATATGGCAGGGTGCCAAGAGAGGAACTCTAATTGTATGACCAGATCTGGAGTAACAAATAAGTATGTTAGACTGGTGCAGGACATGTATGCTAGCTGTGAAACAGTGGTGATGTGTGCTGTAGGGGTAACAGAGAAGTTCAGGGTAGAGGTGGCACTCTCATCAGGGATCAGCTCTGAGAGGAACCCGGTTGGAACAGTGAGGCAGCGTTTTGAGATCAAGACATTGGAGGATTTCAGGTATTTGGGGTCAACAGTCCAGAGCAACAGAGAGTGCGGAAAAGAGGTGAAGAGACAGGTTTAAGCAGGTTGGAATGGTGCACTACTTCCTGCGCCACACCGCCCGCAATATTTCTCTTATTTTACTTATGTTTTGCTTTATTAGTTTTCATGGTGGAGTCTCTTCAAAAATGAAAGTTTAAGTCTGTACCTCAAATCTAAAGCATGTTTATGGCAGTGCTTTAACCTAAAGGGCAGATGTTTGGGAGAAAAAAAAAAACTCAGAGCAAGTTATCTCCTTCAGTTTTGAGACAGCATCTGTTGTTAATCCTCCCCTTATGTGTTCCCCCACCATATGGTTGTTTGGACATCACACTCTTTTGTGTGTGTGGCCACACAGGCAAAAGCTCGAAGTTAAAGAGATTGACTGCCTAGAATATGTAATTACAAGTGGGGGTAGCACTTCCAACTCACAGAAATCTCCTTGTGGAATTAGTATGCTGTCCCCATGGGTTTCTTTCACATTATTCAGTTTCCGCCAATGGCAAAAAACAAGCAGTAGGTTAATTGGCGACTGATAAGTTGCCAAATGCTTGACAACTATGTTGGATAAATGTGAGTAGCAAAGTTTCACGTTCCTTTAATTTGAGGATGTACTTTTCGATGATTATTAGTAAAACTGGTTGGGTGGAACGTAACTTGACAGTTTTGTAAAACTCTTTAATCTGTGGAAATTGAAGCAGGATTTCCAACTGAAAGCAAGACAGTGTACACAGAACGATCTCAATAGATTACATTTTGATAAAAATAACTTAATTCAATCTCAACACTTGAGAATTAGTATTTGTACATTCATTCTCAGTATGTGGTTGCTCCTTATATATTGAAAAGAGGTTTTAATTAATCAAAAATTATTTTGGGTCATGACAAAGTCTTGCATACAAGACACATACATATGTTCTCCAGCTTTATAGATAAGGTTATAGGAGCATAGACATACCAAGGGAGCTCAGAGTTGAACCATTGCTCAATCAAGCCAGAGGTTGAAGTTGTTTTGACATTTGAGAAGGATGTCACCTCAGCACCTTGTGTTAGAAATGTTACAGGCAAATATACCTGGTAAGACATCCTTTGGTCAACTCAGAACATACTGGAAGGGCAGCTTGGTCTTGGAATACCTTGGGCTTTGTAAAATCTTGTATTTGTTCAATCTAGATGCCTAACATTGAACACTAAATCCAAATTCTGTACCATCAATTCTTGGTTGTGATACAAGATCTAATTGTTGAGCCAGGGATGCTCTGGATTAATTCAAAGTGAGCAAATATCTACCTGTTAATATTCAGATAGACACAAGGGTCTACATTTGACTCAGTGCTTCAATAAAAAAAGCAGTCAAAACTACAGTCTCAGCTTTATCTGCTAATCTGAAGAAATTGTACATGCATCCTGATCAGTATGATTGATCAGTTTCATGCGATCTTAAAACAGCATTTTAACGGTTTCCCCTGTGTGTCCCTTCTCTGTCTGAAAGTGCCTTGTTGGAAGCACTCTGCAAAGCTGGCATCTGTCAACTGCAAAGAAATGTGACCTTACTTTTAGAAAATTCTGGAATCTTAATTTTTCATACCAAGAACTTTTACAGTAGCAACTGGAGAAAGTCTCTCTGCATAGACAAGTGAGACAACTCTCCTTAAGTTCTTCCCTCAATAGCTCAAAGTGAAAACTCTATATTTGAATAGTTGTCGTGATTGACGCAGCTTTCGTGTGAGCCAGATGCAGCAACATGAAAAGAATGGTGCGCTAACCTTCACTTGAATAAATGTGACTGCATAAAAAGAAGCGACTATGATAATGTTCCAGACCCCAAAACACAAATGGCTTTATTCACATATATTGAAGATTCTATAGATAAAGCGTTCAACATCGGCCCACAACTAGAAACCCAGACACAATAAAGTAGGCTTACCATCAGTGCAACCACACAACTCATGCCTGGGCAAGGGGGTTCTTTTGAAGGGAGCTAAACCGGTGAAGTGAATTAGGAAAACGCAGGACAGGTGGGGGCTGTTGAACAATGAGCTGTAATTACATGGAGACTGGAACCAAGGCTGGTGGGGACATAGTAGCCTACTGGAGCCTTATGAGGCCATAATAGATAAGAGCAATACATTTATGTTTATCAACACTGGATGGGAATGTGAATTTGTCTAATACAAGTAAGAAAGAGTGTCAAAGTTTGAAGTAATGAGAGCATCTTTCAAAATGGATTAAATGGAATGGTATATATAGCCTAAACCTCCAGATGGTCTGATGGTGGACTGGAGCTAAAGGGAAGGAATACAGGAAGGCAGGCGGGTCAGCTACCAGGATGAGGAAATCCCACCCTGGCCCTTATAGATAAAGTGCAGGAAACCCCCCCATTTGCATACTGATTCTCCCTTGGGGAAGCATATGGAGCGCATGGCTTCACTGTGACTGCAGTGGGAGACAAGGAAAGACTGGTGTGTTTACTGTGTCTAAAAATGTTGGCAGTGGACAGCATGACGCCAAATAAATTAAGGCGTTGTTTCTTTCTTTTTTTAATTTTCTTTAATGTTAATAAGAGGTTTGCAGAGGTGTGCAAATAATGATTTTAAAGACAAATTATACTATTTATAGTTGCAGTGGAGAGTGGTGGTGAGGGGGCACGAAATTTTTTCTTCTTCCTAGGGGGGCGTAACACAAAATAATTGAGAAACACCGCTATAGGGCAACTTGGGATCACACGAAATCCTGCAACACCTCAACCCCTCTGGGTCGTATGCAAGCATTGTGTTTGTAGACCTCGGCTCGGCCTTCAGCAACAGCATCCCTAAAACCCTCCACTACGAGCTCACCAAGACTACGGTGCATGCCTCCACCTGTTGGTGGATCATCAGCTTCCTGACAGACAGGATCAGCAGGTGAGCATCACATCAAGCACCCGGACCATCAGCACTGGTGCCCCTGAGGCTTGTGTCTTATGCCCACTGCTTTCTCCCTCTACATGAACAACTAAACGTCTGTAAAACTCCTGAAGTTTGCGGATGATACCACCATTCATCATTGGTTGAATCCGTGATGGTGACAAGTCTGCTTATAGACAGGAGGTGGAGCAGCTGGACCACTGGTGCAGTCTGAACTCGCTCAGGACTGTGGAAATGACAGTGGACTTCAAAAGAAGCCGACCCACAATTTCCCCCCTAACCGTCCTTTTTGACACAGTGCCTACTGTGGAAACTTTCGGGTTTCTGGGAACTCTACTCCCGGAACCCGAAGTGGACGTCCCTCATAGACACTGTCTGGAAAATAGCCCATCAGAGGTTTCACTTCCTGCGACAGCTCATGAAGTCTAACCTGCCACAAAAATGGCTGATCATCTTCTATCATGAAATCATTCAGTCTGTCTTGTGCACAGTCATCACTGTCTAATTTGGATTAGCCACCAAACAGGACAGGATAAGGCTACAGTGGACTATCAGGTCAGCAGAGAGAATCATCGGGGGTGACCTGCCTTCCCTCCAGGACCGTTATTGGTACAGGGCTGGTACAGGGCATCATCTCTGTGGACCCATCACATCATGGTCACAAACCTTTTGACCCCCCCTTCCCTCTGGAAGATGCTACAGAGCACTGTATGCCAAGATCACCAGGCACAAAAACAGTTTCTACCCCCAGGCTGTCACTGTGATATACTGTAAATAGTGTCATGAAATGAAAACCAAAAATACTCATATTGTAAATTTTGGTTTCCACCCTGCACTTTTGTGTCACTATTGCACATTTTGTACATATATGTGTTTGTATAAATACTGCCTATTTTGTACATACAACTTTTTGTACATATGTACATTTTCTTTCCTATTTTTTCCCCGACTTATTCCCTTCCCTGTACATTGAGCGATGTCAACCCACAAACAAAAACAAATTCCTTGTTCTTTTTGAACTTGGCCAATAAAATTGACTCTAATTCTGAGGTTTAGGTATCTCAGAGATCTCAGTTGTCCAAGTCATGACACTTGTCGCTTAAGCTTGATGTAACAACTGGAATTTCTGAAAGAGGTTTCATTATGAGATAAAGAGTCAGACGATCATAAAATGATATTGTTTCAGCTACTTGGGCTTGTAACATGTATTACTTACTACCAAAGACGATTATACTTTTTGTGGTAATTTAAGACACTGAATTTTAGAAAACCAAAATCATCCTTTAATTTCAACCTGATTTTATATCTTTTCTTGTGATTTTCCCAGATTAAGTAGTTTCTTTATTGGAACAAACTGATGACTGGTGAAGCTGGGTGGTAACCAATGTACAGCTATAAATACATATGGTGTGCTCATGTATTTAAACATTTGCGGATATTTATTGATTTTAACATTTTAAGAAAATGACAAATTAAAAAATTGACCAAGATCGTAACAATCGTTTTTACTTAGAAGAGAAGAATATGATTTTGAGAATTTGGGAATCATTGTGTTTTGTGTGATAAAATGCTAGATAAGTATAATATACAGATACAAAGTACAGTATTATTATACCACTGTACTGCAAGATAAGATTTTCATTGGACAGGGAAACACATTTCCAGACTGTATTTTTGAAACACTGAATCTTGAATTATTTATGTTAGCATTTTTAGGATTGAGACTGTTGGACCTATTTGGTGTAGTTGGGCATGTGTCTTCAAAGTAAATACATTATTTTTTAATACACTATTTGACACAAATCAATTTATATGCCATACCCAAAGAACAGGAACCTTATTGGAGGCCTTGTGTTGAGAGGGGGAATGATTCTTTTCCTCTACGTCCATCTGGCCTTACAGATCAGGAAGAAAAAAAAACATACACTTCTGTTAATCTGTCTTTGCAACATTCCAAGTAACCTGCTGTGAACTCCTTAAGTCTCATGTCTTAAGACATGTTAGACAAACAACCACACGCACCCTGGATCTTAGTCCCATAGAGCATGCTCACCCTCAAGAACAAAGAGGTATTCCGACTGATGTTTCCAAGAGACAGGCAAAGACAAGAAGTGGGGCACGGACACATGCAAAAGCCGGCAGACCTGCTCACTGAGGCCCCACCATGGAATGTGCAACAAAGAATGAATGCAGGCTGCAACAATTCTAGGAAAAGTTCTATTCAAGTTTATCTTATGCAGGAAGTTGACAGATAATAGGCATGTTTAGCAAATATTGGGCTGTCTTAGAGAGTAAATCTTAAATTGCAGCAAAATGAAATGTTATATTTTTCAAGACAACTAAGTAACAGGGCAAATATATAAATATATATATATTGAACTTATGTAGCATGTTGCAGTGGTTAGCGCCTTGCAGCAAGAAGGTTCCTGATTGGATTCCAACTTGGGGTCTCCACATGTCTGTATGGGTTTCCAGTTGGTTCCCCAGTTTTCTCCCAAACTCCAAAATGACGGTGGGTTGATCAGAGGTCTCCCTGACTAGAGGATAGGTGGAATAGGCAACACATGAATTAATTAATGTTTCATTATCCTACTCTTATTATTGCTTGTTTGTACAGTACTTTTACAGAAAACACCTCACAAATATATCATTATTATTACTTTGTTTGCATTAGCACAGTGGTATCCTGAAATTTCAAAGTATTGATGCCAAAATATCAACCAGTGGGTAAAAAGAGGGGTATAAAGGGGTAAAAAGAAGGTATATACAGGTTATTGAAAGAGGATGAGTGAGAGTTTCTGAAATGAGACAAATAACTTTGTTGGTATAAAGCAGAACAGTGAGACATGTTACAACTTTGATTTAATAATGAGAGTGATTTGCCTTCTTGAAAAGCTTCAGAAGAAAAAAACAGCTAAAACCAAAACGCAGACCAATAACTCTGGAACCTCTTCTATGTTCACCTCTGATTTGGCGATGACCATGAAACATTTTGTAAGTGATTTTAACAAATGCAAAAGCCTATGCATGACATAACATCTATTTGAGAGTCTCCCGACCACATACAAAAGTAATAAAATGCAAAAGTTGAAGTGTTTATAAAATAAAACTGAAAATGTATAAAGCGTCATTTCAATACAGTGAAAACAAAACAAAGTACAAAAGTTCTACTTCATTCTTGACCTCTTCTAAAAAGGCACTTTTTTTCTTTTTGCAACCTTAAAATTTGGGAAAGTGATACATATATCACTCTGTGATATTGCTTTACTTCTCTCAACATATTAAGGAACTGAAGATACAAGTGTTTCAGCAGCCACATTTTCCTTGCAACAAGTGTTAAGGTGTAGGTTTTGGTGTCAATCACTTTCTATATTAAGGACAGGCAGATTCTCTTCTTTCAATGAAAAAGTCTGCAATATTATCTTGTTGAAAATATTGATGGACACCACAGGAAAAGAGATCTTTAAGGGAAAATGTTGCTAAAATTCTTTGTATACCGTTCTGCTTTAATTTTTGCATTGTATATGACATTTGAGGGCTTGAACAGAGCACAAACCATGACATTCAGAATTTTGGACCATTGGTATATGTGGGTCTGGGTGGGTCCTTTTCAGCTTTGGATAACATGACAATTTCTGACCAACTGGACCAAAATACTTGAGCCTCAAATCCTAAAAACAAGTATCCGAGGTGTGATGGTCAATCTTAAATCCTCCAAAACACAAAGACAGTGAAGTCATAAGGCTTCCTTTTGGATTTGCTTAAGCTTTAACTGACATCTGTGGATGTGCTTGACAAAGCATTCCAGAGCTCATGCGATTCAGCTGTAAACAAAAGATGGCTGCTGAATAACTGAATCTGACAGATCACAATTTGCAGGTGTCTTGCACATGTCCGTCTGTTATCTACGCAGTTAATTTGAAATTGTCCCCTTCTCAAGTTTTACTTAATTTGTCACTGACATGGGTGTCAGTCAGCAGTGGTCTTGGTGGTGAGTTTTGAATTCAAGAGGCAATGTGAAAGGTGGCATATGATTAGCTGGGCATTCCTTTCAGTAGTTTGAAAGGAATCTTTTCCTTAACATTTGTCAGTGTAAAGAATCATTTACAGCGATTGTGCACACCCATTTCAAGCAAGCTTATCTGCTCAGACCTCAGAGTGACAAGTCAGTGAATGTGATAATCATAAGCAATCACAGAAATGAGTTATGATCCAGGAGAAGAATGGCAATAATAACATTTGCATGTTGACCACAGAGGTTATTCTTTCACTCACATCCGTTTTGGTTTTTTGATTATGTAAATACTACCCTGCTTGTGTTCATGGAAATTGGATGCATAGAACTAGACCCAGATAATAATCAATGCACAACCACTTCTATAAAATGTCAGTGTGCAACTCTGATTCTGAGATATATCCAATGCCTTCTTTGCTCTGGCTGAAATTCTGAAACGAATGTTGAATTGTGAGACAGTGGACAATTCGGTTATTATTTTCACTAATCATTGTGCAGACATTTGGACAGAGTCAGGCCTTGAGTAAACAGGAAGACACACTGACACAGTCCTGATGTTGCTTTTTCTCATATGCTGAATGTGAGTGTCGAGCGTCTGGAGCAACTCCTTGGATCGCAAGCTTTCTTCCTCCAAGAAATGACAGACCATGTCATTTGCAGACGTCTCCGACAATGACCACTGGGAGAAAAACAAAAAAAAAAAGCTAACATATATATGTACATATATATATATACATACATACACACACACATATATATATATATATACACTCACACATAAATATACATATACATGCATATATATATATGCACGCACAAACACACACATACATATATATATAGATACACAGATACACAGATAGATAGATAGATAGATAGATAGATAGATAGATAGATAGATAGATAGATAGATAGATAGATATGTGCATGCATACATACGTACATACATACATACATAGCAATACATGAGTAGAAATTAAAACTCACTTTTGGAAAAGTTGTGACTATTTTTTGGGACAATGAGACTTCTGTGCTGGATCTCTGTCCCTCGCTTAAACTCATGTTTGGGGTTGAGTTTCTGCAAATGACTTTTCTATGGCCAGAAGAGCTGGATGGGGAAAAGGCATTGCCACAATTCCTCTCGAAGGACAGCAACGTTGTCTGTAGCTGTTGAAACAGCTTCTGGATCTTCCACTCCATGGTCTTAGCTTTGCTTGTCTGAATTTCCTCCCTGCATTTTCATGTGTACTGTTAGTACAGATGAAACAAAAGGTTAACCAAAGGCTATGCATGTGTGTGTTGTGTACCTATCCTCAGCTGATTGTGGTTGGTCAACACCAATGTGGCTGTGCAGCGCGTCTTCAAATTTGTCCTTGGAAGTTGGGTTGGAGAGCTCAGTTCCTCCTTGTGTCTCAGCAAGTCCATGTCTCGCTTGACAATCCTGTAGCTCCAGGTTGCTCTGAGGGGGCACATTACCCTCCTTCAGGGAAGTAAATGGAGCACAAACTGTCTGAGAAGAGGGAGGTCAAAAATAGCGCAAAAAATTCAAATAAATCTAAGAAACAGCCCATTGTTGTTTGGAAAATTCTGTTATGACCATGTCATGCCTCCACATTTGGTCTGTCTCAAAAAAAACACAGTGTCACCACCAATCACTATATCATTCATGCTAATGGACAAGTGAGTCTTGAACTGCGTGCTTGAGACTGTGGTAGGAAACTGAAGAACCAGAAGAAAAACTCAAGTTGCAGAACATTCTTTGCTGCCCGGTATGGACCAAATGGTCTACCGCCCGGTGTTTGGGGACCTCTGGCCTACGTCATACTATGACCCTGCCAAGGCCATGATAGCAGTGAACTTTTAAGGGTTGATAATCTGCCACAATATATATTGGTTCCTACCTTTCCACTCACCTGCAGATTTTTCTGGACCCCTCCCCTCAATGTCTTCGAAGATCGGAGATGCTCCAGCTCCAGAACCTGTGAGTGCAAGCTAGTCTGAGCTTTGTGCAGCTGAGCGCGCAGATACTTCACCTCTGAACAGCACTCCCTGTGCTCCTGCTGCTGAGATGTGCACTGTGATTGGAAAATCAAAGTACAGGAATATCATCCAAGTCATTACATACGTCCTTTAAACTCAACTTGCAAATGCCGTTTGCATTTACTTTCATGTTTGTGATCTCGTCCATCAGGCACTTATTCTGGACCTCTACTTCTGCCAGTTGGTTTTGGTGGTGGATACACAGCTTCTCCCACTCAACCGAATGCTGATGATATTCCTGGGAAAGGCAGAAAGGACTGAGTTCCATGACCAATACGCAGCCATAAAAGTCAAAATAATGCCAAAATAAATAAACTTTACCTTGATCTTTTCGTTGAGTTGGAGCACCTCGGAAAGGTTTGCCGCTTCTTTTTTTTCTCCTCCGGTGACTTCCTTCATTTTTTTGCGCTGAAGCTTGCAATAATTTCTCTTTAATTTATCCAACTGTAAGAAATTTTGAGATTTTAATTGAAGCTTCAAGAAGAGAGCAAGTAAGTCCTCTTAAATATTATCAAATAAATATTAATTAAAAAGTATTGTAAAATGTATTAACAACAGAAAATGTGTCATTACTTTTCGCATTAAATCAACAATATCACTGTTTGTCTTCCGTTCACCAAAGCTGGACTTAAACGATATCAATGCATTGTACTGTATAGTTGAGCTGTAGAAAGAAATATTTATAACCAGTTATTCAAACTACCACCAAGGTTCTGGATCTTTTTTTTTTTGGTAAATATCTATTAGGGCATTTCAAGGGAAAGCATTCAGCAAAAATTCACCTGACATGACAGGTACTTCACCCCTCTCTTAAAAATCATCTTTACATTTATTTTTTTTTCTGATGTCAAGATGATTTCTTTCACGTTTGTGAGTATAATAAATCAAATTCTGGTTTCCTTTTTTATCATTTTCAAATAATTGCATTTTTACAAAATCTTGAGTTAATTTTTTAAGGCATAATAGCTGACGTCCGAACATGTTTCTCACCTCATCACAGACTTTTTGTAGTTGTTGCTCATATTTGGTGACAAGTTCTTTTCTACTGGTTTGGACATCATCCAGCAGACCATGGAGACGTTTTATCTGGGATCGCAAGGGATAGGGGCAAAGATTAAATACCAACACAACAATGCGTCGCCTGATAAATCATGCAACTTCCTATTTATTTTTCACCTCCAGGTCCCTCTGTTCAATAACACTCCTGGAATTCAACAGATCCTCTTTGACACTTTGCAGTTGGTACCCAATGGCCTGCATTTGAGTCTCCCATTCTCTCTTCTGATGGTTGATCATGATATCAATCTGTTGCATCAGATCCTGCAGCTCCGGTTCACAGGAGGACAACACACGGCTGTTGTGCAAAAACAAAACAAAGAGATGTAAGTCTCGATTCCCCTCATAACAGCCATTGTTTTGCCCAAACATCTCATAATCACAAGCAGACAGATATTTTGAATTGAAACAGCTCACTTTCCAGGTATTTTTTTTAAAAAAGGTCTCTCTGGTGGAAAAGTCAATAAATGCATTCAATGCAATAACGCTCCTATCAATATATGCCTGATTTAAAACATGTGCAGTCTATTGCTGAAGCAATAAATTGTCTATTTGTATCGGTTAGAAAATAAACCATCTAAAGCTCCTTATTCTTTCACTATAACTGTGTTATGGGGGTTTGTGATTTTCACAGAATGTTACAGTAGCTACAAATAAAAAAAGCCCATGATAAATTATTATATTAATGATAATAATTACGCTAGAATAACTGATAACATTATTTCAGACCTGGTCCTCATTATTGGTAAGTGACTTTTTAATACATTTCACTCATACACATAAGAATGTTACTGTAATACTCAAAGATAACTCAGGATTTCCCTGGAAAATCAACTTTTTCAGTCATTACAGGAGGAATGTAGTTATGGGAAAGAGTAGTAGAAACTAGATGCAGATGCTACTACAGATACTACAGATGCAGTATTTGCTTTCAGAATGTGAATAGAGAAGTACACGATGGACAGGCTGACAGATGAGGTTCGATAAGGATCTCCATGGACCATGATATTTGCAGATGGCATAGTGATCTGTGGTGAGAGCAGAGAACAGGTTGGGGAAAATCTAGAGAGGTGGAAGTATGCACTGGAAAGGAGAGGAATGAAGGTGAGTCAAAGCAAGACAGAGAATATGTGTGTGAATGAGAGGAACTCAGGTGAGGCTACAGGGAGAGGAGCTCAAGAAGTTGGGGGATTTTCAGGTACTTTGGGTTAAAGTAAATAACATTAACAATTACGAAAAGACAGGAAGCAGAGCTAGAGGTCGCAGAGATGAAGATGTCGAGGCTCGCTTTGGGTGTGACCAGGATGGATAGGATCGGGAATGAGTCCATCAGAGGAACTGCACATGTTAGATGTTTTGGTGAGAAGGTCAGGGAAAGTCAGACTGAGATGGTTGGGTTATGTACAGAGGAGGGATAGCGTATATATTTTTAGATGGATGCTGGAGTTGGAGCTGTCAGGCAGGTCTAGAGGAAGACCAAAGAGAAGATTTATGGTCGTAGTGAGAGAGGATATGAAGGTAGTTGGTGTGAGAGAGGAGGATACAGAGAATAGGGCTAGATGGAGAAGGTTGATTCGCTGTGGTGACCGCTGAAAAAGAAGAAAAGAAGGGGCCTTTGTTACCCTGACAACATATTGTCACCCTCTTAAAATAATCGCTTTAGTCATTTTTTCAGATTTTTCAGGAAATATAAAAAACTGAACCAGTTGACAGACTCTTGACATAGGCAACTTCTATAAAAGGGGTAGAATGGCACAATCTGTTTAACTGAGGATTTAGGCAATTTGGGCAGAGGTAGTCAGCAACATGAGGAGATGATTTAGGCAAAAAAATATTTTAAGAGGGTGACGATATGATTGTTGTGTTTCATTCAAAGTTGTGATACCTGAGATCAGAAGTCTGCAGAGCTCCCACAGTCGCCTCCATCTGAGAAAATGTTACCGGTGCTTTTCTTAGTAACGAACACAACTAGCTTTCTCGTTAGCTTTTTCTAATCACACTACATCACGATGCCCATCTCAGTAACGTCTGTGACAACATATAACGTTCACGAAAGGAGAACCTAACAGCTTATACTTGCCAAACCGATATAATTTCGCCCCAAATACAATAACGGTAAGATAGAATGTACTTTATCTGCAAAATTAGTAGTCAATCAACGTCATCGTCTGTACTGTTCTTCTACGGGTTAGCAGGTTGTCAGACTAATATAAAGGTGCGTCACTGCCACCAGCTGGATTGGAGCGGATGACGCTATAACGTTCGACTTTGCCATTTTTTTGTGAAAAGTATTTCACTCTGATATTTATATTATGATGTATTCACCTCCAACGCAGCATATAAGTATCCTTTTTAATTAAAAAAATGAAGTTGAGGAAGAACTGAGCCACGGTGGTTACATTGAGTGAATGGAGGCTGTATGTCGTCTTATTCTTCCAAGTGAGCACTCAGTTTAAGAAGTTATTTTTGCAGGCTCTTATTTTGGTTCAACGGTATTTCTCTGTACTTTCACGGCTGATCTATGATTTATACGTCCATACGACCCAGCGGATAAACACGTGGCTCGTTGGTCTAGGGGTATGATTCTCGCTTCGGGTGCGAGAGGTCCCGGGTTCAAATCCCGGACGAGCCCAAATGCTTTTCACCTTTCAAAGGTGTTATACATTTTCATATCGATTTCTGGAATGCAAAACTTCCTATTTGCATTTTTTTCCATTATGGGTTTTTGCATTGAATCGTGCGAAGTTGGATGGCTCCACATTTTCAGTCAATCTGCAAGATAATCCCACCCTTTCTTTTGACATAAATGTCACATGACAAAACTCCTATGTGCACAATGAAGCAGAAAAAATAAGGAAAAAACACTTGTCTGCTTGTCAGTGGTAAAAATACATGCTATGTACATGCTATGACATGCTATGTATTTTTAAGTTGTAACATAGAAGTATAGTCCGTGAACTATAGAACATTCTTGAATATCTTGAGATGAGATGAGAACAACTTTATTTATCCCGAAGGAAATTGTTGTGCCAGAGTTTCAAGTAAACTTGATAGGATATATAGATATATATATCTATATATAGATAGTCGAAAGGAGGAAGAATAAGAAATACAATGAAATATAAATCGTCTTTACTGTTAACAAAGACCATCCTATAATCAAATGAAACGTTTATTTCATTTCCTGAAAAAACTGTTTTTTTCAGATAGGGGGTTTTGCATTCCAGACATCGACATGCTTTTTAGCAATTCCATTAGACGCATTTTCTATAAATAATGAAATCGGTTTTTTTTTTGCGATATTTTGTCTATAACTTTAAATCATCTGCGAGTTGGAACAAAGTCTGGCGTATTTTAATTGAATTGATTTTATCTGAGAAAGGCATATAAACAAAACACAAACGAATCATCAGTTGCACTAACGGGTGAAAGTTACCATTGACACATCTCCAAGACCCCCCCCCCCCCCCCGAAAAAAAAAACAACGAAAAAAAGTCAGTATTTTACTGTAGGCCAACCACAACAGTGTGTCGATTTTTTCTGATGTAATTTATTGTTCGTCCTGTCCTAGCAAGTAGCGCTTCTCGATGTTTGTGCACCAGTTGTGGAAAATGGTCCAGTGAATTAAACCAGATTGACCGATCCTCTTAGCGAAACGCTGTGTTTAGGAAGTAAACGCGCATGCGTATACCGGTATTGCTGCGTGAAAACTTCCGGTCGTTAGCTCACAAGCCGTTACTGTTCCGAGCTGCTTTATAACGTAAAATTGAACAAAATAACACGAAATACAACGGCTTACTCTCCTACTGATTTTGATTGGAACATTCATAACGAACGTAAAGACATTGAGCACACGGTACACGTGCATTTCAGCAAAAAAATCGGAATTAGTAAACAGAATTTTTAAATCGACTAAGCTGTTTATACTGCAAGCCGATCTACTTTCTGACGGAGATTACGGCCGTGCCCGTTTTGGAATAGTGGCTTCATGGCAGGCTCATTCTCCCATCCTCCCAGTACTGCGGGCCGCCATGGAGTCTTTTATGGGTACGGACCGTACCAGCGTGCTGTCACACACCACAGCGCTGTCTTGCCGTGGTTTAGTACTGCTATACTCTCCGCTTTGTCATGTGGCTCGTTGGTCTAGGGGTATGATTCTCGCTTTGGGTGCGAGAGGTCCCGGGTTCAAATCCCGGACGAGCCCTCACTTCTTTTTTTTACATTTATGACTTCAGTAGATTGAGGCATGGCAACATTACCACTCATTTTCTCATTCAAACAAAATCCCATACATTTCCTACTGGATTTCTTTTGCAGTGTCAACCCGCAACTCTGGATGGGGAGGTGGTTTTACAATAATCCACTGAGAGAAGTGGAAAGTCTTGCAGGTGTGTGCACCTGTCTCCAGCTCATTTAAAACCACTGTCTATGAGTTGCCTCATCCCACACAAACCATCATCGCTACTGTCTGCTGCCCCCCAAAACATTATAGTGACATTTTAAATTACTTTGCTGCTTTCCTCACCCATCTTTCCTCTGTCTCAACAAAAATTATACTGTTCGGCAGTTTCAATATCCATACGGAAAATGTCTCTTTGCTTCTCACCAAAGACTCCTTTGTCCTGATTAAGAGTCTGGTTGTCATTCTTGACAGTACAGTATCCTTTCAATCAATAACATTACCTGGTCTGCCTACTTCCACCTATGAAACATTAGCCGTCTCTACCCTTCCCTCACGCCCCACACAACCGCCATCCTGTATGGACTATTGTAACTATCTCTGTCTGGGACTGAGAGAAGGGAATTAGAATGTTGGGACAATGACAGGAAAAAGTAAAAGAGTTGGTTGGCATGATGCAGAGAAGGAAGGTGGATATACTGACGGTCCAGGAGACGATGCAAGATACAAGAACACTCAGCATCAGACAGCCGTAACATAATGTTGGGGTGCGTAGTCGCCATATAATTCATTAGCAATGGAGCCCGATGATATACACAGTCATACGAGCCCCACCTAATGGGGGTGCTGCGTACACCATCCCACATCAGGTGGGTAAGCTGCGAAATGTCCATCGTAGCCTGCTGAAAGGTGTAGTGGGATCACAGGTCTCACACCATCTCGTTACCAATCCTCGGCAACATAACAAAAATGATGGAAAAACGGCAGCATATCTGGTTAGTTCCGAAACTTAATCTCCCATTTAAAGAAAACAGTTCTCCCTCTGCTCCACCGAGGGCCGAGCAATTGGGGGCCACCTCTGGTGTAAATAATGACTCCCATACAACACGAGGCAATGAAGGGAAGCACCCTAACCCACACGATTGCCAATTAGAGGGGTAACTGATGCGTAAAACATTCAGGGCATCTTTGTTTCATTGTTTTTTTTCTGTCATGTATCGTCAGGCCGATGATAAAAGAAGTGGGGGCATATTGTAGTGGATATTGGGTGCCTGTTTTTAAGCCCCGGCGTCGTCGTCATTGGCGCCAATCGCACGTATCTGTGTTTCTTTAAAAGCACAGCACAAACTACACCAAGGTGTGTGGCAGATTTGGCCATGTCTGCCCTTTAAAGAAAAGAGGCCATTTGCGTTGAGTCTGGTCTCAGTCACTTGGCTGTGAACTTAGCCAACGTAACGGCTCCATAGTAGCGTTAATTACCTGCGTGTGTGTGTGTGTGTGTATGCTTCACATGTGTGTGCATGTGTACTTCACATGTGGTTCTCTCTTGGGCCTCCTCCTGGCCGCCTCCCTGTGATAAACCCCTCTCCTGTTATCTCTGTGGTGGTCCATCTGCGTATATATCCTCCCCAGCCAGTGTTTTGAGGGACTGCCATTTTGAACTATTTACTGGATAAATCAATGAGGGTTTTTAGTTGTTCCCCTAAATCCTGTCTCCGTTCATCCTTGCTAGAGTCTGTGTACCTTACTTATCAGTGGGTTGATCTCCCTTTCGGGGGGGTATATCTCCCTTGGTTGGTGTTGTTAGTATAGAAAACAAAGGCTCCATTGATACTCTGGACCTGCCACATCACCATGCTGTTGCATTGTTGCTTCTGTCAGATTCCCCCAAGGCTCGGCACATGTGGCCAGGGTCTGCTTCCCTAAACTTCTGCACCCGAGTTTCCAAGTCTAGCCTCTCTGCATTTGTCTTCAAAACTATCTAACATGTCTTGCACGGGGAACAGGTTATTTGTTTTGTGTGTGGGTGTTTCTTTTTAAGATAAGATATGTTATATACATATGCAGTGTTCTGATAATTTTTGATGAAATTGCAATCACTATACAACCAGGAACAATTTTATTACGTTACAAGAAAACCAGGAAATATATATCCTTGAGATTTTCTACAGAAAACATTTATTAAAAAAAGGTAAAACATATATTTAGATGTCCCACCAGTGGTACCAAAGTTGTATGAGGAAGTGCTTGGTCCCCCTTTGGCATCACAATGGTAAATTGGCTATCTGGATTGTCTGTCTCAGGAAGGAGAAGGTTTAATGAACCTAGGATTGGTGAAAGATAGAGTACTACCCATATGACCAGTGTCAGGGTTTCCCAGGGTCACAATCAATGACTTTACTGGATGCAGAAAGGGTTTTACTAGAACAGGGTACATATCCAGTAGTGCAAAAAAGTCTTTACCCTCTTCTGATTTCTTTTTTTTTTGTCATGTTTGCCATACATTTTTCAGATCATCATACAAATTTAAATATTAGTCAAAGATAATACAAAGAAAAACAAAATGAAGCTTTCAAATGAAAAAATACAAAAGTACAAATACAAAAGTCAAATCTTTGTACTTTTTAAGACCTTAAACACTTTATAGCCTTGACTTTGACACGATATTTTTATTTGTATTTCTTATCCTCCCTCCTTCCTACTATTTTCTATTATTGTTATGTTTTACTCGAAACTCTGGCACAACAATTTCCTTCGGGATAAATAAAGTTGTTCTTATTCTTACATGGCCATGTGACCTCTAAGCTCTGGTAAAACTTAAATGTAAATTAATAATTAAACAAACAAGTGGGATCCACCTGTCTTTAAAATGTTATAAAGCCATCTCTAAAGTTTTGTGACTCCAGTGGAACACAGTGAGAACCATTATCCACAAATGGCAACAATGGTGAACCTTTCCAGGACTGGCCAGCTGATTATCCTAAGAGTGTACCAATGACTCACCCAAGAGGTCACAAAAGACCCCACAACAACATCCAAAGAACTGGAGGCCTCACTTGCCTCAGTAAAGTGTTCATGATTCCACCATAAGAAATAGACAGGGCAAAAATGAAGAACTCCAAAATGAAAACCACCACTGAGCAAAATGAACACCAGGGCTTTTCAGTTTTATCAGAAAACGTTTTGATGAGTCCCAATTTTGGGAAATACACTGCTGATGAGACAAGTGTGTCCTATTGTCTGATGTGAAAGTAATACAGCATTTCAGAAAAAGAACATCATACCAACGCTAAAATATTGTGACGGTAGTGTGATGTCAGGGGCTGTTTTGGATCTGGAATACTTGCTGTGGCAAATGGAAACATGAATTCCGCCGTCTACCTGCAGTGTGCTGACGGATAGTAGGCCAAAAGGAAGACCAAGGAGATTTTGGGATGTATTGAAAGAGGATATTAAGTTATTGTGTGTGAAGAGGAATGTGGATGATATGGTTAGATAGAGGCAGATTATTTGCTGTTGTAACCCTGGTGGGAATGGTCTAAAAGAAAAGAAAAAAATCAAGTATTTCCACAACTTAAATTTGATAAATTGTTTCTTCATCAATGGGGCTTGTATGTTCTTTCACCATTTTAATTGGATTCATTTTTGTTTTTCAAATTACCCTTTTCTTCAACACTTGGTGGTTGAATACAGAAATAAGTTGGGTCAACAGAAATAAGTTTCCATCACAGTATGTACGTAAAAAATCATTGCATTGTCATGTAGGGTTGAAAAAATATTTTTGGCCCCTGAGTTCCTTATATGGTCCATATATCTACATATGCTGAAAGTGTACAGACAAGTGAGACTGTAGGAAATTATTGCCCTTTCACCATTTCCATGAAAGAAACATATTCTAAATACTTTGCGTAGGGAGTTACTTTGTACATATTGTATCTATGTATATTGTATATATTATTGTCTTATTAAGATTAGTTGGCGTGAGAGAGGGGGATACAGAGAATAGGGTTAGATGGAGAAAGTTGATTTGCTATGGCAACCTCTGAAGGGAAAAGCCCAAAGGAGAAGAAGAAAAAGAAGAAGAATTAAGATTTGTTATTTTTTGGCCCCCTCACTGACCAAAATCTACTTAAAATATCCTGATAAACTATTTCGACAAGAGATCTTCTAATTACATAATGGAAAGAAGTGTGTCAACCTAACACAAAGTGAATGAAATCCTCAAAAAGTGTAATAGACATTGGGATGCTGACCAAAATAGAACAATGATTTAAAAAAACTGCTAGTTTGACCTCTTTGGGGGCTCTGTTACATAAAATAAAATACAATAAATATGCATTTGGGCACCACATTGCGCAAAGTGGTTAGTGAGTCAGCCTCATAGCGAAATAGTTCCTGGTTCAGTCAAGACAGGGAGCTGTTCCGTGGAGTTTACATGCTCTCCATATGTCTGAGTTTTCTCTGAGCTCTCGAGTTCTCTTCCCACAGTCTAAAAGAATGCAGTCGATTGACTAAATTGCCAGACATGAGAGTAAGGTAGATAGATAATATCAGTAGGAAGACAAATGTGTGATGAATTTCATTCATGAATAACACAAGTTATTTACAAAATATTTAAAAAGTTATTGGCAATCAATAAGGAATTATATGAAAACTGAGTTTTGCAGTTTTGAGTTACCTCTGCATATTGAAACAAACACGTCACTGTATCAACAAATAAACTGCAATATGAAGCTAACTAATAAATCCTTAAACTGTGTATTCCAAATGCCAACAGCAGCTGGATAAGGTTTCTATTTATTTCAACAATTAGTGGACATAGCTACCATATGTTTTAGTTTTGTAATTGAAGGTAAAAATACCACACAAGGCAGGGATTCTCCCTAATCTTGGAATAAGTAAATACAAAAATACAATAAAAGAGTGAAAACAAAGTTAATCTTTGCCAGTAGAAAGCATCAAAATCGTTCAAATTAATTCCATGTGGAAACATGCTTTCATGCTTTTCTAGTAGGCCTTCATTAAAGACAGCTCTAAGCATGTTTTTTTTTTTTGTTTTTAACAGCAGCCGTGCTTTAAACAACACTAAGTCTTGAAGTGATAGGAATTCTTCGCAGCATCACAGAAGTCCTCCTGGCCTCTGTTCCAGACTGTATTCCTGGATCCGCTTCACCTTCCAACCCAGTATCACCAGTAGGACAATTCCCATGACCTTATATCCTATTTGTAAGCCCAAGTACCTGTAGGGATCACAATAATTTTGACTTTTAGCAGTGATGGAGATATATTGTGTGTCAGTCAATGTGTTCAGTCTTCCTCAATTTTTCCCAACCTGTTCCTAAACATGTTGTTGTCATAGTAACCACAGCTAAACCTCTTTCCACAAACACGCTTCCACCAAATACAAGAGGTATCAATGGCCATTCCGAAGACAGCAGGAGCCGGGAGCCAGGCTGAGAGGGACAGAGAAAGTGGTTAAAAGTGGTTTTGATTTATAAAATACTTTTCCTTTTTACATGACGCTAGCATACTTGCAGTCCACAAAGAGTAAATTTGAGTCTATTTTACAATATAGAGAGCTTCAAAGTGCTTAGATCTTTTTTCTACTTTAGTAACATACGAAATAGTTTTCCATATAATTTATAACAAATAAAAATACAGCTCAAACATGTTTTTTACGATTCATACATAGACATATATACTATATACACACATACATATACACATAATGAAGTTATGGGAAAAAGAAGTGAAATATATATAAACACAAGTTCTTACATGCTGTTACTTGTGGAACTCGCCCATTATGATGTTAAGATTATGGCCTTGGACTTTGAAGTTACCAGATAACAGTAAATATTATGAAAGTGGCAAATAGCTTTGAATTTATGTTCAATTTGATTAAATTAATGTTTGACTTGAAATTTGCCAGATATATTTCAAATGCCACCATATCAAGCATATACTACTGCTAAAAAGCACCTCATTTCAAATATTTGCAGTACATATGTATGTATTTGTATTACATATGTATATATATATATATATATATATATATGTATTATATGTATTTGAAGTACACTACTTTTGAAATCATTGTTGAATTCTGTGAAAAACAATGCAATTAAGCAGATTTTTTTAATATCATTTTATCATCCTGGTCAATTTGCAGGGGGAAAGTGAGATTAATCATTATCAAAATATTTAATTGATTCCCAGCACTAATGTATACATATTTATAAACCATAAAATGTTTGCATCATTGTCAGAATTTGCTCTAATTCTATATGTACATTGTAATTCTTAATGGAACTGTAGCAAATTAATGACTCTTATTTTGCCAAATTTGAGCAAAGTCCTTGATATTAACATAATGAATATAGCAGAAGCCTGAATGAAGTGATTCTGTTCTGACTTACCCAAAACTCTCATGAGTAAAAACTGAATTCCTATGGCAAATGACTTCTCTTCAGAAGGAACAATTCTGCAATTGACATAAAAACAATGTTGCATGTTCCACAGCAGTGCAGTGTCACTCCATGAGGAGCTGGTCACAATACTGTCAGATACTAAGCAGCACATTTACTCATTATAAGATACAGAACTCTATAAAATCAAATCATGTATTTCAGTAAGCTGTGCTTACTTAAGAATCAACAGAAAAACTAGTTCAACATGCTTAGATTTCATCTCTCTAAGGTGTGAGTGAAATCTCTAACCTTTGTATTTGACTTTCTAAAGATTTAGAACTCAATAATAACTTGATAAAAGATGGCCAAAAGTAAGCTAAAATGCTAAAATAAACAAACATTTAATAAAAATAATTCAACACAAATTCAATTAGGTTAAAAGATGAAAATGTGTGAAATACAGCATTTATCATACTTTATTCATTATTTACCTGAGGACCATCATGTACATGGGGTTGTGAGTGAGGCAGGCGATGAGAGCGGCCAGAGAGATGAGAAGAATGACAGGTAAAAGGAAATGAGCACAGCCATTTGGACAAGGAGCAGGATGGGTGTGACGCTGACTCCCTGATATACATTTGCAGTGGGTGTACATCTTTGAAAAGGAAAAAAAAAATCAATGGTTAAATGAAAATTATACAAGAGTTACTCATTATTTTGCATAGGAAGTATTTATCTGCATGGTCCCAATACTGATATTGTTATCAACCTTTTCCTGCTATTGTCATTGTGAAGAATTTGGGATACATCCTTTCTCATCCATTCAACTGTTCTGTGATCCCTCGTGCTGATATGAGAAATGGGTAAAATTTCCTTTTTTTTAAGGAAACCACAATGAGAATTTAGATGAACTGAAAATCCAATGTGTGACTACAATCATTTGTAATCATCAAGTTTGTAAAAAAGAAAAGATTGTGTTGATCAAAAACTTTAAATGATTGGAACTATACAAGTGTAAAATATTCATCCATCGACCAGCCATCATCTGCCACTCAGGGTTGCAGGGGATGCTGGAGCCGATCCCAGCTGTCATCGGGCGAAAGGTGGACCAGCCACAAGTCAAACCCAGGTCCACATAAAGAGGCGAACAACCATTAACTCAACCATTAACAATCAATTTTTTTTTCCCAATTAACCCTCAGACTGTGGGAGGAAACCAGAGAACCCAGATGACACCCATGCAGACATGGGGGGGAAACATACCAACTCCTCACAAAGAGGCCTCCTATGATAAGGCCTTTGTGTAAAATACTGATATCTGATGTTAAAGATTTGATTATTTCACTTTTTGTTATTCTTTGCAGGTAGCACTCTATTTTTAATGTAACAAATATTTCTCAACCCTGAAACTGAAATAAATGTAATTCAACACCAAAAACTATATAATCATTTAATTTCACAAATGCAAAATACCTAATCATTCATAATGCTATCGAACAAAGAACCAAAAGGCTGAACCTTGGTGATGACACTGACCTTTAGTATTTGTGTGTTGTTAGGGTCCTTGGTGTAGTTGGTACAGCCTGCATGACAGGGAGAAATGTACTCAATGCCATCAGAGCCACACACAGGGTTGAAGGCACCCGGGGGACATGAGCAGTTGTTGTAACACAGGGACAAAGTTCTGCAGAGACAACAACAGGTGGTGGCAAGGTATTAAATTATGTTCTTCAGTTCATCTTAGAAAGGAAGAAATTACTCTGTGTGCATCTGTGTGTGTGTGTGTGCGTGTAGGTCATATGTGGGATTTTGAGCAATGGGCCGGCAAGGGAATACATTATGTTAATGAATTTCTTCACAATGTCAGTTGTACGCAAATTTTGGATGAACTTGATGTGCTTGTTTATTAGGATATCCATTAAACGGTAGGATTGATACATTTCAGACAGCAAATTTACAGGCATCTCACACCAAAGTTGACTTGCTGATTTGACGGAAAAAAATCCACATCTTTAAATTGATTCAAGGATTAAAAAAAATTATATGGCTATTTAAGAACATTATTAAAAATGTATTTCAGTACAGTAGTATTTTACTACATCCATAAATCTTCTTTTAAATTCCAACCCAAGCATCCTTCTACCAATGTATTCAGTACCCTTCCTCTGTACATGACCAAACCATCACAGTCTGGCACAGGGGTGGGCAATTATTTTGGCTAGTGGGCCACATTCCATATTTCATTTTTATGCGCGGGCTAACGAGGTATCATGCAAATTGAACAAAATGAAAATTACAACTTAAATATTTGAATTTTTGGGCATTTTATTTCAACTTTAAAATCATTAATGATCATATAAATATACTTACATTATTTTGTATGTAATCATCCATACAAAATTAAACAAAAGTGAAAAAATAAGGGGTTTCTAAATTCAATATTGATTGAAAATACTTGTTAAAATATTCAAAGAAAATTGTCTGGTGGGCCAGATAAAAAAGCAAAACGGGCCAGAAATGGACCCTTCATTCTTCTCCTTTAAAGGGCATACCTTGATTTTTCTGGATTTTCCTCCACAATTTTGAAGTGCAGCGAAATTAGTTTGGTAAAATTCCAAAATTGCAAGTGAAACTAAAACCTAACACTGTCTACTACCATGTCCTTTCACATTACCCGTAGTGTCCGATCCGGTTGTGATTGACCTCTGACACTCTCCGGGTGGGGCACCCCATGAAGAAGAGAGGGACGCAGAGCAGTGTGGAGAAAGACAGTAGGACAATACAGAAGCATGGGATATTCTTCAGAGAGAGGTGCGTCTTCTTCATGATAATTCCACCCGCTAGCATCCCGAAGGCAACTGCTGGCAAATTGACAGCCCCTATGCACCAAAATAAAAACGTAATAAATCAAGTGTTTTTAAAACACTGAAATCGGTGCACAAACAGCTGAGGGCTCATTCGTCAGTTAAGATTTCCTCAGACCACACCCGCACTTGTGCGCACACACACACACACACACACACACACACACACAGAAGCACTAGTTTTGATTCACAATATTGCTTTAAACCTGCCAGACTAGGTGTTTAGAAGACTGCATTTAGTGTGGAGCCTTTTTATTTCATTTTAGGGAAATATTAAATTACATACATTTTTCATGATTCTTTGGTTAAGTATCAATTTTAATACAATTTTTAATTGAACATATGACTTCCATGATTGACAGATCAGCGTCTAAGTTAATGATGGACATTGGTGCTGATAACCTACAGAGCACAGGTGGAAATTAGGCTACAGAGAGGACAGAAAGGAGAAAGGAATGCTTGTAAACAGAAAATGAAGATGATAGTGAAAAGCAGGGATTGAGAGGAGGGACTTTGAATGTTCGAGAAAAGCTATAGATTTGGTTAACATGATGCAGAAGGAGCAGGTGGATGTACTGTGTGTCCAGGGGACTATGTGGCACGGTAGCAAAGCTTGAAGCTCAAGAGTAGAATTTAAAATTGTTTTATCATGGTAAAAAGGAATTTTCTTGAAAGAGGACTTTGTTAAGAATGTTCTGGAGGGCAAAAGTGTATTGAGTCTGAAGTTAGAAACTGACTGACCAACAGTTTGGATGTGAGAAAGAAGAGAGGAGACATTCTGGAGTGATTTAGAAGAAGTGATGCAGAAGATCCCCGGAGAGAAAAAAAAATAAAATTAGTGAAGTAGTCAACAGAAACTGATACAGGCAGCAGAGATGATGAAAAAGTGAGGGGCAAGTTTGGTATCCAGGACAGAAACATAGGAAGAAAGATGGTGGTAGACTTTGCAAAAAAGGATGAGGATGGCTGTCGTGAATACTTTCTATCAAAAGAGGAAGGAACATAGGGGAACTTATAATATTGGAAGTAGGAGCACATAGGTAGGTATACATCTTGTTCAGATTTATTTAATCTGAAGATATAATCTGAGGTAGGTGAGGGTGTAGGCAGACAGTGTAGAGTAGTGGTTTGTAGGATGACTCTGGTGGCAACGAAGACAAAAGAGGACTAAGATAGAGCAGAGGATAAAGTGGTGGAAACTGAAAAAGGAGTAGTGCTGAGTGGTTTTTGGGTGTCAGGAGAAGCTTCCCAAAAGGAGATTTACAGAATTATGGTTTCTGTAGAATCATAAAGTCGATGAGCTATACAATAACGTTATAGGAAAAGGTAGAGGATATTGACCGAGGGAAAAACTGAGCATTTGTGAGCTGAAAAAATGTTTAATGCCAAGAAAGGGTACAACAGATGTATTGAATGTTGCTGGAGAAGTACGAAAAGAAGGAGAGGAGAAAAGAGGGTGGAACAGAAAGGTTTTAGGGTTGAGAGACCGTGGCACTGAAGAAAAGACAAGAAGCAGAGCAGGAGGTTGCAGGGATGTTCTCTTTGGAAGTGGCAAACATGGATAGGATCAGGAATGAGTCCATCAGAGGGACAGCATATGTTAGATGTTTTGGAGAGAAGGTCAGAGAGTGCAGATCGAGATGGTTTGGACGTGTACAGAGGAGAGATAGCGAATATACTGGTAGACGGATTCTTAAGTTGGATCTGTCAGGCAGGAGGTCTAAAGGAAGATCAAATTTGGGATTTTTGGATGTTGTGAAAGAGAACATGAAGTTAGTTGTGTGAGAGAAGATACAGAGGATAGGGTTAGATGGAGGCTGTGAAAGGAGCAGTCAAAAGGAGATGAAGAGAATTAGTGTTGCTAATTTTTCACTTATTGAACTTAAAAAAACATCCTAATTCAAATAGAACCAGGAGTAACAGCCATTTCTGCTCATACTTTGGCAAGAAATTAACTAGAAAGGGCAAAAGTTAACCAAACAGTACCAGAAAACAATAAATATAAACTAAGGAAATTTGCCATAAACAGAAACAACCACAAAATCAACAAATACTTGGACGTATTGGCTGAGGGAGCTCAAGAAGATTTTGTAAAAAATTTTGTTTCAGAAATTTGAATCCATTAGAATAATGAGTGTTCTGTGTTTGTTGGAGTTTACTTGTCCCCCCATACACAAAGAAAAATATAATTAGGTGAGGGTACTCATTAAGCATTAATCAACCAAACAAAACATTTTAGATGAAAAGAAAGTATTACGAAACATTGTGTCCCTCTGGTAAACCTCCACTGTGCAAGTGGGGATTATTTCAGAGGGTCCGTTATTATTACAAAAAGTCTTTTTTCATGTCAGTTCCACAATGTGCAGTTAAATAATTTCATATATAGCATTAATGCAATGCTTTTCTGGACCCTACCTACTAGGAAGATGCTGTAAGTTGATGAAGCACTGTACTGCTGCTCCAGAAACTTGTTCAGGAAGGTTGAAAGCCCTGCGATCACCGAAGAGAAGCAGCACTGTGCCAGGATCAATGTCAGGAAGAGCGGGCTTAGCAGGAAGTGGACAATCATTCTAGGAAACACTATTTATATATACAAACTAAGTATTAAAAGGAATCATACAACTTAGTACGATTATAACATTTGTGGAATGAAGAAGATAAACATACTCTTGAGAAACTCGGATAAAGAGACATTTGACTTCTTGATGTCATTCTTCATCTCAGTTTCACTCGCAATATTCTGAAACAAGAAATATAAGCGTTACATAGAAGCATCATTACTTACATTATGTAAATATGAATAACAAAATCCACGATTAATTTCGAGCTCTCTATATCCTATACATTTGTCTTCCCGACTTGGATATTTTTTGCGCCTCATAGCAGGAAACAACAGAAAGGAAATCGATCCCCATATTAACAATGTGAATATATTCTAAATTGGATCGATGGACTTATATAACAATATACAAAGCTAATCATTATTTATTTATTCATTTATTTATTAATGTGTTTGTTGGTTTCTTCATCCATCCAGCCATCCATTTATTCTGAATTATAATGAATTATTCTGTTCATTTGTTGTTTGATATGCATGGATATTTAAATAAGTCTTAGCTTGCTAATTTTAAATATTGAGAGAGACAGCAGTAGTCCTCTGGCATTATTGTCTTTTAGAATTTGTAATTAGCTGGTCATCCTAATTGGTCCGCTCCCTAGAAACTATTGAAAATGTCATGATAAACTGTCTTGATATTTCAAGAGATGCCTGGTAACCAAGATGTTTTTATCCTATTTAACCAATATGTTTGGGACTAATGTTATACTGTACAAAATTCTAAAAAAAAAAAGCTTTTCACTAGTAGCCTGCCATTGTTTACCTCGCAATGCCGTCTGGGTTGTGACGTCATGAGGTTGAACTAAACTCCGTCCCATTTTCCACTTTGTTGCAAAAACATGTTATCTGTGCAATCCCTCCCGTTTGAACCCGAGAGAGACGAGAGGAGGATAATGCTGACAGAAGAAGCCAAAATGAGCTTCAAAATTAAATTGAACAAAGATGCAAAGAGGCAAGAGTTTGGCCAGAGTCGCTGGTGTGCGTGCAGCAACTGCGTTGTGATGCTAACAGAGATTCTGTTGTCAGGAGCACCATTTTTTGACATTGGCACTGTAGATTTATGGATCGCTGTACTGATAGAAGATCTGAGTCATTTTCAGCTTCCTTTGTGATCGTGCCGGTGTCCGGTCTTTCGGTATCAGATGCTACTTGGCGTCTCTTCGTGCAGGTTTCCCTCATTCCCCGAGAACCTTTTGTATGCTTATGCTTATGTAAGAACACTGTAGACGCTTGTGCTTGGCTTTAGCGCCTGTTTAAAACTAGCAGTGCCTGTGAGCTTTTTGCATCAAACGCATCTGGAGAGAAGTGGTGAAAACACAGCTGCGGATCCATGGTAAAGTTGTGTACGTCCACGAGCACTTTCCCACTCCTTTATTTCTCTTCTTGTCCCTATGAGCAACCTGTATACATCATCAACCCAGCATGCACTGTGCTAGTAACACAATGGGTGTACAAGTAGGTTAAAATATATAATAAAGTATTAAATCGTATTTGTGGCAATTAGTCCTCCCAGGTGAGGTTCCCTTTAAGTTCCCCTTTGTGGTTACAATATGGAAGGAAGTGTATGAAGCTAAAACAAATTTAATGACAAGTATTTCAAAAAACTGGGGGGATCCATGACATGGATACAAGGGTCACAGAAGGATGTTCAAACACAAAAAAAGATGAAGACAAAAAAAAATATGTGCAACTTAGGGTCTCTAATTAACCCACTGCATTATTTTTGGAGTAATTAGAGAACCTAGACACAGATAACATGCTAATTTAACCCAGAAAGACCCCCTATTGAAAATTTTACCTAATGACCTTCTTGATGTGAGGCAGAAGCATGTTATCATGTTAAATTATACATTCAATATGATCAGAGATTTCCAGGCACTTTATCTGATTGTAATGACCTTTTCTTGTGCAATAACAATAAGGTTAGGACATTTATTTGCAATGAATTGTATCAGTTAAAAATCACTTATGTTGCTCAAAGATGTTAAGTTTCAATTTAAATGTCAAACTATCTATCTATCAATATTCAAGACAGGAAACCAAAAGGAAAGATGCAAGGTCAATGTACAGCCATTTTATATCAGTAAAAAACAATATATTCTGAATCACTTTCGATGGCCATTAGGTGCAAATGCATCTCTCCACGAAAGTAATGGTGCAACAGTATGACTTACAGTGTTCTCTGAAGGCATTGTATGGGGGAAGAAGAAGTACGGAATTGTGGTAATAACCAGTAAGCCAGAGGAAATTAGTAGGCCCATCCACCAGGCGCCCACCCAGCGAGGATCATCTGGTCTCAGCTCTACTTCTGTTCCTGAAGCAGACCAGAGTAAATGGAAAAAAAAGTTTGATCCAACATTTCAGCATATAATGAAATGGTTAAGAAAAAAAAAAACTGTTACCAAAACCAGTTTTGTCCACATCTACATAGATGCGAAGCATCACTGCACCAAGCAGGTAGCCAATGGCTGGACCGAACACAGATACTGTAAACAAAATGGCTGCAAAAAAGGGAAACGATATTTAGGTTCTAAGAATAGCGGAATTCTTCGGTAAATTATTTTCTACACACTAAAAAATATTTTTTGTACTTTTTTTTCCTGCAAGAACAACAGATTGTGCTGTTTAAATGAGCAGAATAATCCATCTATCAGGGAAATAAAAGGGTATTCACCTATGTAGAGGGGAGAGTTGCCAGGCTTTGCAAAGTCATCTATGTAGGAGATCCCAAATGGCTGGATGGGCACCGATCCCACACCAAACAGCAGCTGAGCACTCGCCATGAACACCCACAATTTGTTGGTGTCAGCCAGACGCCTCGTCTCGTATTGACCGCATGATTCTGAGTTGCTTGAATTCCTTTGCGGATCACAAATGTCCTGACGGTCTGCATTTTAGCAAACGGTTGTAAACGAGACAAGGGGAGACATTGTGGGTTATGAAAAAAATATACTGCTCAAAAAAATAAAGGGAACACTTGAACAACACAATGTAACTCCAAGTCAATCACACTTCTGTGAAATCATAGTGTCTACTCAGGAAGCAACACAGATTCATTTTGACTTGGTTTAAGGACATTACATCAAAGTTGGATCAGCCTGGAGTTTGTTTTTACACTTTAATTTTGAGTGTGATTCTTATCCAGACCTCCATGGGTTGATACAATTGATTTCCATTGATCATTTTTGTGTGATTTTGTTGTCAGCACATTCAACTGTGTAAAGAGCAAAGTATTTCATAAGAATATTTCATTCATTTAGATCTAGGATGTGCTTTTTAAGTGTTCCCTTTATTTTTTTGAGCAGTGTATATATTGATGACAAGACAGGGAATGCAGTTACTACTTTAATTTCCTGAAGATTCTTTGACTATTTACTGGCATGCTGAATAATGCCAAGATACACATCCTGAGGGTGAGACAAAAGCAGCGGGAGGGATGTTGTTGTTACAGATTAAGAGCCTGGAATTTATTCTAATTTCTTAGCTTTCAAAATCTAGATGTTGAAATTGCTTTCTGTGTATACTTAAGATCAGCTAAAGAGGAAAAACAGAATAATTACAGTTTTTCTTTAGACCAAAGCAATCTAAGCAGCAAACTGCTTGATTCCTGCTAAAAACCGAGGGGTGCTTAGCCAACGGAAAAAACGCCATTGAAAGTCTCATTTATTTGATTGCCCTTTTTGTGTGTATATATCATATATATAAGATATATTAAGGTAGTTGGTGTGAGAGAGGAGGATACAAAGAATAGGGTTAGATGGAGAAAGTTGAATCGCTGTGGCGACCCCTGAAGGGAAAAACCCAAAGGAGAAGAAGAAACTCAAAAGTGAGACACACCAACTGTCACATTTTTGTCTGTTGAAACATAATACCAGCATGCCTGCATTCAGGGTGTTTCTTACTGTGTAAAACAGAATCATATTCGTAGGGATGGGATATGAAGTGAGGTATGGTCAGGATCAGGGCACTGATGGACATCAACACTCCGCCAATTCCAATGATACGAGGACGATGAACCCGCTTTCCGAAGTAGCTCACGAACACAATCAACAAACAGTTGCTGACCTGAGAGAGAGAGAGACAACATTTCTCCCTTTACACATCAATCCATTTACACTTAATGGAATCAAATAAAAAGTAACATGGCAGATAGAATTTAATTTTCGCAATATGCATTGACAGTCTGTTTGAAGTTAACAAAAAACAAGGCGCATGCAGAAGATGATCCAACATCTTGTCACCTTTCATTTGTTTGCCAATCCACCAACTGCTAAAAGTAAAAGATATTTAACCACAAGGACAGAGAGCGCTGAATGGACCTCAGGGGTTTTCCAATGTGTTTATATATATTCAATTTACTTTGTACATTTGATCCTTGGCATCATTTCAAATAAAAGCACAATGTAGTGACTATGGTACAGTAGGTGAGAGCATGTAAGATCCTCTCACTCTATACCAGTAAGATAATGTTTCGCAAAAAAACATCTGTATTTGTTGCAGACATTTCAGCAAAACCTGCTGGGATTAATCTAATTACCAAAATTGGTATGAGACAAACTGGGCTGGACAAGCATTGCTTACTGCTGAGCGGGAAATTTGATTTTATCAGAGGGAAATTTGTTGGATATTAGACATTAGAAATATTAGCTGTTACAAGAAACATACACCGTGTGATCCAACAGACTTAAACTGAGATGAAATATATTTACATCCACCTTAAAGTAATTAAGTATTTTTAAATGAAAAATCAGCCGGACTATAATGCAAAGTCTATCATTATGTGATTCTTTTGTTACATAATGACAAAGCTTCTCTAATGCAAGTCCCTGATCAGAACCTCTCCAGGATGTTGAAGTGAACAGGAGGCCTTTCTTGTAGTTATTTAAATAGTTTATCAAAAAGCCCTTTTTACCTTTATGTTAAGATATTGAGTGATAAATTGTTAGCACTAAATAATAGTTGATAAGGCATTGTTTTCTCTATTGGTGCCTGCAGTTGTGAAATGTGCAAACATAATTCATTTGAGCATTTGATGTTGGCATGAGTGCAACATTGTTATATAACAATTGTGACATTTGTCCAAGTATCATTCTCTCCCCACATTAGTGAATATCACTTTTCAATTAATAAACTGAACAAGAAACCTTTTGCCAGTAGTGTTGCTGCTGAAAACATTACTCTGTTTATGTCCTACAATGTAATTTTTATTTTTCTGGAAATTCAGTACTTATATGCATTTCTTTTATGGTCATGCTGTTGTAGAAAACACTACAACTCTAAAATAAAGATGCATGACGTCTGGAACACAGAATTGAATTAAAATACCATAACCATTTGATTGCAAATTCCTTTGTAAGAGGGTCTGAACTGTCAAATGTAAAAAGGTCATACAGTTATTTGATGTTCCTATGTATGATTCTACTTGTGAGACTCTTGACCTGCAGCTCTCCATAACCCAAATATACATTTCCTCAATTAATCCTTTCCCAATATCATTTAAAATACAATACAATGCTTGACTTGTCAGAAAAATGTAATTTTGATAAGGTGCTTGTAGTCAAGATACTACTTTAACATAGACAGTCTTATAATAAAAGCTATCATTATCGAAAAATACCATTGTAAAATACCTTTAAATCATACCTCATGCAAAGAAGAAATAGTTCCAGTCGAATAGCTGCTCAAGCCAAAGCGTCTCTCAATGGTTGTGATGATACTCTTGAAATAAGAGCTGTACAGGAGCTGGGATAACTGCAACAACCCATGGCATAGGACAAATATCTGGGACAGATATGAAAACACACTTCAGTATCAGAGCTGTATACAGTCAAAAATGCATGTCCTTGAGTGTCAAGACAGGCGCCTTCAAATAAAATTGTTATTATTAATATTATTATCAAAATCCTTTTATAGTGCCATGCAAATATACTCGCACAAAAAGAACAGAAATATAAAAATTTACATTTTGAAAAATAACTAACTTGGATCATTTTACAGGGCAATGTTATGGATGATGCACACATTTTCAGTTGTTGTATCCCATCATCACAATGAGCTGCTATGATAACAAACATAATGTTTTTTGAGCTGAGAATTTATGGTTGACAATTGCCCGAGTTATCTTTGACACGGATTTGTGATTTCGCTGCCAAATAAAAATAAAAATCAAGGACTGCCCTCTTTCACTTACATGATATAGTGAAAATTAGTCAAATTCCGTCTCAAAAAGACACAGAAAAATGTATTAATGATGGTCTATTCCAGATTGGAAGGAGCTGTCTTAATAAGGCATAATAGACTCTAAAGCTCATTCATTATGCCCTGTACAATTCTGAATTGAATTTAAAATCCTTCTTGCCTATAAAGCTCAAAATGGCCAGGCAGCATCATATCTCAAACAACTCTTAGAACCTGTTTTGGAAATATTTTCTGTAACTTTACTGTTCTTTTTTATCCCTGTTGGTCTCAGCCCACTTGCATCCTGTCTATTTTTGTTTATTTATTTTATTCTTGGCATTGCTATTGTCACTCTGTTTCAGTTATTGTTTAATTTTGGTTGTCTATTTTTTACCCATACTGTTTTTTTTCTCCATTCTGTTGTCCACTCACATTCTTGATGTTGTTCTCTCTGCTGTCTATTTATTTGAGGATGTCTTTACTGTTTTCTAATTGTCTTCTAACTGTTTCTCTATTTATATTCATATTTATTGACCCTTTAACTGTTATGCTGCCGTGACAAAAGAATTTCCCCTATTTTCCCTCTTAAAATGTCCCTTTTTCTATTCTAACCCTTGCTTTTTTTTCTCATTCTATTGTCTATTTTTATCCTTGTTGTTGTTGTTTGGTTTAGTCTATTTTTTGTGGATGTCTTCTGCTATCTTTTAATTGTCTCTTTTATTTATACTTATACTCATATCTATTGATATTTTTACAGTTGATTTGTAGAGGAAATCATAGAGGAAATCTCCTCTATGAGGATCAATAAAATATTTTACATCTTATCATACCTTTTGAGGCCTCAAAATAAACATAAAGACCATTCTGACCATTCTTTGTTATTCACCAACTTTCTCAAAAAAGTTTCGAAAAAATTCCATGACAATTTGGTGTCAAAAGTGGGAAAGCTGAACTCAAAATACTCATGGCTGATCCGGTGCACTATTTCTTGAATTAGAGGACCATAGTTTGTCCAAGATTAAGATAAAATTCGTGACCAGCATTATGGATCTAATGTAGGACAGCCGTATTAATGAGGTAGGATAGTCATTTCTTTGACTACCTAAGGTAGTTCGATCAATTTACTGATTATCAGAAGAAGCAGGAAAAAATAAAAAAGCGTTTAAAAAAAAAGTGTTATTCTAAAAAGAAAAAATAGAATTTGAATTTTACATTTCTTTTTACTGCTGGGGTCTTAACTCCCTGGTTCCCAAGAGGACGGGGGATTCACAGTGTCATCTGTGTCTAAAAGTATCTGCTTGTAGACAGTATTGAAAGATACACGGTGTTCAATTTCTGACGCCGAGATGGGCCAGAAAGAAAGTAAGACAGTCCTATAATGGTGTCTGTGATTTCTTATTATGCTTGGCAGGATCAGCAATAGAATAATTTCCAAAGAAAAAACAAATGATAAAAGTTATTTGAGGTGATCACCGTGCTGTATTTCTTGTGGGGACCAAACAATGTTCGATGAACGCTGTCAAGACAAAGCAGGGAGGAGGATTTAGAGAACTTTGTCATCATGAGAAAGGGTCCGTCAGAGGAGGAGAGTCGTGCTCTCCAAGGGTTCTAGAGTGAAATGGACAAATACGGGCAAAAAATCTGTAAGTTGTATCATTTGAATGATCAGAACATGTTGGGTTTCCAAAAAGGGGGTAATTCAGTCCAACGCAATCTGCACTGTTGGAAACAAAACTTGAGGGGAAAAAAAAAGGGAAATTAGAAAAAAGAGAAGGATTAAGGTTTAAGACTTGGAATGCATTGAAAGGCATGATGAATGTCGGAAAATGTGGAAAACCGAATCGTAGACGGACGAAGCAACTTCAGAAGCATGAATTGCAGATGGTTGGGATGGGTGTAGACAAGGGGAAACAGAGAAGTAGAGAATGAGAAAACAGATAAAAGCTATCGGTTGTATCCCCGTCGAACAAGATTTAAGGGTCCTCTCCTCCTCCCCACCGCCTCCATCAGCATCACTCCCTTCGGTAGATGAGGAGGAAAGAGAAGCGGGAGGGTCATAACCACCGTGTGCAATGGTTTCCAGGGAAAAAAACAAATCCTAAATCTGTGAACATGGACAAAATCACAGACAATAAGCAGAAAGAGCATGAGCCAGTGGCAGAGTAATACCGCAGACTGTATGAGAACTGTGGCATACAGGAACCAGACCCGCTGCTGGCAGAGCGAGGGGTGTCTGAAACACACCTTATCAACACCTTTCACACCGGTCTTCTGCCAGACATCTCACGAACAGCGAACAGGACTAACGTGAAAAACAAGAAACGAGAAGCGACACAAAGTACAAGGCACACCTGACCAAGGTCCAAACTGTCCCCAATCAGCAGCCACAACCACCTCAAGCCCACTACCAGAACCCACCCCAAACCTACAGAAGGGGTGGGCTCCAGCGGGGATGTTTTGGGGAGGACGACCACAACGGAAGCATGGATCATTCCAATCCAGTGACTCCATTTGCTTCATCCGGACATCCGGAGATCCCGGATATTGGGCCAGGGACTGCCCCGAAAGCAAGGACCGCCCAGAGGACGAGGCTGGGAATGAGAGCATGGCCATTCTATTAAGTCTGACTAACATGAGTGGGAGGGGAGGCCGTGTGTGGAGGAGACAGCCCAACATCTCGCAGCATCTAAAAAGGGAAGTGATAACACATACACGTCACACGCAATGAAAAGCAGCTTCCAACTAACCCCACGTAAAACACACGGAAAATTATTGCAGCATATAGAAATACTAGAACCGTCCCTGACTGAAATGAAGATGGGAACTTACACAAAGTATGAAACTGTAAATTTTCAGAAATGACCAGAACTCACCCTAGATATTAAATGCAAGCAAATCGTTTCCCAGTAGAATCGGATGATAAAACAAAGAGATGCCAAAATGGCAAATGACCGATCATTTCGTTTTCAACACGGGAGCAGCAGGTGTTACAATGACGGAGAGATTCACTCAACCCCTCCTCTGCAAAGATGGGACAACTTCAGCTCAAACACAGCTTCCATTTTTATCTCAAAGAACTGTCCAGTCAGTATAATGGGTAGAGAGCTCATTCTTGCATGTGCAAAAGTTGCAGAAGTTCTAGCCAAAACTAAGGCGTTACTGGTATATCAGTACATCAAATGACTATAATACAGCCATTGACCGGTCTCTCCTAGTGTACAGCTTATGCCAGCTGACCTACAGTACCAAACAGCCATCTGACCTTAACCTGATAGAATATTTTTGGAATGAATTAAAGTATAGACTGAGACCCTCACAAATGGTAAGGATGTATAGCAAGTTCAAATAATTATAAATGAGGAGGGAAATATATTGACAGGTGCCAGACGGGAAGATGGAAAGAGTACTTTGAAGAGCCGATTAATGAGAAAAATGAAAGACAGGTGACTCTTGTGGACCATGAAGTAGCAGAGATTAGTAAAGGTGAGGTGACGAGGGCATTGAAAAGGATGAAAAGTGGAAAAGCAATTCTGATGATATACCTGGGGAGGTCTGAAAATGCCTAGGAGAGGTTGCAGTAGAGTTCCTGGTTAGGTTATTCAAAAAGTTCTTAGAGTGAGGGGATGCTTGAATAATTGATAAGTGTGCTAGTGCCCATTTTAAAAACAAGGGAGGTGTGCAGAATTGTGGTATCTATGGAGGAATAAAGTTAATAAGCCATACAATGAAGTTATGGGAAACTAAGAGCAGAAGTCCCTATTTGTGCGTAGGAGTACGGTTCAAAGTGTAGAAAGAGTAGTACAGAGGGAGCTGCATTGTGCCTTTGTGGACCAAGAAAAAGCAGCATACAACAGGGTTTCAAGAGGGGAACTACAGTTCTGTATGAGGAAGTCTGGAGTGGCAGAGAGGTGTTTTAGATTGGAGCAGAACATGTATGCCATCTGAGAAAAAGTTTTAAAGTGTGATGTAGGTGTGGCAGAGAAGTTCAGGGTAGAGAGGGGACACCATCTGGGTTCAGATCTAAGACACTTCTTGTTTGCAGTGGTGATGGGCAGGCTGACAGATGAGGTTGGACAGGAACCATGATATTGGCAAATGACATTGTGGTTTGTAATGAGAGCATGGAGCCATTGGGAGGAGGGGGTATACCAGTGAAAGGAGAGGAATGAAGGATAGCAAGACAGAATACATGTGTGTAAATGAGAGGGACACAAGTGGAACAGTGAGGCTAAAGAAGATGAGATAAAGAAGGTGGAGGATTTCAAGTACTTGGCCAACAGTTTAGAGCAATGAAGAGTGCGGAAAAGAGGTCAGGAGAAACATTCAAGCAAGTTAGAACAGGTCGAGAAAAATAGCAGGGGTAAAGTGTGATCAGGCAGAACGAAAGGAAAGGTGTACAAGACAGTGGTGAGACCAGCGATGCTGTATGTTTTAGAGACAGTGGCATTGAGGAAAAATGACAGGAAGCAGAGCTGGAGATAGCAGAGATGAAGATGTTGAGGTTCTCTTTGTGAGTGATGAGGACGAATAGGTTCAGGAATGAGTCTATCAGAATACAGCGCATGTTAGATATTTTGGAGATAAGGTCAGAGAAGCCAGACTGAGATGGTTTGGTCATGTACAGAGAAGGGATAGTGAATAAATTGGTAGAACAATGCTGATGTTGGATCTGCCACACAGGAGGCCTAGAGGAAGACCATATAGTTGATTTATTGATATAGTTAAAGAGGAGATGATATTGGTTGCTGTGAGAGAAGAGAATACAGAAAACAGGATTAGATGGAGGAGGTTGATTTGTTGCGACGACCACTGACAGGGGTAGCCAGAAGGAAAGGAAGAAAAGATTATGAATGTGTTTCAATTCTTCAGTTTGAATTACTACATTCAAGTATTCATTTTTTTAGCACTAGGATCTAAAAAGTTGCTGAAAATCTAATTTTTTCATCATTAAATCAATAATAATGAATCAAAGCAGTTTAAGTGGAACAATGGGATCATTTTTGCATTTTTGCCTTATACATTCATCAAAATTCACTGATCCTTTTAATAAAACTATATCATGTCACATCCAAGTGTGTGTTTATGTTTGCATAAACACCTCAACTAACCTTAACTGAGAGGGAACTTTGTTCTTCGGTTTGCAATGTTTATTTTGAGGGAATGGGTTTCATGCCAAAGAAGACAAACTCAAAAAAACATGTTATGTTACTCAGGGTATTGAAGATACTGCAAACTGCAAAAAAAGATCAATATTGAACAATTTGGTTACATAAAAAAGTCTCCACCTTAAGGAAATATGTTCCAACACTCGAAGCAATAACATTTTAGATATCAATCATATCCTTTATCGTAACCTTTTCTGGCCATTAAACATAGAGCAGAGGCTTGACAAAGGAAGCTGGCTTAGCTTATAGATAACAGGAAAAACTACACAAAACTACAGAAATTTTAGATTTTATTATGTGGAGTTGTTTATAATTTACATAGGGGCTGAGAACCATCTCGTAACAATTGCGTCATCATCAGCCAACAAACAAATCAAACAAATTCATTCATTATCTACTGCTTATCCTGCATTTACTCACGGGGATGCTGGGCGAGAGGTGGGTTACACCCTGGACCAGTCAATCACAAGATCGCGTGTCGAGACGAACAACAATTCACTCTCTTATTCACATATCTGGGCAATTTCACAGTTCTTTTCATCTAACCTTCTGCATGTTTTTGGACTGTCTGAGGGAACTGGTCAACCCAGGGGTAGAGCCACGGAGACAGCGGGAGAACATACAAAATCCATACAGAAAGGCCCCCATTGGGGATCGAACCAGGGGTCTTCGTGTTGCGAGGCGGAAATCACACTAATTGTTTTTTTTCGTTCCTTTTTTGATATACCGCTTTCAATATGTTGCTTGTAAAATAAATAAAGTTGTAAACATTGCAGCATGGCAGCAACTTTGTCCTTCAGTTTCTAATGAAATAAGACCAAAGTGTTCTCCATACTCTGCCAGATGCGAGAAACCACTTGTAATTCACTTGTAAAGCATCTTCGAGTACCATGAAAAGCGCTATACAAATCCTATGTATTATTATTATTATTATTATTAAACCTATTTTCTTTCATGCTAGCGACCCATGGCAAGCAGGTCCAAGGTGAGGGACCGGACAAAATGCAGCTCATAAGACCCCTCTAACGAAGAAAAACTATGGAATTCATTTTATCTTGATTGATCTCATCCTGCACCCATGAGAACAGCCAAAAACGACATGGTTTTCCATGGGTTTCATCTCCTAAGGGTTACCCCCGATTGGAAGAGTGAAGGGGGTTGGGAACTCTGATGGTTGGGACCTTCCAATACTAAGCTTCAGAAGCTGGCTCTAGGAATGTGGAAGATCACCTCTCTGATAGGGCCCAAAAATCTGATGTCGGATGGATTTTCAATTCCTATCGACGACAGAACTTCCACTCTGTCCAGGGAGGCAGGGATTATTGAGTCCAAGTAGACCATGAGATCCACCCTGAGTTCCTTGCAGCTCTGGGTGTTGTAAGCTTGTCCACATTGACATACCCATGCAGCACCACGTGAAAGTCCCGGACAATGCCTCTGAATGGCAGCCCGATGTGGTAGCTCCTCTCTTTAAGAAGGGGGACCACACTCCTCAGCCTCCCTGGTAAGGTCTATTAAGGGACCTGGAGAGGAGTGTCACTGAATGGTCAAACCTTGGATTCAGGAGTACCGCCTTGAGTTCTTTCCTGGTCATGGAATAGGGGACCCACTCTACACTCTGAGAAAAGTCCTGCAGTGTGCATGGGAGTTCACCTAACCAGTCTACATCATTAGGAGAGTCTGGGTGTATTGGGTACCTGACCGCCTGAAATCAGCCATTCAGCAAGGTGTCACAGCTTGATCTGTGGTCCGGATTTGCCAAGTTGGATTTCTTTCAGTTGAGAGTTGGATTATACCAGGGTTCACCTTTGTCACCAATCTATTCATAACATTTATAACCTGAGAATCAGCACCTCCAAATCTGAGATAATGATCATAAGCCAGGAAAAGGTAGAGTGCCTTCTCCAGGTCCGGGATAAGATTCTGCCCAAAGTGGGGGAGTTCATGTACCTTTGGGGTCTTGTTCATGGGTGAAAGGTGCAGAACTGAAAGCTTTCGACACTCCATTGTGCCCAGCCATCAGACAGTATGACAGGAGTCTGGAGTTTTAGTACCTTGAGGTCTTGTTCATGGGTGAGGGAATAATGGTGCATCGATGTGATGAACAGTGATGCAGACAAGGTGAGTTCCCTCTGCAGGGTATCAGGGCGCTTGATTAGGGTGAAGCTCTGTCATCTGGTAGGGGCTGAGAGAAGGGCTGCTGCTCCTCTGCATCGAGAGCCATCTCACATGAGATGGCTCTCAAATCAAGTCAGCAGGATTCCCTGGTTAGATGTTTCAGGCACATTCCACTTGGAAGAAGCGCTAGGGAGGACCCAAGACAAGCTGGGAGGACTTTGTCTCTTGGCTATCCTGGGAAACCCGTGCAATTCCTGGAAGAGCGGGACAAAATGACCCAGGAAAGGGAAGTCTGGGCCTCCCTGCCTTGGCTGCCCAACTCCGGATGAGTACCCAAAACAAATGGATGGAAAATCGAGGACCCACCAGCAGTCAGCTACAAAGTGATATGCAGCGAGTGAATTTATTCATTTTCATGAAAATTATAGTTTTCAGCTTCTCCCTGTATAAAATTAGATACACAATAAAAAATAATTAGCTGTACTTCGCCACAGCATAATGAAGAGTATGTTTAATCCACTTTTGGGGTTACTTCTCTTAAATTCAATTTGTGTAGAAGTTAAGTTTTTACTTCCTCTAAATTTTTTGTAGTTTATTTACACAAATCCTTGCATGCTTTTGGGGTGATTTTACACATATTTGATTATTTATATACGTGTGTGTGAGGCTGTGTGTGTGTTTTGTTAAACTTGAGGCCTATAATTTGGCTGGATTGATTGGTGGATAGAGACAGCGCACAAATGGAGAAGATGCTGATATCTGTATATACCAGTTTTATATTTTAAGAAAAAAGGAAAAGCAGGAAGGTAAAGACAGATTGGTGTTAAAAGTCAAAGTTGGAATTAAAGCAAACAAGACATCAACACACATCAAGACATCAACAGACCTTAAATGTTACATGTAGATGCGAGCATTGAAAGTTTGAACTGCATTGGATTTTGGTCTGTAAATAACTTACGACTGACCGTAAAACAACACAATATCAATGTTTATCTGTCAGTTGTATCTAAAATGTTTGTCATTAGATGCCGTGACACTGAGTTTTCAAAATATCAAAGTGTAGACAACACTCTCCAGAGTATGTAGATACAACAAACTGATTAGAAGGTGTATAAAATTTTAGTCTTGAATTTTCACAACATATACACTTGAGCTGATATCTATAACAGACCATTATTTCCTGTGGAAATTCTTGAACAATATATCAGATTCTACAGACTGAGGTAAAAGGGATCATTCAGACGCTTCTGACACTTTAAAATAAGTATCTCAAAAGAAACCCAGGTGAGGAATTGATGGAACATAGTTGTAACCTATTACAGTGAAGTGCTGAAAGCCAGTTTAAACAAACAAAACAAAAAAACAGAATGTCCTGATGAAATTGAGCAAATAAAGGTGCTGCACACTGTGTACAAATGTCAAGAAAGGATAAATGAACTTGACTGTACCATGTTAATACTTGCTGATATGCTGGTTCGACTATGTGTGATCTGACTTGTTTTTAATTTGAAGAGAAACTCAGCCGGTGGTAGTTTTTCATGAACAGGACGCAAAGAATACCGAGACATTTGTGCAATTTGTGCATATTTTCCCATGCTGTTTAATAAAGTTGAAGAAAGATAACTTAGTGAAACAGGATTACAACCTATCTGAACTACTCCCGTAGTTCTGGACCTGTTGTGCTTCATCATCATTATTATTATTATTGTTGTTGTTTTTGTTAACAATTCTCAAACAAATCTGTGTCTTATCATGTGTAGGCCATCCTAGCATTTAATGGAGTTATGAATCTCCCTCTATTCAGTGTTCAGGACAATAAACATGAACCAGAGGTTCACTATTTATTATCTGCAGCTAAAAGATGTTTAATTATGCGTAGTAACAAATCATACAGAAGAAGATGGGACCACACATTAACTTCAATCTTGGAATTCTTTCATTTGAAAAAAAAATTAAAAACACATCAGAAATGATATTTTATGATCTATTTTTCCCCACATCTATCGTTGAACATGGAGATATAAAAGGATGAGTGATTGAGTTAATATTTTCTTAGTATGAACACCTTACAATATTAATTAAGTCAGCGATTGAAATTCATCAGAGCGTAAAAATATGCATTTAATATTATCAAATAAATTCATATCGGATTTATGAGCATCTACACTTAACGCTGTTAAATCCATTCATAGATGACCCCCCCAAGTTAAAACTGGACTATTTGCTACCATGATTTTGGAAACCAATTAAAACCTAATATTTTAAGATTCCTTCAGCAGAAGAACCATTTCTTATTATAAAAAAGATTAATAAAAAGTGCGCCATAAAAGCCATACCTTCACAGGGAGGGTGTCAGGTTAACCAAAGTCTACTTTTGTTAGTGTCTCACCTTAACGCTGCGGAAACACTTCCCGGGTCTTTCCATATTTTTTGAGGGGTGGAAATCCATCAAGTCGTTATTTGGACTCCAGATCCGCCGTGCTTAAGGATCCTGGAGGTCAATTTCATGTATACGAGGTGAATCGCTGCGCTTCAGCATATATGCGTGTGCGTAATGATGAATTTGCGCAGCCCGCAGATCCAACTGCAAAACTTTTTTTTAAAGAATTCAGATTGAACGCAGATCCGTGCGTTCGCTTGAGAGACACAGATCACCTGGGAAAGAAGAGGCAGAATGCGTTAGTCCTGACAGAAAAAAAAGGGGGGGGGGCTCTTTAGTATTTTCCAAATCAGCTATTTACGTACGAAAAAGGAGGGGCTGGAAATGCTGTCCATGGGTTGACTTCATTTCATTGCTGCTCTGCAAGTTCGCTTGGGTTCACAGATATGTGGTGGAGAAGGGATCATTTCTGGGGCAAATAAATGCAAATCATCGGGTGTTTGCAAATTTACGATGGTCTAACATCTCCCTGATGTTTTAAATACTTTGAGGGAAAGACATTTAAGTCCAGTGTTTAGGTGGACCTGCCTTGCGGGAGGGTCCCCCGCAGTATTTTCATAATTTGATCAAATTTCTTCACTTGCAAAATGAAGGTCTCTCTCTCTCTCTCTCTCTCTCTCACACACACACACACACACACAAGATTTATATCAACATTTTAAACTTTGCTGCAGCTGAAGCGATTCCATCACACCAGGCTTGTTAAATATAGTTACTATCCATCCTTACATTACATTTCAAAAAATAAATAAAATAGCAAAGAACATGATAAACAGAATTTTCTGTTGAATTGTCAGCATACATGCAATACTTTTAACCATTGCCTCATGTAAGGACAACTTATAAAATGGGATTCCAACAACTTGAGATTTTTCCATTACTTTTCAAAAATGCCATTAAGAAAAGGTTATATTAACCCTATGTCTAAATGCAAAATACATGGGTTGAAAGAAACAGAATCATAGAAATTCATAACAGTATCCTTGTATTACATACGTTTATTTGGTAATCCCTATATTCACATAAAAAAAGTTTTATTCACGGACATGTCTTCTGTTAACAAGTGAAAAAGCAGAGGCATGACTGTGGTTGAACGCTTTCCAAGCCAAACAGAAAAAAAATTCATATGCCAAAAAACTTGGATTGACACTGTAAATTCTTGTAGAACAAAACAAATATGGGTTTCATATCAGCAATCAGTACACAGGGTGTTTTGACAAGAGGAGATAATGATATTTAATTATGAATGAAGGGACTGGGGACTTTGACTTCATGCAGTGACTGTGAAAACATCAAGTGGTAAACGGGTGACCAGGCTTAAACTTGGCAGACGGCTTGATGTGTTCACTGTTATCATTAGTGTTCTAGTAACTCACAAGAAACAGTCATAACGTCTTGTGTTAATTGTGTTGCAATGCAAAACACTTTGGCGTAGAATCAAGAGAAATCACTTGAGACTGTGAGAGAAAAACCATGTTCGATCAGCAATCGAGAAAAGTGTGGAGAAAAAAAAAAAAAAAGTCAATACCAAATGTCATTTAAAACTTAAGTGCAGCTATTTGTAGGAGCTGTTGTTTCTAATCGTTCGGATCCACGGAGGTGGAATTGTGTCCTGAAACTGGTCAGAGGTGAAAACGTATCCATGGCAGAAGTATTAACTTCATCAGGGAAAAATGGTACCATTGAAAGGAAGCTTCCAAGTTGCCGCCTAGGAAATATAAACAGGTTTTCCTTTCGTACCATGCTCTACCTTTTTTGTTGTAGAGTAATGCAGCATGCTTAAGAATATGCAAACAGCAATCAGACCCTTTGGTCCCCAAATCATTCTGCCATAGCTCACCCGCCGCAGTTACTCGTTCATTCAGTTAACAAACAGTACAAAATACTTTCTTTAAAAGCAGGTTTTCAGAGGCCTGTTATCATTTAAAGATTGTTCAGGTGAAAGAATATTCATGAGTTGTACAGATGAGAAAATATTTCCATCAAGTTGGTCCACTTGGCAGGAGAAGAGCCATTTCTATACACTTTCAAGGCATATGGAAGAACATTTCACAAAGTCCTTATACCACCTTGACAAAATATAATTTTACTCCTCTATGCTGTATAAAGGTTATTTAACTAGATAAAAAGGCAAAATAAGAAGATTAGAAAAAAAAAAAGTCACTGTGCTTGGATCTGGTTCCTCTTCCAATAAGGCACAATCAAACATTTCTCGAGTACAGATAACAAGCCCATAGTATCACTGCAGGTTGGGGAGAAAAACATCTTTGTTCATACATAAGCACCCAGTGCTGCCTGAAACTCTGTGAGACACTGAACAAGCTGCTGGAACTTGGGTCTCTCCTCCGGGTCCAGGGCCCAGCAGCACGCCATCACTGCAAACCTGAAACACAAGGTCCAACAAGAAAGACAACATCAGGTAAGTGTCATCCAGGAATTGAGACGTCACTAAACACGGGCCAGAATGACAAGCCCGATATTTCACCCTTCACAAGAAGCGTCAGGCTTTCACTACAGAAAACACAGGAAGGATTTGGTTGTTGAAGTCTGATAGCAAATCATGTTGAGAGGGTTATTATTTAACTTTTGACGGCTGAAACCAAGATGTGAAGGATTTTGATTTGTAGATTGACAGTGAAAACCATGAATTGCCTTTGAGTTCCTTTGTGTCGGTCTCTCAATTCACAACACACTGGTGATAAATCATAGTGTAACTGGAATTTCAGCTTATATTCAAGTTTTTTATGGATATTTTTCAATTATACCACTGAAAAAATATTCTTGAAAGGTTATTTCCAGTTGAAAGAGGAAAAAAAAAGCAAAAAAAAAAAATAGTGAGCTACGACAAGATAATGCTTGCTTCGGTATTTTGATAGACAGTATAATATCTTAAAAATATATTTATTGCTCTTTGGCTTGGCATGCATTAATGTGCTTGGTTTGACAGATTGATGGAACAATGACCAAGGGTCAAACATGAGTAAGAAGGAACAGGGTCTGTTTGTGTGAAACAGGAAGCATTGGCAAAGAGATGGAGGGTGACTTGCAACAATCCCAGGACATTGTAGGGGCGCATTTTTCAACGACAGTACATGTTGTACTCCCCTGAAGTGGGATCCGCCTGGGCAGTGCTGATGTAGATAAGTATCTATTACTGGCATGACCTTAAATGTGTAATGTTCCAGCTAAGAGTAAGCATATTTTGCCTTTTTTTTAGCAAACTAACTACAATTTCTAATGTTCTTTGGGTAATGGATAATTATGTCAACGGACAAACACACACACAAAAAAAAATAAAAAAATCAAATGAAAGGGCTCATAATTGGTAAGAAACACTATGTGTAATTTGTCAAAATGGGAGGCGTTCAATATCTGAAGACAAAGACATTATCAGTGAAATTTGGTGTCTCATCCCCAGTTTGCTGCCTGAACTGTATTTAGGTTTATGCCTGTTAGAAAAATAGGATTCTTATGAAGAGAAAAGCTGGACAGAGAGTTTAGCCTATATATCTGAAATTGTAAAATCCTAATTGAAATTTGGTACAGTAAGCATGCAATAACACACCACACAGGGCTTGGTTGAACGCTATTTACACACACAGAGGAAAACCCAAACTTCAAAGATAAATGTAGTCCAATACATCACCTTTTCACTTGAACCATACAGAAAAGGGGCAAAATAATAAATAAGAAAGTGTTTAAGCCCTCTCTTTGATCAAAGTTTTAGTTTTGCTGCGAAAACCATGAATTATGGGATGAAAGTTCACCATGACACACCATGTGTTGTGCGAACAAACATGACCAGAAATACATTCAGTAATATTGTTTCTATTTGACGATATACTCAAAAAATGTGAAAATGCAGGAGGTCAAGAGGAATACATTGGAAAAAATACCCAGATGTGTGAATGAGAGAGTGGTTGTCTGTCTCTATACGTGGCACTGCAATTGGATGGATGGATAATAGTAGACTCAGAAATGTATGAGATTTACAATAATATGTCAAAATGTAAGAATTCTGATGAATGAAAGCATAGTTATAAATATAACTTTGGTGGCCCAACTCTTCACTGCTGCATATTGAGCTGGGAATCTAATCCAATAACAATCCATCCGTGATAAAATGTTAGGTGTATTATTAAGCTCTAATAAGAACTAAACTCTAAATGGCAAAGTGGTAGCTTGGGAATCCGCAGCATCTTGCTGGAAAATGTGGGTGGCTATTTTTAAGTTCACGGACATTAAGGTTAAACTTGAATAACCACCAATTGAGACCAACAAATAATTTCCTGCAAAACCTTAAAACAATTTTTCTCATTGTTTATATTAGTTAAAACCAATAGTGAGTTCTCATATCTCGGAAGAGACTACGATCAGGAATCTAACAGTATGTCAATAAAAAAATGACAAGGTAAACATACAGTTCATCTGGACAATTGATTGGCTGTGCTATTCTGTAACCATCCTTCAGGTATGCTGACATCTCAAAAGGGTCAATGTCAACATAAGGAGTCTGGCCAAGAGTCATCAGCTCCCATAGTGTGACTCCAAAAGCCCACTGTGAAAACAAAAACACATGATTAAAAGGGGGAATGGTTAATTTTCTGTATGTGATCCACATTATGAGTTCCTGTTATTTTGTTGCAATCAAACATTATGACCAGAACCTCCATCATTCACAGTGTGCTAAGTCAACCAGGCCCACTCCACTCAAATTAGTTTTTGTAAGAGGCTGAATTTGGTCATCATTGTGTTGTGGTTCAATGGTGGAGCTGAAGTAAAGAGGAACTAACCCTCCACTGTGATATAATAAAAAAGCAAGAAAAAATTGAATTTGTGAAAATAATAATTATTTGAAAAGCATCTTTCACAGATAAATCCTGCCTAAATACTTGCGCATTAAAAATAGAAATAACAAATCAGCCTTTAGTTAATATAAACCACTTTGTTATAACATGCCTAATAAAATGGACTCAAAAAGCACTTGGTATCAATTCTAAAAGTCAGATATTTTTGCATACATTTTACCAAAACAATACAATTTAGATATTTAAATATGGATGCAGCACTGCATAAGCATATAGCTAAACTGTGCTAGTAAGACGAAATAAACTAACCTGAAAACATTAAATAATACATTCATCAAACAAATTCCAAAAATAACCGTTATTTATTGGGTATTGAAATTTCAGTCTTGAGGATGTAGTTTAAAGTTCTAGAAAATGTTGATTAGCAAGAAAAGTGTTGCTAAACCTTGGTTAAGATAAATCGATCAATTTAGAGTGACTTGGACAGACTTATTCCAATGATTTCCCAGACGACCAGTGTTTAGTAATCTAACCTTTAAGGGAAGTGAAGTGAGTAACAGGTAAAGGGGTTCATAATGGAAGAATAGACGTGTTGGTCTAGTCCTCTCAGGTTTCCACATAACCCCATAGTCAGGTTTTCGTCCTGTCCAACATGTATGTGATAATTTGTGTTAAATTAACTATAGTGAGGCGTTTGTGAGCCAATTAGTCATCCTGGTCATGGTATATCATTATCTAATCTAATTTGGCAACTGGGTGGAATACCCGCTCCGGCCTGGGGAAGAGGTCCTGCCCCAAGTGGAGGAGTTCAAGTATCTCGGGGTCTTGTTCGAGAGTGAGGGAAGGATGGAGCTCGACAGGGAGCTGTATGGTGCAGATGGATGTGCAGGTATGCGCCTGTGTTATCTGTCTAAGAATGCATCCTAGCACGGTGTTGTATGTAGGTGAAAAATTGCTTTGAAGACGCCCATTCTGTGCTCAGTGAAGGTCTCTAAAGTTTGACAATGGGATTCTGTGGCTCCTAGAACCATCTGTCTTCTCTGGCGAGAGTGTGTAAATTACTATCCTCAAAGAAGTGCCCTTTGTCCTTTAGGTGTAAGAGAACCGTGGCGTCCTGCCCTGAAGAGGTGGCTTCTCCTGTGTTAGACCATTCATTTGCGCAGAGGTTGTTTTGTCTTACCGATGTAAAGGTCAGTACAATCATTTCGCTTTAACCGCATTCACCGAATTCTCGACTTTGCGTCTGAGTGTTTTGTCATGAAGGTGCACCAGTGAGAGGTTTATAGGGATGAGGCTGTTGTCATGTTTTACAGTTCCAGGGACTTGACAAAGCTTGATTTTATTGCTTTTGTTAAACAGGAGTGAAGGAGGGGAAGACAGCGGATGGGGGTATTTTACTCCCATGAGGTACAGTGACCATAAAGAAGAATGCAAAGGGATGGGGGAATGTCTGCCTGAGACTGGTTGCCTATTTTTGTGGTCTGGCTATAGCCTGCTATCCTGTGACATGAACATTGTGCTCTGACACCTTGACCAAGCTTCGAAGAATGAACTTTGTACAACTGGGGCCATTTCCTACACATGGTTCTTCTGGTTATGTCTGCCTGTAAGTCTCTGTGCACAGTGGGTATTTTTAGAATCAGGGAAGACTCAGTTAAATGATAGTTACATTCTAATAGAGCGGTTGCATTGCTCCAGGTCTTATCAAGTTCCCAAGCTTCATCCAGGCAGCTATGTGATTTTAGTTAAAGGGGGAACATTTACAACCTTTCTCCCCATCCTTGCAGATGGAATATTTAGGGTTACAAAAATAGGTGATTTGTTCGGCCACAATTAAAGATAGTGATAACATTATATTAAAAAGGAGAGGACACACTCACATAGTTATGTTAATCAGAGCTTACAAATGTGTGCCTACCGAAGCAAAAAGTGGTTTCCATCTGTATTAAATCATAGTTCAAATTTGTGTTTTCCCTTCTCTTTTAACTGTTGTTTTTTCATTTTCTTTGAAATTTTTAATATTTTTAGTGTCAATTTTCAATTAGACATGTCATTTCTGTTCTCTCATCTATCTGTTAATATTTAGAAATGAAATCCTTTTAATTTAAAGAACATGTTTTATGTTTAACTGGGTCACACAAAAATAATGGATTAAATTTGGCAATTATTTTTTTTTATCATTGAGACCTCAAACTCCAGCATGAGCATCTTGAATAAAGATACTTCAGATACAATGTATCTACTAGCATGAGATTGAAAGATCATGGTGAAAAAGTAATGTGGAAGCATTAAGACCCTCTACTTTCTTCTGTAATTATACTTGGTATGATACTTGTAAAAATACTTGACGGCCCACTGCACAGTAACCTACCAAGCTGCAGCAGAACTAAGATATTTATCTAAAGATTTCTAAGTCCAACAGTCTGACATTATTGGGCATCAGCATTGTTGACGATCACACATAAGGAAGGATGGAGGTTACAGGAAACCGTCTAAATTGAATTTTCAACATTATGAATGCTGAAGGTTTGTGATTTGTATTAATTTTTCATCTGAATACAGATGAGGTGTGTTATCAAATATTGGAGAAAATAAAAACCTCAAGTCTAAACAGTGTTCTTGCAATGAGCAGAGAGGCTATAATCAACAGGTCTTACCACATCACTGGCACTGGAGAAGTCATGGTTCAGCAAACTTTCCAAAGCCATCCAGCGAACGGGCCGATTTTCATTATCACCCAGACAGTGATAATCCATAGGAAAAAGGTCTCTGGCAAGGGCATTGTCTGTAATCTTCACTTGCATGTTGTCATCAATACTATTTGGGGTGATAGGTGGAGGGTGGGGCAAAGAAAAAGCCTGTTATTTTATTATGTTGTTACATACCAGCCTAAATCATCTAAAAACTGCAGGATGGCACATTGGAGACACGATCAGAGACACTTACACACAATTCCTGGCAGCCAGGTCCTTGTGTATGACCTCTCTGCGAGCCAGGTAACTCATGCCACAAGCAATCTGGATCGCCATGTAAACCAAATCTTGCTGAGAGATTGCCTGAAAGGAAATGGGTAGGAAACCAGAGACAATGAGCAGTTGAAGACAGAATCATAGCCAACGTGACTTCATTGTGTTGAATTGTCCTTTTATGTCAAAACATTTTCTTTTGAAATGTGTCAGAGCTTACTCTGTCAAAAACATGAGTTTCACAGCTGAGAACAACAAGGTAGTATTACATTGTAATACACAATAGCTGCTAAATGTGGAGAGTTTGCATCAGAATTCTCATCTCTAGGAAAAAAATAGTATGGACTACATCAAATAAAAGTCACAGTTATGAACAAATTTATTATTGCTTGGATGTGTAGACAATGGACTACCCAGCAGGTTTGGTTCACATCTCTAAACACAGCACAGGGAAGGATCCCTGACTCAAGTACAATAACATTAAGATTCAAAGTGTTTATTGTCATGTTCATAGAAAGGAAACACGTTTCCTTATACAATGAAATTCTTTCTTTGCTGTCCACAGTGAATGCCAAGAGTATAATCTTAGTATAAAATAAATGCAAAAAATACAGAATAAAAGCAAATTTAAAAGGCATGTGAAAGATACGATATCGATTGGGGGACGATGTATGTCAGGTGTAGAGTATGTACAAATTCTGTTGAAATTGAAAGACAGCCAGATGTTTGATTTATAGTAAATGTCACAGCAGTGTTTTTTCTGCCTTTTCAACAAAGCTGAATCTGTCATACTGTTTTGTCAGTTATAGCTGTATGTTTGTTGCAATTGTTGTCGTCTCTCACAACTCTTGAATATACATAATGACATGGTTTTGAACTAGAGTGTTGTTGTGTTACTTTAAACTCTACATAAAAGTGCAGTGAAAAAATTCCTTGACATCAAATCACCAGTTTCCATTTGAAGGATTTATTACAGTAGTTTGGAAATGTTTTGTCATACCACGATACAGTGAGAAATCAATTTATTGGAATAGTTTCATACATGTTGTACTTTTTACTATTCATTTTGCACATCTGTACATACTGTATTTGATCATATCATATATCTTTATTTATATCATAAAGCTGATGCACTTCTGGTTTGAAGCAAACAGCATTTCATTGACTCATACTTTACTGTGCAATGACAAGGTTGAAGCAAATCTGATATAACATGTGCCATGTCTCACCAGACTAACAGACTAATAGCCTTACCTGAGGGTTGTTAGCTTCAGCCAGCTTGCATTGCCGCAGGAACAGCTTTAGATTGCCCCAGGCCATGAAGGGCAACACAACCATGGGCTTCTCTCCATCTTCCGTACACACATGACTTATGGGCAACAAATTTCTAGCAGCAGAATTAAGAGAGCCTGAGGAACCAGAGAACGGTCTAGCAACACATAAATACTGTAAACTACTTTTGTCAGTGTTTTTTCCAACGAGACAAGATGATCGACGAGTAGCTCATCGGGTCATACAAACAACTGCCAAAATTTGTAAGTATCAGCAAATCATATACACTGCTCAAAAAAATAAAGGGAACACTTAAAAAACACATCCTAGATCAAAATGAATGAAATATTCTTATGAAATACTTTGCTCTTTACACAGTTGAATGTGCTGACAACAAAATCACACAAAAACGATCAATGGAAATCAATTGTATCAACCCATGGAGGTCTGGATTAGGGATCACACTCAAAATTAAAGTGTAAAAACAAACTCCAGGCTGATCCAACTTTGATGTAATGTCCTTAAAACAAGTCAAAATGAATCTGTGTTGCTTCCTGAGTAGACACTATGATTTCACAGAAGTGTGATTGACTTGGAGTTACATTGTGTTGTTCAAGTGTTCCCTCTATTTTTTTGAGCAGTATATATTCAAAGGATGGAGAAGGGGCATGTAGTCTGATATGAATATTTTATTTTCCACAAAAAGAAAGCTTGTAGCCCTTTAAGCCTCCTGAAAATTTCAGGTGAATGAGTGGTAGTGGGACAAAACTCTAAGTATATCATATAAAAAAAATATATACCATATCCTTCAATGAGATTTTGAACAAAGTTGCTTCACAAAATGAGTCGACAATTGATCCGGTAGTAGTGAGTGTTAAGGTTAGAGTCTGTTCACATGTTGGGGGAAAAAAACTAACTAGAAAAGTAATCACCTTGATACTGCTCCTATTTTTTTTGGCAAGGTTTACATGTCAAACGATTCGATCATTAGAAATAAAACTGACTTGGCGTGTTTGCTTCCACTTACCTGTGATGAAGCCCACGGAGCTTACAACTTTCAGTCAACATCATTGTCACCTGCACCTCCGACGCATGATCTGAAGAAGTTTATCAAAGGCAGAGTAAGATTACTTTAAACATTTATATGGATGATATAGTCTCCTTTCATTTAATTGTTTAAATACAGAAATATGGCATCATTATTTTTTAAAATACGAGAAAATGGGATCACGAAGATCTTGATTTATCACCAGATTCAAGTCCTATCAGACTTTTTTATTCCACCATTAGCTGGCAAAATTTGATGGAGACTATAAACAAAAACAAAGAGTATCTGATTCAACTCAAAAAAAAATAAGATACTTCTTCTCCCTTTGGCAACCTTCTCCATCTATCCCTATTTTCTGGATCCTCCCTTCTCATGCCAACTACTTTCATATCCTAAAAACAAATAAGATACTATTTATGCTGATGAAGCTCCTGTTTTTCTTTCAGGACATTTTTTGCTCATCTTTAGTTTAACTTCTTGTCAAATTTAGGTATAATCTTATAGGTATTTCAATGTATTTGTCACAGAATTCCAGAATAATTTGTTGTTGAATTTTGGACAACTGTTTGCAGTTAATAGGAGACATGCAATGGACTATTTTTCTGCTTACTCTAAAAACAAGTCAGTGAGGTAGCATGAATACTTCATTTTAAAATCAGTTTTTAACAGAATACTCAATGAAGCATCCAAACAATAAATATCAAAGATTGTCTAAATGTGGACACAGGAATTGTGGATTGCATATTTTGATATTATGCCATAACATATCAGTTAGACAATGTTCAATATAATGCCATGTCCAGCGGCCAAGTGTTGTATTATCATTTGGTTCCAAGCAACGAAGCCAAGTCTTTTGTAGTTGGAAGTAACACAGGAAAAGTGACTTGTGCCAAGCTCACTGAGGTCAGTATTGTATCATCCAATACTTATGAACAGCATTATTTTCCTTTTACAAAATTCACATAACCAGGAAGTTAAGAGCTTGATGAAGTCAAGGTTGGTGTGAAGATATTGTTCTCAGAAAATTATCCATCCTTCCCTCACCATAATAAAAGATTGGATGTTGAGATTAAAAGTCAAGCAAGCACAAAGCAGATAGAGTCACGGTTCTAAATATTTTGTGTTCTTTTGCATGCGATAATGGAATCATAATAGCCTTAAAATAAATTTCCAAAGGAATGTCTGTATACTTGCTCAGACACATACATGGTCATCTGCTAATTCATTAGAAAAACACAAATTACCTTTGGTCAGTAATGTTTGGTTAGTAACAAGACGGAGGACATTTAAGACAATTTACTAGTGCATACTTACAGCAACTTTTTCTATTGTTCATAGGGTTGTCACTCATACTATGACTTTGTTATTATATTTATGATGCATTGATCATTAGTCTTTTTTGTGTTTGCCTTAAGTATGTATTTAAGTACAATTGCTGTAGATTACACAATTGCTCAATTTGGGATTGCATTTAGCTTCACATTACAACCAAATCAGCATGCATACCTTTAACTGTCTTCACAAAGACTTGCTTTTCCTTACTGGAGTCCTTCTCATCCAATAGCACCCCATGAAAGATTCGTCCAAATGTGCCTGTCAGAAGACAATAAAAACATTTATTTTACGTTTGCAAAGGGGGAATAGTCAAAATTCCAGATTCAAGTGTGAATATAGAACAAATTTCACATCACTCAAAACACTATGACTGGTGTAGTGGATATGCCTCTCCTCAAAATGCTTGATCTCAGCAATATTCAACTTCCTTGACAGAAGCCAAAAAAATGAGTCAGTCGCAAAAGTTCTGCAAACATTTCCTCGACTTCAGTGATTCCGAAATATTTGGGGGTGAAAAGGCGAGGCTAAAGCATTTCTGCATCTCTTGCTAAACTATAACCATTTCTTTCCAAGTTGATACTGGGGGAAAATGCCATTTTGGTGTATTAACAACCAACTGTAATGCATCGATGCATACTCGGCCTGTGTTTGAACACGAGAGGAGAGAAAGCTTGAAAAAGGGCAAGGTTTTGAATTCCCTCCCTCCCACTTTACAGTCTGTTGAGCTTGTATAAACTTGCTGGCTATTATGATCAAACTCTACTTTGAGTAGATGTGGCCTGCTTTCACTATCAACTGTTGTCACATGTGTTTTGGCAGCATTGCTGTAAATAAAATCTCTTGCCTTTGTTTGTAGAGAACTGTAATGGCACCAATGATAACCCTGAAGCTACAACAGTGAAATCTTCCCTTCCTGGTTAATCAGATGGGATGTTGGCTTTGAGTGCTGTTTCTTCTGGGTGTCACTCTTGAGCATACTGTGCAACACTGCCCCGATGACTTGAGGGGTACTCATCGCTTTGTTGCATTGTACTGGCACCCGCAAGCTCCCCGAAAATGTACAGAATTACGCATGATATGAATGCAGAGGATGGACAGAAGGTACTATACTTATGCGTAAACATAGCCAATGTTGCGCATAAGTTAGCTTTTAGAATACTGCTGGTGTTGATAGAGCATCCTTTTTTTTACAATTACTGAAGGAAAACCAACTGCCATTTCCACTTCAGTTGTGAGGATTTTGGTAACAATCCGTTGAGTCTTTTTTGAACTTGTTTGAACTAAACTTATTTGACTGAGGTCATGCACTGCACCTTCACATACACAAGTCATTCGAAATTGCTTAAACCAAAAATATCACTGAATACTATACAATGCATTTTGCAATATTTATCATGACTGAAATACAGTTATACATACACATGCATACTGAAACAAAGAATAGTTGAATAGTAAGCAATGCCTGGAGGATGCAGTACTCATTCAGGCTTCAATTTGATCATTCTTAACCTTTTTGACAATGTTTTCATGATCCTTTAACTTACTAAGCAGCAGAAGACAAGCCTTTCTGAGATGAATAAATTCTACTTTTTGGTATGTCATTTGCAGATTCGAATTCACACATGGGGCCAGCAGCCTATGCAGAGGGGTCAAGACTTCATTTCTCCCTGGCCACTTCATCTAGCTCTTCCAGGGGAATCCTAAGGGATTCCTAGGCCACCAAAAGACCTAGTCCCTCTAGCGTGTCTTGGGTCATCTCTGCAGCCTCCTTCTGGTTGGAGGCGCCAAGGAGGCGTCTAGGAGGCATCTCACCGGATGCCCGAGCCGCCTCATCTGGCTCCTCTCGATGTGGAGAAGCAGCACTTCTGCTCTGAGTCCCGCCCAGATGAAAGAGCTTTTCAGCCTATCCCTAAGGGAGAGTCGAGACACAATGGGGAGGAAACTCATTTCCGCCGCTTGCATCCATGATCTCTTTCTTTTGGTCACTACCTACAGCTCATGACCAGGGGTAAGGTTAGAAGCGCAGATCAACTGGTAAATTCAGAGCTTTTAAGGATCATGGACTTAAATTTGAAGGTGCTTGTTTTCATCCAGCCACTCCATATTCAGCTCCTAGCCAACAGAACCCCATGTCCATCCTGAACATCTGCTACGTTGCCATGCTACATCCTAGGACTCAATGTAGCATACATGGATACTGGAGTACATAGGGCTGCATAAGATCAATCGGACACTTAAAGCCTTAATCAAGAGCTCAATGGGACTATTGAAGAGGACTCTCAAGCCAATTGCAGATAAGAATTTCAAATATGGTACACACCAAGGACTTGCACAGTCCTTCCTTGTATTCTGCATAGGTCGGAACCCAGTCAGCCAAATCGTCGATGAACTGACAATCTCAAGAGCACTTCCAGCAACAGACTCACAAAACTCTAATGAAAAGTTTCTGCCTCGTGCATCACAATGTACAATTCTACAACCCTAGTGAAATCTGTCAGAACAGAACTGAACGTGCAATCAATCCAAGTATATTCAAATATTGCTGTCATGTATATTCTTCAACAGGTATTTCCAAATTGTCAGTACATTCTCAGTAACTAATTAATCTCATTTTGTGCACGTTCTTTCTTATTCTGCATATATTTTTCATTAGTATTTTGACACAATTCTGTGGAGTTTTTACGGTAATTTTCTTATCTTTACCTTAATATTGTGACACTGTACCTGCCTACGTGCCTACCTATCAACACAAAGCTATATGCTGAGACTCGCCAGTTAACCTCACCAGCATATACAGCAGTGTTATTGGGATGTCATTTGGATTGGATATGTGTGGATGGAAAGCATACAGAAGAAGAGGATGATCACCACTGAAGGGGTTGAACTGTCTGAAGGCAGATGATCAGGACAGCTTCAAATACCTGGGGATCCCACAGGCAAAAAGCACCCATGAGAAAACAACACAGAGGTAAGCCACAGCCAAATACCTTCAGAGGGTGAATCAGGCCCTGAAAAGTCAGCTGAAGACCAAGAACAAGATCCAGGCTATGAACATCAACACCCTGCTAGTGATCAGATACACAACTGGCTTGGCCACTGGAAGAAATGGAAGCAAGAGATAAAGACAAGGAAGGCCCTTACAATGCAAAGAGGTTTCACTCAAAATCCAATTTCTTGAGGCTATACACTTAGAGTAAAACTGGAGGCCGCAGATAGTGAGAGTCAGAGCCACTATCCAGAAGGAAACCGTAAACCTCCAAGAGTGGATTAGTAAGATGGTCCCAATGATAACCCGCTAAGTAAATCCCTCAAGCAGTAGAAGCACAAGAACAAGCCTTGAACAAAAGGTTAATGAAGGTGGGGATCTACCCTACCAAAAGAAGCCCAAGGTGAAGGCTGTGCGAAGATATTCCTCCAAGTTATTCCACCAATCCAAGTTGTAAGATGCTGATCTTTTTATTAAGATGCTTAATACCAAGCTGGCCATCACTGTAAACAGGAATATCTATACTAAGTATGGGTTGGAGGTCCCTAGATCACGGAGGGGGATACCAGCAAAGGTGACCCAGAACGACCAAGCCAAGATCCTTGGAAGTTGAACATGACTTTAAGACAGACAATGCAGTGGTGGTGAACCAACTGGACAATAGTGGACAAGCAACAGAAGACAGTTGTAGTGTTGGATGTAGAGATCCAAAGTGACAGTAGCATCAGAAAGAAAGAGCACAAGAAACTGGAGAATTAACAGGGTCTGAAGGGGGAAGTGGAGGAGCTAAAGAAGACGAGGGGCAAAAAGGCAAAGTGGTTAGAGTAGTGATCAGGTCACTTGGAGCAATTACCCCCAAGCTGAGAGAATGGCTCCGGAAGTGCACAATCATGGAAACATCCTGAGCAGAACCTTCAAGCCCCCAGGCTACTGGTAGAAGACCCAAGCTTGAAGGAGACACAATATCGCTCATAGGCAGGCGTTTTTCTTTGTTTTATATTTATTATGCTAAGGAACATTTTTTTCCACTTCCACCTTATGGACATTTAAAGTCTTTATATTCCTTATGAGGACAAAGGATAAGTATAAAGGATACACTCCTACGAGTATAAAGGATAATAATTTATCCTTTATTAATCCCTGTGGGGAATTTTGTTCCCTGCAATTAACATATCATGGATGAACAATGAACAGTAGGCTGCAATCCACCAGTGCCAGGGGAGGAGTTCAGTGTCTTGCTCAGCAGCACTTTGACACACTAGGAGGAATCAGGAATCAAACCAGGAATGTTCGGTTCCAGAGACGATTGCTCTACCTCCTGCACCACACAGACCAGACATTATTTTTTGTTGTTTCGTCTTTGTGTAGACATTCAGGGGGCCAGGTTAGTTGTTGTGACTTCTTTATGTAGTTTTAGTCACATATTGTATAAAGAATAGCAACTGCTTTAAGCCTCCCTCCTTGCCTTTCTCTTTTCCTTTATACAGTGGAACCTTGAATTACAAGATTAATTTGTTCCATGACTGAGCTCATAACTCACTTTGCTCGTATATCAAATTCAATTTTCCCATTAAAATGAAATGTTGTCAAACTGTAGAAGACCCGTTTTTGTTTCGTTTTAAATAAGAAAAAATGCACTATTTTTAATGTATAAAAAATAAAATAGAATTTAAAGAAATAAACGGGTTTTATTAGGTGAAGAGCGGGCAAAAATGCTGACAGGGGCGTAGGGTTTTTTTTAGGAAGAGGTTGGGGTAGTTCATTTGTGCTCTATTGCTTAACATACTAATCACTTTGCTACTAATACTACAATACATTGCTACATTTTATTTCCACGCTATAGTTTATTGCTAAACTTAATTTAGCAACAGAGTAATTGCCAGTCCCCTTTTTTAAAATGATCTGGCTTTGAATGACTCTTCTAATGGCCAATCCACAGCACTGACATCGGTATCAAACACTCCACTCATTACTCAGATCCCAGTTCATATGTCAGAAAACTCCCAATTTGAGGCACTTGTAAGTCAAGGTCCCACTGTACTTAAGATTCTGAGCAAAATTAAAAACCCGATAACCCAAATTTACAATGCAACTTGTATTCGGAATCTCTCTGAAATGACTCTGAGAGTTGATAGTTGACGGATTCTGATAGTTCTCTATCCGGAAAATTGCCAACAAAAGAATCCTTTATGTATTTTATAAAGAACACTAAAGAATAAAGGGAAGAAATAGGAAACAGAGGAGACGGTTACCTTCATGCAAGACATCTCTCAAAGTGATTCTCTCCCTCGAAATGGCAATGTCTTTCACTTTGGCTTTAGCCTCAATCAGAGTTACACTCCTCAGGTCATTTTTCTCAATGCGGAATGATGGGTAACCTGTGAGGAAAACAGATCCAAATGTCAAAATAGCATTTTTATACAGTTTAACATGTTATCACAACATGATTCTTAAAAACAACTTGAGTAGCTTGTTTCACTTCACCTGTAACAAATTGATGTTTTGTGCTAACTTAATACCTAAATTCACCAAATCATACAGAATTTGAATTTTGTGAACCATTTAAAAGAAACAGTCTGCAATCCTGTACAGTGTCCTAAAAATGTTGCATTAAAAGCACATGCAAAGTCCTGTACTATGGCACATCAATTTCATTACCATCTAATGTTGACTTATTAGCTCTCAGCTTTACAGAAATGAGCCCACAGACGAACATGATAAAAATATGAACCTTTTTGATCTGCATACTGTGTGTAAATAGCATATTAGTGATGCAAGAGAACTTTCTAAAACTGCTGTCTGCAGTTCTCAATTGTGAATAGGGCTGTGCCGGTCCTGGGTGCAGCTGCATGGTAATCTTAGATTAAGATTGGTGGCTAAATCTGATGCAAAACTCACAGCCCCAAACAATCTCAAGATTAAGTTAGTGGCAATACATATACATTTAACCCAAACAATAACAGTCTGTTTACACGTGTGGTACTGTATCAAAATTACCCTGTTGTGCTCTGGATGTGAGATCTGGGAGCGATGGATTCAAGGTTTTACTTAAATGTCAAGATGCTGCTAAAAAGGAAAATCAACATGCTTTAGTATGTCAGTGAAACTTATATGTTTAAGACTGTTGTTTGCAATGAAAAATTGACTAATGGGTTAATGCTGTCTCCTAGAGGCTATTTACCACGGGTAAATCCTAAAGAATCTTTTAAGATTTAAGATTAAATGGACCAATTAAAACACAAAACACTACCACAGCAGGCATCATGTTAAAGAGCTATTTCGCCTTAATTTGACACCCTAATAGCCAGTATGGTCTCAAAATCCAGGTTAAATGTATGCAGTTGCAATATATTTATTTTCATACTAAAATGAAAAAAAATGAAAAAAATATTTCACTTGAAAATAAGGGCAGCACAGTGGTACAGTGATTAGTAGATTGGATCCTCCCACACTCCGAAAACATGCAGGGGGTCAGTTGGTATACCCTGGAAAAATTGCCCAAATGTGTGAATGAGAGAGTGAATGGTTGTTTGTCTATTCATGTAGCCCTGTGATCGACTGCCGACCAGTCCAGAGTGTATCCCGCAACTCGCACAATGACAGCTGGGATAGGCCCCAGCATCCGTGCAACCTTGACTGCAGGAAAAGTGGTCAATAATGGATGAATGGACGGTATGATGTGACAAGTAATTTTTTTGCACAATTTTTCCATTTCTTTTTAGTCGAGATGATAGTTATAAATATCAGAAAGAGGCATCTGAAAAATTGTATTGTATTGCTTCCTTTCAACCACATTCATTATTTTAAAAGTAACAGTTGATTTTTTTGGAGAGTTCTATATCACTTTATTAATCATCCTAGCATAAAAAGTGAATTAAATAGAAGACTGAACTAACCAATGCTGGAGCCTATCTTAGCTCTCATTGGGCCGGCCGGCCCGCCCGCCCGCCCCTATCTTAGCTCTCATTGGGCCGGCCCGCCCGCCCGCCCGCCCGCCCGCTCACTCACTCACTCACTCACTCACTCACTCACTCACTCACTCACTCACTCACTCACTCACTCACTCACTCCCTTTCTGCAGATTACAATGCAATAATTACTGTAAATGTGGTGTAGGATTTCACAAATAATATGGTGGTTTAAGCAGTAGAATTGGCAGGGGAAAAACAGACTAAAAATAGTTACATGATTATTAATAATGGTGTGGAGTAAAGATGGATAATATAAAGCAAAGAGGGTTACTGTGAGTGAAAGATTTTCTTTCAGGGCGTCACTGGAACTTACTTCTTGTTTCATTGGGGGGAGCGCCAGCATTTTGGAAAGTAGAGGCAGCAAGTTGCAGTATGGGTGCAGAACCAGTGTGATTATCTAGTGCCAAGAGAAGAGGGGAAGAGAAAATGATGTAGAGTTGAAGACAGATTTAATGGATCACTTATTCAAACATGATAATCTGAATGAAGCAACAGTAAATGGGCTCAACTTATAGTGCCTTTACAACCTCCGTTTCAAAGCACTTTCCACAAGACTGTATTTGACATTTGGGACACAACCAATAGTGGCAGAGCTGCCATGCAAGGCGCTGAATAGACCATCAGAAGAAACTTTGGGTTTGGTCTACCAACTGAGCTACAGCTGTCCTGATTTAATTGCCTATGCCCACCTCTTACAAGAATATCCATCAGACTAGACAATCTTGCAAATTCAGTAAGCACCAGTCAGGAGGTGAAGAAAGTAATTATGAGATGAAGAAAAGGCAAGAAGGTCAAAGCTGAGATGGTACTTGTATCCACAAGAGGGCAATAATGGATCATGCAGAAAGGCACAAAAACAGTTGGTTTTGCCCTTCATTGGGTTGGCACTCCTGCAGCAAACTGCGAAGATCTTGACAATTTCAGAAGCATGTTTCATTCCCTTCACAAGTTATGTAGTCTGCCTGCAGTTAAGAAATGCATAGGGGAATGGTGTTTGATTTACAATGATCAGTGCTGTTTTACTTAAGTCGCATATGTTCTTTTACTTTGTTTTATTTTTGTCCTGAATTTTGAAAAAGTCAAACAAAACAAATTAGTCATGTCATTATTAAGTTAACAAAAAGAAACTAGGTTTGGGCAAAAACTTGGAAGTTATGGAAATCTGACGTGGCTATTTTTTGGTAAAAATATTTCTAGACATCACCACAAATTAAAGTTGCATTATATTGAATAACCATAAAAGTACCACATTTAGACATTTCTTACTCGAATTTACACCTGAAAATTCTGATTATAAATTGTTTAGACTGAATAAATAAGTCACAATGCAGATTCGTACTTTACTTAAAATGTTATTAAATAGGCCGCTTCCCATTCCTATTGCTATTTTTTTCTCTGATTGAAAAGACAAGTTCAAAAGTGTTAGTGACAACTATTGTTAAAATAAACAAAATAAGTCATATGAGAAAATGGCAAATGGTAGTGCTGCAAGATCCTGCAGGTGTGCTGAATGTCAAAGCACTGCATGCAGTAAAATGAAAAGACCCCACAAAAAAGGCTTTCATTCATTATAACTGAATGTATGTTGAGTTTAATCAAAGAACGGTCATGAAAAAAATGATAGTGGTCGCGTTCCATGCAATGTGAAACTCCTTATTCAGAATTACTTCTTGTTTTATTTAGTGTGGCACAAGAAAAATGACATTGTTATTATAAAAACACGGCAACTTGAATAATTGCTACTACTAAATCATTCATTTGATCTTGCCCCAAAAGACAACACAGTATCTCTACTCACTCTACTCCTACACCATTCACATTACACCAAAGACATGTGTGCCCCTTACTTGGCCTTTTTTTGGTACAATTTGCAAGTACAAATAAGCCAGTTTTGTTAATCCCACATAAGAGGGATCGCTTTCTTTAAACACTAAATATTATAATATAGTCTCCCTGGTTAACAACAAAAGAAAAGAGGCACAAGGTACCACATCTACACTTTTGTTTGGTACAATTAGTAGAAGAAAAGATACATTACTAAGTTTTATTATGCCAGCCTTAGATAAAATATTTCATTACTAATTATAAAAAGTAATGCCTAGTGATGAAGAGATAAATTGCACCACCTGCCATAACTTTCCATTTTCCATTAAAACGGCTAAAACTCCATAGCATTTACAATGGATGCTAACCAAGAAATCAAGGGCAGGGTTAATAATCACACTGCTACCAAACCTCAACTATACGAATACCTCTTCAAGAGAACTGAGTAGATATTCAAAACAGCTATTTGTTTGGGTTCTTTACCAAATTCTATTAGTTGCTTGTTTTGCTGCACTTAGATGTACAATACGGCTAGTGAGTCGTCCTCTGTTAAAAAGTAACACTAAAGAAAGGTGAAATGGTGAATACTGACTGATAAACAAATAGCAACAAAGATTACCCATCCATTTTTCTATCAAATGATATCACTTGAGCAAATTAGGTCATTCAAAAGCAGTAATAATATTTGGAGAAGCATTCAACATTTTAAGATGATAGTGTCAAAAGAGTCTAACAAGCTTTGACCTTCTACAGGTTATATGTTTTGTTCTATATGATAATAATGTAACCGTTGTTTCTTATCATCAATCTGTTGAAAATGTGATATTTGTTAGTGTTCTTCCAGTCTGGAATGAAGTGCCTTACTATTGACTGGCGCAGCATTGTTTGGTGTATCAGCTCTCAGGTACTGCGTGGTCTGGGTAGATGGCTGAGACAGGCCCTGCGAGCTTCCACTGTCACTCACACTGAAAGACAAAGTAAAATGGACTACATACTCTGTGGCATTTTTGGACTCAGTGAATTAATTTATACAGGCGATAAGAACCTTAACTATGTTTTATATGTCTGAAGAAAAGATATACGACTCCAATGTCTGAAGGAATGTTTTCCTGTATTGCTGTATTGTTATTGCCATGAGACCATACAATTCATCTACCCTGGTTGATCAGTCAGGATGGAACTGCAATGATAAGACCTCTAACATCTCCTTGCACTCCATCCCAACATATTCTAATATTATTGTACTGTTGTCATATGTCCATTCTAAAACTGTCAGTATTTTCTAAGTAATGTATTCATCTCATTCTGTGTATATATTTCATTCCTTTTCTGTAAGTAAATAATCCATTCTTCATGTCTCCATACATATCTACATTGTACACATCATTACAGGATATATCATACCAACATATTTTCAGAAGCATTGCAGCATTACATATAACAAAACCACGTGACGGATTACATAATTCTGAAGATATAAAAGAAGAGGACACTATTGAGACACTGGTTACTGACATCTTTATGTTCACTTGAGGTAGAATTTTATATATATTTGACTTTTTTCATACATCTTCAATTTTCTGTTGAAATTTCACTTTCATGCAAAAATAAGGACTTTAATTACAAGTGTCACGTGTCTAATAGGGTTGAATTTATTTGGGTTGTTTTTTAAATAAAGATCAAAAAACGGTGGAGGAATACCGTGATACAGTTCAAATTTTATACCATTTTATATGGTATTTCTTTAGATTATTTGTTCTATCTACTTCCCTACTGATGAGCTTAACCTTGAGGGGGCCAGCAAACATAAGATGCGAACCTGTCTTCCATCTCCACTCTCTTCATGCTGTGAAGGTGTAGGACTGCCAGAATGATTGCAACAAGGAAGATAACAATGCAGCAAACACTAACACTTATATAGAACACCTGGGTGGAAGTGGTTGGGGTGGTAACACCATCTACTGGGGAAAACAAAACATGTTGACAATCAGCAGATAATCCACATTTTGGATGAACATTACATGACAAGAGACAAATACAAGGTGACCCAACAAAAACCTTCAGTTTCTTCTATCATAAAAGAAGCAGTGACAGACACGAAGCGAGTGGGCTTCGAGGAGGATGAGAATGTTAGAGCCGAGGCACTGGTGGCCAGAATTCAGTCTCTAAGTGCTTATCTCAACTTTCCTCTAAAAGCTTTAGAGTGCCCGAGGATTATCAGGTCTACCCAAGCAGAATGGGGAAAACCCACTAATGTTCCTTTTTTTTTAAAGGAAAGGCTGCAAAAAGGGCATGAATGGTTCCGACTGGAGAAGAACAAACACTCTACAGATTAGGGGCTGATAAAAGTGCGCTTCATTACGAAAGAATCTCTTCCTCTGGGCTCTTCCATCACTGATGGGTAGTTAAGGTAGAGTGCAATGCCACAGATTGCAAGCCCACATATGTCAAGACAATAAATTAAGCTGGCAGAGGATAAGTAAAACAGAACATGGAGATAACAGCTCTTACGGTCAGGCTGCTGAAGACTGTGGTTGTTGAGGGAAATGTGTATCTTTGGATCTGAATCTATTCCTCGGAAAGAAGAAATAATTAGAAAGTCATGTTTCACACATTCAAAAAGGTATTTTTCAAAGCACTTTTTCTAAACAAAAAAAAACAAACAAACAATTTAAGCCTCAAATAATACTTAAGACTAAGGAGTCCAAGGATTAAGGAACTTAAATTATTACAATAATGCTTTCAGACATCTTAATAAAAGGCACATCTTGCACTATGATTTTTTTGTATGGTTTAACTTCAAGTCAGTGTTCTGAGACCAGAGACCTCAAATCACAACTCAAGTAAGACTGTGTTTTCTCTCAAAGAGTACGCAAACAAGAATGAAAATGTCACTTTATATCATATTATTTTGAACAACTGTCACTCAATCTCAGGAATCAACAATACTTGTGAATTGTAAAATAAGCCAAAAAAACTGAAAATAAACACTCCTTGGTACAAGTAACAAATTTCCCACAGAATGTGAAGGACAGATTTAAAGACTTAATGATACACTAAACACAAACACTAGTTTTTCAGCCATTCACATGTACTAAAAAAGTTTTTGATAAAGCAGGAATATATGGATCAATGAAAATAAATGTACTTAGGTTGAAGATTAATGTGTTTGTTTTGAGGCTTACTTTTATGGCACATTTTCCTCCTCTTGAAGTTGAGAACTGTGAAGTTGTTGGCATGGAAGGTGAGATTGAGCTGCACCGTCAAAACGGCCTCTCCGTCTATCTTGCCAGAACAGTAAAGGTCCACTCTAAAAACTATTCAGACAGACAGACACATCACACAAATGCATAACAGTAATACAACTTTCAGTGAAGGTGGGACTTTGTAGGACATGCTGGCAGCCAATCTTATTCTATCTGGTATCTTCTTCCATAAACATGAGTTTTATCTTTGTTAATTAGAAGGGGTTTGAGTGAATCTACACAAGGAAAGTATCTGACAAACCAGAGGGAACGCGGGGGACCTCCCCTTGACTGGAGATATTTGTTTGTGGTTGGTTCATTACAATAGGGTTCTCCACATGAAAGCCAAGGTAGTAATCCACCTGTGAGCAAAAAGCACAAATAAAATAAATTTGTTGTTGTATAAATGGATTGTCATGTATATGAATAAATGCAAACTGTCAGAATTTCATTATGCAAGGCTGTACCTTTGTCTTGGATTGCCAAGTGAAGTGTAGGCTGTTGGTCTCAATAGGCACAAGGAGTACGAAGGAGAGTGCATGGTGATTCACCACATCATCTCGCACATAGTAGAGTTCTGCATCCAAGCCTGTGGAGATATAGCAGATCAAAGTAACCCCAAATGTTTTAAACAGTGTTGTAAAACAGACAGAATATTGCAGGAAAATAGCTTCCAAACTTTCTACAGAGCAAACTGAGGTGACGGCAAGGGATTTTTTTAATCATGGCAAAATGCAGATATATAGGAAGGCTTAAAACAAAAAGTAATGCTGATATTATTGGATTTTAGTTTAAGACATCTGACAGAGGTCGCAAATAAATTTCAATTTCTTATAAACTCAGGTGCTTATTTCCGTAAATAAAGGACATAACAAATGAGAATCACAAAACAGATAAAATTGCTAACTGGATTAAGTATGAAAAATTGAAAATTGTAAAATAATGAAAAAAAAAAATAATACAGCCAAACTGCACATTAGTTCTCATTGGTGGAGTTCTCCATCCATCCATGCATGCATCTTCTATCGCTTATGCAAGATCAGGTCATGGGGGCCCTGCCAAAGCAGAGAGGCCCAGACTTCCCTCTCCCCCGGCTACTTGGTCCAGCTCTGCTGAGGGGATCACAAGGCATTCCAAGACAAACCTAGAGACGTAGTGCCCCCATTGTGTCCTGGGTGTCCCCCAAGGCCTCCTCCTGGACATGCCCGGAACACCACACCAGGGAGGCGTCTAGGAGGCATCCTAACCACATGGCCTAGCCACCTCATCTAATTCCTCTCCACATGGAGGAGCAGTGACTACTTGGAGACCCTCCCGTATGGCCGAGCTCCTCATCCTACCTTTATGGGAGAGCCCGGACACCCTGCAGAGAAAGCTAATGTCAGCCGGTTGGACCCTTGTTCTTTCAGTCACGACCCACAGCTCGTGAACATGGTGGGGGTAGGAAAGTAGATCGGCCGGTAATTTGAGAGCTTTGCCTTGTGGAGCAGACTAGTGCAGAATCTGCATCACTGCTGACACCACAATAATCCACCTGACACTCTCCTGTTCCATCTTTCCCTCAGTTATGAACAAGACCCAACAATAACTGAACTTCTCCACTTGAGGCAGGACCTTCTCCCTGACCCTGAGTAGGCACTCCACCTATCTTCATTTGAGAACCATGGTCTCAGATTTGGAGTCCATGGTCTCAGATTTGGAGGTGCTGATCTTCATCCTGGCAGCTTCACATATCGCTGCAAACACAGTTTGCATCACATCATCATCATAAAGCAGAGACCCAATCCTGAGGTCACCAAACCAGATCCCCTCAACACCCTCGCTGCAACTAGAAATTCAACAGAAGATCCAACAAAACCAACAAAAGATCATCATCATCATCATCATCATAAAGCAGTGACCCAATCGTGAGGTCACCAAACCGGATCCCCTCAACACCCTCGCTGCGACTAGAAATTCTGTCCATAAAAATTATGAACAGTATTGGTCACAAAAGACAGCCCTGAAGGAGTCCAACCCTCATCAGAAAGGAATCCGACGTCAATTTGCCGCACCTGCCCGGCACCTCTCACCAGGGGGAACTCCAAAATGGAAAAGAGTCAAACCTCTCTAAAGAAGCCTGTTCCAGAGCCGCCCAAGCCGTCAGGTGAGTCCGAATAGATCTAGCCGGAACCTCTCAGTCTCGTACACTAGCTCAGGCTCTTACCCCATGAACATTCCATGTTCTTTGAGCCTACTTCTATAGCTGCAAATTGGACCACCAAGGTCCCCTGCTCCAGCCACCACCCAGCTCACATTGCACCCGACCCCCATGGCCCCTCCTATGGGTGGTGAGCCCAAGGGAAGGAGGACCCACATTGCCTTTTCAGGCTGGGCCTGGGCGAGCCCCCATTGGTACAGGCCCGGCCACCAGTCAGGCACTCGTCATCAAGCCCCGTCCGATTTTCAGTTCTGATTTTGATATTTATAGGTTTATTTTTGAGCAAAAATAATGTTTTTGTTTTATTCTATAAAACTACTGACAACATAACTCCAAAATTCCAAATACAAATATTTTCATTCACAGTATTGATTTGCAGAGGATGAAAAACATGTTTTCAGGCCTCAAATAATGGGAATATACAAGTTCATATTAAACAACACATTACCAATGTTTTACCTGAAATGTCAGAAATCAATATTTGGTTAGTAACCCTGATTTGCTGTCACAGCTCTCATGCATCTTGACATGCTCTCCACCAGTTTTTCACATTGCTGGTAGACTTTATGCCATTCCTGATGCAAGAATTAAAGCAGCTCGGGTTTATTTGATGGTAGAAACAGGTGTAGTTGTGTTGGAATTCAAGATGCTGATTTCTAAAAAGAAAAAATAATGCGGTGGCCTCTTAATTTTTTCAAATTCTGTATATATATATGAAGTGCAAATCTTTCATTCAAATTACAATTGTTTACCATTAGTAACTTTGTTGTAACTTGTAATTTATTGAAAATTGTCTTCATTTCTAAGGTTTATCTCTTGCAGTTCCTTGGTGTAATTATCTTCACAATCATTTTTGTTTGATATTTCTTCTTATTTTAAAAATGTCATTTCTAGAACATTTAAATATCACATGTTATTCCATTTGGAGGAATCATTTTAAATTGAATTTAAAGAGGAAAAAGGTTATAAACAGATCAAGAAACAAAAACAATTAATTAACCAACAATTCACCTTAAAAGGTGAAAAGATGAAATGACAATGATCGGAGGCAGACAAAGACCACAATCACTATCATTAATGTTAAATGAAAACAGTGCCTAATATGTATGGATATCCTAAGTCAGTGGTCTCCAACCGTTTTTGTACCAGGGACCAGTTTTATGCATAGAAAGGTTTCCATGGACTGGTTAGAGGTGTGTGGATTCAAATAATAAATCCTTTTGTCAATTCACAGTATTTAATCTGAATATAACCATTACACTTCATATTAGACAATTACAATATTAAGTGTGGCAGTGAGGCGAAGGAGGAAACAGTAGTTTTTCAAAATAAGATCCAGACGGTCTAATGAAAAATGTGTAATTTGTACCAAGAAAGATTTTCTTTGCAGACTGTTACCAAATGATCGGGACCGGGGGATTGGAGACCACTGAACCAAATCACAGGCAATTTGATTTTAACTTCTGAGGATATTCTAAACTGATGATCATCATTATTTTTACACAAATTAAGAGAATATTCTTTTGAAAGAATTGGGTTCATGCTTCAAAGTCAATTAGCTTGGAGTCTCTATAAAGTTTAAATGATGTACTGGCATGGAGTATGACCCACAATCTTTCCTAGCTCAATTAATATGGATTTCTTGTATTATACTGTCACTCATCTGTAGATTTAGATACCCACCCAAATACAAGACAAAACTCATCTGCTAGAACTTCAGAAATGTTACCGCTCAAGTGAAAAACTTTCAGCTTGATTGTTTTAAACCAAGCAAACTAAAGTAGGCAGGGGAATAATTAAAAGGAAGAAGAAGCCTGACAGACGAAAAACATACGCACATACCATCCAAAATATGTCAATTTAGTTGTTGATATGTACATAGCTGAAGAGTTACAAAATTTATCCTTGAAACATTTTTCTGTAACAAGGATCTTGCATCAAACAACTCTAATGTGAGTCAGTAAAATCGCCAACTAACGCCTGAGGCAGTACTTTCAATTCTTGAAAGCCTGTATCTGTCAGAATGAGGTCTGTCAATAAGTCCCTTGGTATCTATTTTAAAGGTAGCGGAAGAATGTGCCCAGGCTCCCCCAATAACCTCAGGGGTTTACAGAGCTCTGGCTCAGACCTTTCTTACATCAACTCAATTGAAAACATCTCAAAGGCAGTTTTGGCAAGGGGCATTATACAAGAGGACATCATAGCAAGGCTATTACAAGTGTTCAGTGTTTAAATATAGCACACAAGTAAATATGCAGAAAGGAGGGTACTATGATATAAGCTCATACTACTTCACTTGACACATCTTGAGATTTTCTGAAAATAACTATAGAATTTGATGAGACTTAAAAATGTCTGAATGGGAAAGATAATATAAAAGTGGCAAACATTCCCTACACATTTCAGTTCGTAAAAGTCTAAGCACAGAGGTTGTTATTCATGTTCTAAAAGAAGGGTTGAAAAAGCCAGCTCTAACATCCTCTCACAGCACAGGGGTATTAAAATGAATCAAATTTTTGATACTCATTTTCTGGAACCACTTGTGTTAGTTAGTGTGTTGGTTGGTCCAGTCATTTGTTTTTGCTAAAGATGGTTCTCTATTGATTCACGAGGGAAGGCATTGAATGTAAAATACTCCACTAGAATTAGCTTTAAAATATCTACAATACCTGTAGCTCTTGAAAACCATATTCAATAAAACAAATATGCAGTATGTCCAAAGACCTGGGGCATCCATGACATCAGCGGACGCACCAGGTAGAGATTCAAATTGGTCCTCAAAACACCAACATCTCAGAGTCTGCTTTTTTAAATTTCCTTTTCAATAGTTAGCTCAGCCAGATATATCAACTTACTTATATTGATTAATTTTAGTGTTTGCAAAGCTTGTATTTAGACCGATAAGGCAGCAGTCTAAAGGTTAAGACTTCAGTGATATGAAAAAAGACATATTTTGCCATGAGGAGATGTGGCTTCCATTTGCAAAATTAACTGTTGAGGTGTTATAGCTAATTTGCTATATATATATATATATATATATATATAAAGACTATACAAGATTTCTAAATGCTGTAAAAGAAATGACATTAAGTTCTATTGCACTGCAAGAGGAGTGACTCCCTAATGCTAAATGAAAAAGCTATTGAAAATCATGTAAAAGCAATCAGCCTAATACAGACACATAATTCTGTCAAGAAATAATTGCCTCTCTTATGTGTGCTTCTCTTGCATTATCTTTGGTCTTGCTGATTTTATGGCAACTAAATGAGGCACCCATGGCCAGAGGCTGTAGACTAGTGTGAACTGGGGCTTCAGAACTTCCTAACACAACACGCTGGTGGTGCACCCTGAACAGGAACAACTTCAGAACAGGACAGAACAGAATTCTTGAGAATGCCAACAGGAGACTGAGAGCGCAGGCCCCCATTTCATTGTAAGACCAAAGACAGGGAGTAAGTGGCTCCTGTGATTACAAAAACAAAAAAAAAAAAATGACTCAATCGTTTGGTTACTTGGTGGTAAAACAAAATAAATATGTGTGCTTGTAAACAAGATTCAAAGTTTGCCACATGATGAAATATGAAGCTACAATATAATCCCACTTCACTGGGGTACAAAAGCAGATTTTATAAATGCTAATGGGAAATAATTCTGTTTCAAATTCTCAGAAGGGTATGTGTTTGAGGGGCCATTTCCTACTAGACAAGATACATTGTGTTGTAAAGATATAATCCAGGCTGAGATTATAACAGAGATAGTGAGAGCTTGAGAAAATTATAATACACATCCTTTTTTTAAAGTTATTTTAGATCTAAAAGCAGCTGTTTTTCAGATTGGGCATATATATTTTGATCATGTATTTTTTTTGAATACATTAAAATGACATTGGATTGTTGATCATAGATCATATAGTGTAGTGTTGCCAAATCAAAACTCACACTAGCAGTGTGTCTATCTGTGGCTCTATCATGTGGTTTAGTACCTTTAATTTGATTGTAAAGAGATGCATTCATGACTCAGAGGAGGATTAGGGCTACTGGATTTCCATGCTGGAGTTAACAACGGCATGAATCAGTGCTGTTTTAAACCAAACCTAACTGCTCACTGACACATTTAGTGCAGGGCACAATTAGCATTATTATTCCATGCTCATCTGTACTAAAAATACTCCTATTTATATACATTTAATATCACAAAGCCATCATTATGTTGACTCTTAGGTGTTGGCCATGGCACAGGGATAATAATAAAATCTGTATTTCATAAATTTAATTTTGAGGTCAACAAATAAAATAAAAAAATAGATCACATATAATCAGAGGACTCACTAATGATGTATGAAACTAAATAAAAAAGAGGAACAACACAACAGAAAATCTCAAATTACTGTTCACAAACTCAAAACAACTTGGGCTGAACATATGGGCCAAGATCCAATTCATAGACAAAACATAGTTTCTTTTTATGTTAAGTGAGCTAGTACTAGAACATAAATAGACTACTGAAACATTTGACTTGTAAAATGTAAAGAAAATATGGATGTCGTTGAACAATGGCATGAGCAGCAGCATCGGGTTTTACTTGTGTCTATTAAGATCACAAATGGTGGAATGCCCAGGCAGATGAGATGATAAATGTGAGGCCATGAAGGAGCATTAACTGACTATCATTTTGAACAAAGCAAGTGAGTCAACAGCTAATGGGAGTCAAGGATACTACTGAGAGATATACAAAATATGAAAAAATGTTGAGCAGGAAAAAAGAGGAAGACCAAATAGGAGCTTTTTGGATATATTGAAAGAGGACATGAAGTTGGGTTTGAGAAAAAAGAAAGCAGAGAATAGAGTAGGATGGAGGCAGATGATAAACCCATGAAGGCAAAAGCCAAAAGCAAAAGGGGAGGGTAGACAGAGGTGGAATATCCATGAGCACAGATGGATCTCTTCAATAAATTACATGATTAAAATTTGTTTATTTTTCTTTTAGGTTTCTTGAGGTAAAGAAATAACACTAGCTTTTGTTTAGAGCGCAGCACATTATCAAACACATTACCCCAAACAGGGTTATCAAAATGAAACCTTTTTATTATACAGAAATGCAAGAAAATAAAAGGAATGAATGTGATGTTTTTGAAAATAAACTTTGAGCATCAAGCCTAACTAATAAATGCCACAGGTTTAAACATTCCTGCAATCAATAACCTGACATCCAATTGTAGCTCAGAAACAGTCCTGACAAAAGTAGGTTGTTTGAACTATTAACCTTGATTTTAAAAATCTATTGTGCCAGTTAGATCGGGTGCTTATTCAAGTGGTTCCTTCAGGTTTACCATCTCCTTAGTGTGTTGACCTGTCTTCAATTTCCTGAAGAATAAACAGCAACTAACGACATACTTCAAGAACATATTTGACAGACAACATTCATGCAGTGTGACCCACAGATGGCTCAAAGGTTTAAAAGTCATTATTTTCCATTGTAATTAAAGACAATTTGCTTGCAGAATTTAGCAAGTGCTTCTAGCCTTCAGTTTTAAAAACAAAGCAGGAATGAGTGGTCATGAAAAAAATGTGGTAAAAGGAGCAACTGCTTAAAGAGTTGGTTTGGGATTGACAAGGAAGGGCAGGATAAGAAAACGCACATATCACAGGGACATACCAGGTTGGAAGTCTTGGAAAGGCACATAAGGAGGAGTGAGAGTGAGTACATTGGTAGAAGGATGTTGGAAATGGATCTTCCAGGCAGGAGGAAAATGGAAATACCAACTGGGGGATTTGTGGATGTGGTTACGCAGGACTATAGCGAGTGTGTTGCGACTCCAAAAGGGTGGAGGAGCCAAAAGAAGTGCCAAATGCTCTATCTACCCCTTTATCTCTACAGAGTAAGATATATGATCATTCATTTCAAGTGAAACCATATAGGCAGAATAAATACAATAAAATAATTTTCTAATATACTGACATAATTAGTCTGACTCTATTTTCATTTGTCTATGAATGTTCTAAGTCATATAGATCAAGATTGATACAAGGGGTTTCTTCAGTTCTGAAGACGTGAACTGAACTGAATTGAGGAAGCCACTCAGAGGACAGGTTTTAAGTCTTAAACAAACTAAAACCAAGTACAGTTGTCACAACAAAATTTGACAACAACTATATTTTTTATTCAAGATTTACTTGAAAATCTTGATGTATGTGAGGTATGAGAGAAGGGGATGCTGAGGATGGGATTAAACGGGGGCAGACGATTGGCTGTGGCGATCCCTGAAGGGAACAGCCGAAAGGAAGAGGAAATACTGTATCAATTCAGTGACTTGTCAGTATTCAGACCCATGCCCAAATGTATAAACATGTCTTAAAACATGCTTTCTATAATCAGACTTCCTGGCTGATTACTTAGAATTTAAATAAATTGTTTTACGCTGAACATATCAGTAGCGAAATGAGAGCGATTCAACATTCGGATTGGAAAAAAGTATTTCCAAAACATAATAAACATATACACACTTATAGATACAATACAATAAACAAATATTAAGACATGTTTATAATGACAAATTCATCCTAGTAATACAGCTCTATAGGAGATGATACTGTTTCACAAAATGAATGCCAAGGCTGCTTTGGTACTTTGCACCCGCAGCTCCTGAACAGGTATCCTAATGAGGACACATAATGGAAAAGAAGAATATTACTCAACTACATTCTTCATCTCAATCTGATCGCTTTTAAAAACCAAATACCTAAACTGTTCATTAAAACACGAATCTGTGTCCTCTGCCCAACCCTCCCCTTATTTTATCTTTAGATGATTATGACAACAGGAAATGTTGTCTCTGAATCAAAAAGCAACTGTGGCCCTGCTATTTTATGTGGTAAAGAAAGTTTTAATATTTATTGAAAGGGATTTATCAAAATTTCCATGTACCTTTACAAAAATTTATGGTGTCATATATCAGACAAGGATTCAGATTTTGAGACCAAGCTAATAAGCTGAGGGTTTAAAGCTTACACTGTGTACAGCCCCTAAGTCATATGCAAATTTAATGCACTGGTTGTCTGCTCTAATTTTATAGATCAAACACAGTGTATGCTTTCATTTCAGCCTTGAAGTTTGCAAAGGGTCTCATTGGAATCGAGTGGTTTGATAGTTACCACCATGAAAAAACCCTGAGGCGACACTTAAGATGAGCAGAATCCTCATCAAAATTATGTTACTATGGATTAGAGTGGCTGGACAAAATAAAGGCAATCGTCTTAGAACAGTTTGGTAAGTATTCTTTGTCCTTCTTTGATTGTGTTGTAGCTCTATTTTTCCTTTATCCAGAAATGTTCATGCTAAAATATCTTATTTTAAAGCCTTATCATACTATAATTGACTGTAAATCAACTACATTTAGAAGATGCATTTGAGAAGATATTTACATATGGGAACTGTTGAACATGTGTACCTAATAGAAGTGGTTGAATGTTTTTTTCAATGTGTCTCACAAAAATCAAAAATGAGGTTGATGCCCTCCAGCCCCATACACAGTTTTTCCAAGCACATAACTTCAACACACATAGTTATCAACAACATATGTTCAAATGGAGATTCACACACAACAACAAAAGCCTTGGTCTGAGAACAGAGTATCTACTATAACATGAATGAGAAAAAAGGGCACCAAAATAGTAAAGTTATTTCCAGGTCAAAAACTTGAATCCTTTGACACTTGGTCAAAATAATAGGCAATCTGAGCAACTAAAAAATGGCCATAATCCAGTCATACAATTGTGACTGCACAATATGAACTTCCTCTTACAAAAAATAATTTTGCCCCACTACTTCTAACATAATCATTAACATTGTGGCACTTGTATGATACACTTCTGAAAAAATCTCAGGTGAAAGCTATATCAACAGCTTAGATGCGGTAACAGTACTGCATCTTTGACTGTAGTACAAAGTGTGGCCATCCATTTCATCATATTTGACCAGACATCCTTGATGGAGACTAAAAAGTATTCAATTTCAAAACAACAACAATAACAAATATGTCAATCACATTACTTATTTTTCTTAATTTATGACACCTTTGTACGATAAAGCTCAGGACTCACTCAATTAATGTGGGTGGGACAGTTACACCTAAACTGTCTCTTGATCAAATTATGGATGAGAGTAGACACAGTCATGACATGCTCTCCTTTCTAGTATTTCTCATGTGTTTCGAGGTAACTATAAGTTAATACAGATGTGGTAAATGATCTCCTATCTTTCAAATTTAGTCACATTCTGCTGTTGATGAGGCTCTTGTATACAACAATATTGTATCCTACAGACAACCGGACCAGTGTAATGTTGCCCATAGCCTGGACTTGAAATTAATCTTCTATCACATATTCCAGTCTGACCATAGTAGTTGACGTTGTCTCAACATCATTACTGCCCAACATCATTTGTGAACGCACAAATAGCATCTCGCCATTACTTTCAAACTGTGTTATTAGAGTTACTTCCATAATATTGTGTATATGCAATAGAATCAGTAAAGCAGTCGTTAACTATCCAGCATACTACACCTTGAAAAAACACAATTCACTACACGATTTCTAAATTAAGTATCAATCAATTACTTTTAATTATTGCACAACTGATGCATTTCAAAAAACAATGTTTCAACATTGTATGTTGTCCAGTTGGAATTTAGTTTTTTTTTTAAACGATGAGTAATCGGATCAAAATGTAAGGCTGTTCCATCAGCCAGGGAACATTATTATAGGTGAACATCTAGCTGATATTCCTTATTTTGAAAAAAAAAAGATGTGAAAATGAACTTTTAAGTTCTTAAACTAAAGCACAGCAGCAGTGTGAAGGCCACATTGGTAAAACTGCCCCACAACACTCGAAGGCACGCAGTTAGTAGACCGCTAGCTTATATCCAGGACATGCAACGACTTTTCTTACCAAAAAGCTTCTGCACTTCCTCCCCGCTCATGTATATGTTGACATTATGATTGTCATTGACGCCTAAAACGCTGCTCGGGTTGGCGAAGCAGCCGGCCTCTTCCAGCAGCAGGAGGACGAAGAAGCCCCCAAGCCTCCACAGCACGGACTGGGGCCAACCTGGGGACTCGGACGGACTGCCGAAGCAGCGATTCAATCCCAACATAGCGCTGGTCAGTTGTTCTCGGAGTTTCTCAGCTGCCAACCTTCTCATCCGTATCTGAGGTTAATACCGGGAAGCGACATTCTGAGTTACTTCACAACACAGTACGACTTATAGCCTTAACTAGTCTGTTTTTCTCCTTTCCTGCTAGCGAAGTCAGGCTAACTTCGGTCGGACTGTGCTAACCTTCGACTGCTGTTAAACGCTTGAATGTTTTAAAAGAGTTACGACGGTTTTTCCCAGTAATTAATATACACACTAAAAGTCGCCACGTTTGGTTAAATGATTTATGTGGGTAAACGTAACAAGAGTCTAAAATACGCTTTCTCCCTCCGTGATCTTTAGAGCCATAGCTTTCCCTCACTATCTCACTTTTCAGAAGAAGGAGGGGGCGGCGGGTAGGCTCATTCCTCTCACTCACAAATTATGTTGCATTCAGGGACTCAACAGAAAGAATTAATTCTGCAAACAACTTCGTTTATCTATCCAACTCGTTACCGCATTTAAATAAGAAGCATCCAAAAAAAGTAGACTTTGTGTCTGTTCATTATTAATTCTAGCCCATGTTACCGTTTCACATGGTTAACAACAGTCAATAAGTCAGTCAAGTCCTTCGAGATGTTTTAACACATGTCGGTAATAGATTTTCCGAGGTTTTATGAACACAGCAGGGAAAAATAAACTTCCGACAGGTATCATCATCCGAAACTGAAAATTAATGCCAACATTTATCTAATCTTGTGCAGTGAATATCAACAACCGTGTGATTGTATTACATTTAAAATATTTCAAATGCGCAATAATCGAAAGGGACATCAAAACAGGGTTGTGTCCGAGGATAAAGGTTTTAATCACACTCTTATACTGAAAATCCCTTTTACTGAAATTATACTGTATTCAAAGACTATCGTCTTCAAATACTTCTCAGAAATATTTATATACATAATGGAATTATCCTGCAACCCCCCCAGATGACAAATTGAAATTGAGGAGTAGAACATGATGGCAAAAAATTAAATTATATGTGCTACAAACTAGTTGTTTTCAATTTTGGAACAGGGGGACAATACAAGTCCACCATAAAAATAAATCTTCTTCTGAGTGAATTATGACTGTTCATCAGAATACTTTTTTCTGAACTCCTCTCAGCAAATTCATTAAAAATCCTTCTTAAATGTGGAGTAAGTGCAGTAGTGGTAAAAATGAAATCTTGGCTTCTCAACTGCAAATATTTCAATTGTTGTAAAATAATCTGAATAGTTAGTTTCTCTCAGCTCAATCGAGTTCCGGTCAGGTTGCTGGGCTAAGACATTGCTGTATGTTTTACTGGGGTGTTTCCTTGGAAGGATCATAGGCCATTTCAATAATCTGCATCAGTAATCAGTAATCATCAATAATCAGGCTGCATCAGTACCAAAACTCGCATCATATGTAGTCATATACCCAACCAATGCACAATAGTTCAATGTGGCCAGGGCAACTCTCTGAGTGACATATTAAACCTTAATGGTATGCCTACTGTCCAGGCTTATCACAGCAGCTGGACTTAGTACCTTTCTTTGACGGCCGTTGACTGATTCAGAACTGAAAAAGTCTCTCAGATGAGAGGTTGAGTGTCTTCAAGGAAAGAATCACAGTCCACTTGCTCCAGTGAGACTTGACAACAATTGACCCCAGCCAGGATTAAAGAGTGCCTTCACACACACCTAATGGTGCACCATACGGCCTACTAAATTGCTTGGAAGAAATCGGGAACAGTGCAGATGGAATCACAAGAAATGCATGTGTTTGTATGGCTACATTTAACAGGTTTCTGTGCATGAATGTTAAACTCCAGACTAATGGATATAGATAGTGTAAAAAAATGGGATCCTTTTTTGAGTTGACAACAGTTGTGGTGATGATAACTTTAAAACATGAGATTGAAAAAGAGAAATGAACACAGGACATTTTAACATTTTTATTATTAAAATAGTCACCTACAAAATCGCCTATGAACACTATTTACAGGACAGTGAGCAGCCATGCCTCCTGAGACAAACTGAAGAACACCATGACCTGCTGTCAGAGGAGAGGAATTCATTGTACTGCTCAATTTTAAACCTTGTGATAAATTATCTGGGCCATTATTCATTTGATTGATTGGGGCTATTGGTGCATTTCTAACAGGGGACTTAAACACAACACTGAACATAACTAGCTACTTCAAGTACAATCTAATCTGGAGGTTTTTCACATGACAGCGTTCAGAGTCTTTTCATCAGAATCCAAGTGCTCTAGAAAAAGAGATAAAAATAGAGAAGAGACCCAGAGTAGGGATTATTGTTGAAGCACTGACATCTTCAGAAGAATTTCATGTGCATTGTTTGCTTCATTGTAAGAAATAGTATTGCTTGTGTCATTGAAACCCACAATGTGGGTTGCTGTGCAGTTGTTCTTCAGCATGTACATTAAAAAGTACACAAAAGCATGTAAAATTAAATGACTTGTGTATTTGATGAAAAAATAGCCTCAAGACCGAAAAACAACAATAAATCAATTGACATCCCTTATTGTGTGCTTTTATGATTTATTTTATTTATGATTTTATTTTTATAAAAAAAAAAAAAACATTGTCCAAACAACCTTGTGAACTTACTTACTCAGGGAGTGATGTTTCACACATTTCACGATAGCACACATCTTGCTGTACTTTATATACCCTTTTGTACCTGTTAAAACAAAAATTTGCATATTCAAGGAGTCAATAATGAATGAAGGCATGTCAGGCAAAAGTGAGAGAACCTTGGCTAATGTGACTTACAGGTAATGGCACACTCCACCCTCCCAGAGAGGGACACTTTTTGTTTCAGAGTAGAGGCGGGTACATGGGTGCGGCAATAGATGGCAGGCTGCAAAAAAAAAAAAAAATGTTACAGAAATGAAACAATCTTTGAACAAGCAGCAAAAGAAAGCATGTTTGATGGGCGTCACATGAGGGGGCTCTTGGCTTTTCGGTCCAGGTGATGGATTTTTTAAATTGAAAGAATGTGTGAAGATGAGATGTTGGGTACTTTGGAGCAATAGGGACTTAAAAGGGGAGTGGAGAAGTCCTATCTATCGTGAGATGTCGATAATCTTCCTTTGATAAATGCCTAAACATTCTAGTCTGTTATATATTGTGTCTCACTATCTGTAAAGCTGCATAGGAATTACCATATTGTCATGCAAAGTTCTTTTACAGTGGCCAATATTGTAGTTTATGGCTATTTAGTATGTTTTGTATGTATATTTTATACATGCATACATCAAGTTTATACACACACACACACACAGATACCAAGTCTATATATTTGTATTTATCTATTTTTTTAACCACGTCTGCTTTTTTTTCTATGCTGTCCAAAACTCAGCACATGTATAAAGCCTTTCCTGAAAACCTGATAATGTGATATATAGACAGGAATATAAGAGTGTTCCATTTGGGGCGGTGTGGTGCAGGACGTAGAGAAATTGTGTTTTGTGAACCAAACATTCCTCGTACGATTCCCGGCTCCTTTTAGTGTGTCGAAGTGTTGTTGAGCAAGACACTGAACCCCCAACTGCTCCCCTAGCGCTGGTGGCCGACTGCTCATGGTTCATTCATGCAGAGAACAAATTTCCCCACGAGGGATTAATAAAGTATAAATAATGAGCTTTTCAACATACGAAAAGCTCATGGAAACTGGAAAATACTTATTCATATTATAAATATTTATTTATATTTACTTTTTATTACATACACAGTTGAGCACATAATCAAACTTATAATGTACTATACATGAAGTCAGATGGATTCAGTCATTAAGATTTTTCCTCTTAGAATTTTTGGAGGTTTGATCATAAATCAGATGCATTGCTTTACTCTTACAATTATGCAGCAATTGCATATTAATTTACTGACTTGTCACAAGCACAAATTCATCATATGCTCCTATAAGCCACAATGACTCCCTTCCAGTTACCTTCCAGTGTTTATACAGTATAAACAGACCAAAATGGAGTAGGCTCTAGACAAATTTAAATAACATCAACTTGCAAATATCAAACAAAAATGATTACAGATTTTGTCAGTATAAATGTAAATATATTTCTGCCTCATGTAATAAAACAAAATATTCGTTAATTCTATCCAAACATTGAGTTAGAAATATAACATTGAGACTTGATATAGGATGAGGATTGGTGCTTAAAGTGCCACTATAATCCTCTTGAATAGTCATACTCGAAGTTTTAATGTTAAACAAGCAATTCATGAATATCAGTTGGATCAAGTTTAATGAGCGCAAAGCAGGGGAGTTTCCTGATTTGAGGGGTCTGTGCATATGCTCAGTGTATGTGAGAGAACGTAAACTTACATGGGCATTCATTGTTTCTAGCATTTATATAGAAATTGATTCAAAATATAATGCCCTATATGATTCCCACATTTTATAAAAGTTTCTAGGGTGCTTTCTCCAAATGATGATGTTAAAAGTTATGTTGTTTTAATTGGGGCTATAGTCCTTAGCTAATACTAATCACACCCATCAGCATACTGGAACTGGTTTAGAAATTGCATTTAAATGCCTTGTAATGTTTTTGAAACTCCAGCAGGATAAATGATAAACTAGCAGTGTGTGTGTGTATGTCTATGAGTGTAGGAAGCTCATAACTTACGCAGTTGGCATTGTCTGCCCTTGAACCTCGCTGTGCAGTCACAGATAAAAGAATCATCAACATGCACACATGTACCTCCATTCTGACAAGGTAGATTGCGGCAGTCTTGGGTCAGCTCTGAAAGTCAACAGATGCTGTCATCATCCACGACACAAAATATGCTGCGGTCTCAGGTTTCAGCCCATAGGGCCATATGAACTTAATGCAATGCAGTGACAAAATCCAGCTGTTTCACTTCAATTTTTGGGCCTTTGGCAATGTTAGGAATGTTATTTTTTTTTCTTCTTCAACAGGCTTAACACCAACACGTATATGCTTTTCACTTGGTGGTACATGAATCGCCATAATGTCAACCACTACATGGATCTGTCATCTGTAGGAGTAAAGATACGTACCAAGTTTTGCTCCTATATCTTCTTCCTGAACTTCTAGCGCAAGGCTGATTTTGTTTGTGGTCTCCTCCATTCGCTCTAACCTTATCGGTGGCTCAGGTCCTGTAGGAGGAAAAATACTTTCTGCCATGATTCAGTGTTAAAAGGAGTGATAATCTGCTGACAGACTGCAGAAAATAAACCAAACAGCAACTAAAAGTAAATCAGTAAAGCTTTAGGCGGAGACTAAAATATGGAACACACACCACCTGTGACAGGGGTTGAAATCCACGAATTCTTCAGACAAAGAAAGGGGAAGGGAAATCTTGTTGAAAGAAAGAAAACCCTCAAAAGCAGAAGTTTTCAACAGGGGGTCTGCAACCGAGGTACCGAGGGGATAGGTTGTATTTCTTTTAACATTTTTCCATTTTCCTTTTTTTTTTTAAATATACTTTAACAGGAATCCACCATAACATAGCAAATGGATTAATTATATGTTTATAAATGCCAGCAGCAACCCTTTCAAATTATTAAAAAACATAAATATAGGAGCCTGTGTATCATTTGAATAGTTTAAAATTAAATTCATAATTACAAGGTATGTTTATATATTGCACAATGTCCAGCTTAATAAGAAACACAATTTTATACAATATATATACACTTAAGATACAAAGTGAATTCATTCCAGAAGTGGGCTCATTTAAAATGTCGATGGAAAACCACTTGCCTTTCCACTTGCTTTCTTAGGGCCCATGATGATTATTACAAAAAATACACAAAATAAGCACAAAGATATAAAATTATGCCATACAAGAGATAGGAACATAAGGATTTATGTGGACTGCATGAACTACCCAGGCGAAGTTACTGAGGGATGCTGGAAGCTGCAAGGTTTTCTTCAAGGTGAAAGCTGCAAGCAGCGCCATTTCAGAAGATGCAGCAGCGTTATAAAGTGTATTCAAGCTGGGGGAGCTCGTTTGACACGTACCGCGCGATTTTTGAACTTTGATTTTCTCACTTTTGTATTTGTATCGAGGCTTTTTTTTTTCGTATTTCAAGGATAAAATTTGCTCGAATTGCTGTTCGTATCTCAAAAAAATTGTATATTAAGTGAATGTAAAAAAATTACATGAAAGATAGGAAAAATAATAGAAAATATTTAATTGCAAGATAAAATATATTTTCTTTACACAATTTGTCAATCAGTGTTACAACGTATCTATATGCACTTACTAGTTTGATGTTGAATCACTTTTCTTGGTAAGCTTGTGAACTTAGTTATCTTGCCCCTTCTGTCAATTAATTCTGTGTATCTGCAACAGAAAACAACAGTCCTTTTGAATCATCAAATTATGCTTTTTGGTACTTCGTCATCATCCCAATTCTGGTCATACCTGGATAGTTCCTCTGAGTTGTCTTTTTCTGCCGGACCTGCTAGTTCTTGATGACTCAATGTGGTGAGTGTACGTCCCGTGGGCTTCACCCTTACTGATCTTGCTTTCACTGGCACTGGGTCAAAAAAGACAGATATTCAATTATTTTGAAAAAATATATTCATCTGCTATGACAGTTGATAAATTAAAAGAATGTTCTTTGATACAAAAGAACACTACAACCGGTTTGCTCCTTCTTTTATATCAAAACTATGAAAACCACATTTCAGTTGGGGTCAGTTTTGCATTCAGGGCTTGAATCAAACCAGGACTGAGCCAATCAATTTAATCCACTGTAATCGAAAGGTTTACTGCACTGTTGCTTAATTTCATATTAAATAGTTCAGGACAACAGTTTCAAATTAAAGTAATCAAGGACAGATATTTAGTCGGAAGCCGAATGGGATTATGAATGTTCACATGGTGCAAAGGGAAGGGTGCTCCAAAAACCCGGCGTTGAAATTTTCAATATAAACTTTAGCAGTGTGTGAGTGGAGCTGGAGTTTGACCCCTGACAAAAAACGGACTAAGGAAAAAGAGTTGCAATGGACTGTAATTATGAATGAACATAATTTAAATTAAAAAGTAACCAACCAAACTCTTCAACAACTTCAGGTAAGATTTATTGATATTATTTGTGGTGGCTTTACTGCTTTACTAATCACTCACTTCGGAGTGTGTGCTCTCTCATTTGAAAACAACTGCTAATACGATTTCATTCGTGAGAAACTTGCTATTTAGGTCCACTGGCGTAAATTACAGTGAAGAGTAACATTAACTCAACATAAAAACCTTCACGTTAAGGTGGAGAGAGACAAGGTGAAGCAGTAGCAACACATTCATGTTTTTTTTTTCTAACAAGGCTGCTGTTAACCATGAGCCAATTCAATTACAATTAGTAAATAATAGTAGTAATAGCGGAAATGCTCACACCTTGTACATTTATTGAAAACCAGTTAATATTCCTGTATCACACAGCAAGTTCTGTTGAAGGACATTTATATGTGAGAATATGACATCCATCAATACAGCTATTTACTCCAGAGAAATTTCCATATTCATAAAATTGTACTTTGTAGTCGCCTGATCAACAGCATAAAAGAATTTGATCAAATCCTTTCCCAGTTCACATATTGCTTTGCAGACTTGGTGCACTAATTTGCATACGGCTGATTCACTTACACCGCAACAAATGCATTATTTCACAACAGAACGTTCCACTTGCCAAAAACCTTGAGTTGATAAGTACTTGTAAGGAAGGGGGTAAGTAAAGATTCCCCTCAATGAGTCACATGAAGGTTTTGTCTGAAGCAAACAAAATCCTTGAATTTCATTGTCTTTGTGCATACGTAAATGGCCAGAATAATGTATGTTAAATTTATTCAGTGGTTTACCCCTAGCTCTGAGCAATCTACTCTATGGATGTAATGGTAGTCTTTCAGCCTCAATGATAATCAATTAATCAGCTTTATTCATAAAGCACTTTAATAGACATTTGACATCAGCTTGAACAGAGTATAATCAAGGTAATCCATTTTAACCGTACAACAAATGTCAAAAAGCCTTAACTGAAACATGCATCTGATCTGGTTTAATTCAAGTCCTTGTTTAGACCTGGATTAGCTCTAGGCTTCCTTCAAAAAATGAGATTAATCAACTTAAGACCAGAACAAGTCAGAGACTATTTTAATTCTGGTCTCAGGAAACCATTTCAATAAATCCTGGTTTAAAATGTAATTTAGTCTAGAACTAGATCTTAATCCCTTCACACAAAACTAGACCTTTTTTGTTTAGTCTCACAGAGTGAACACGGAGAATAACGTATTTGGGCAGACCACTATGACAAGACCGATGTGCAGATGACCTTTGACCCTACAATAATCCATCAAGTATTGTCAAGAGATTTATTAAGAATCAATGTGTAACTTTTAAGCAACTAGAATCCGGCCTTTAAGATGACAGAATTAATTGAAAACCCATTAGAATGAATAGTCCCTCTGGTATAGCCGACATTTAAAATGTGGAAATCAGATGGTATTTGGTTCCCATTACAATAACATTTTTTTATGATGTCATTGGAGGTTCGCGGTCATCCAGATCATGTTGAATTCTTGTCAAAATCTTCCTGTCGTGGCAACTGGACTTGAATTTCTTCACTTGAAAATATTTCACCAGTCATCCAAGAAGCTCCATCAGTTCTAATGACCCGCGGGGCGGGGGAGTAACTGAATATAACACATTATATTCGGAAACTCCTCGCAGGTCATTAAACTGAAGAAACTTCTCAGATGAGGGTGAAACAAATGCCACGACAAAAAAAAAATCGAAATTTTTCATGGTCTGCACATATACACTTGTTCAGTGGTCAACCTATTTACTGAAATATGAAAGAACATGGATTCTCACAAGTGGTGAAGGCCAAATGTTGTGGCTTGCTGTGGATCTGTTCATGCCCTGTGTTCTTAACAGATGTAAGAGCCACAAAGTAGTGCTGGCCCGGCGTCAGCTCACGTAGGGTGTATGATCCCAACTTCCCATTGGGCAGGAAGCGACTCCTGGTGTTCAAGCCTCTAGTTACATTAACAACAAACCCATCTGGGATGTGACTTGGGTGGTTGCTCCAGGTGATCAGGGCAGAATTGGTGGTCACATGTGATAGGGAGAAGTTCAGAGGAGGCAGAGGTCCTGAAAGAAACACGCATTGAAAGGATTTATTAATAAAACGTGCATTATCTCTTACTTACCTTAGAATAGTCTGAATTTAAAGCAGCCCCTTCATATATTAATCTCTTAACACAATGTCGTCTTTATTACTTTTTGGTGCTGTTGCTTTAAATAATAATCATTATCTCTATGCTGCTGTTTAGGCCTATGGACAGTTCAATAGTTATCTGATCACAAGATTGGTTATCATTACAAAAAATGTATGACTGCTCACACTTAAGAAATTAACATTAGCTTAATTATATAACAGCAAATTAGTCAAAGTATAAAGTAAATGGGTGATAAAAATTACAAACCCCATGTGAAAATTAAGTTTATAATTATTATTAAGCTGCAGAAGGTACTTCCCTATATTTGTTTATAGGGAACTCTATTACGAGCCGCTATTAGATCCATCAATAACTTTCAAATCAGACAAAACTCTCGAACACAAGATTGTCTACTCATAAGTCTTTTCTTTCTGTTTCTTGCTCTAATTCTCTTTTATAAATAATTCATCTTATTAACCGGCAAGTGTTGTAATCGCAAGTTAGTTTTACTCCATCTAAACTGAAAGTTGACATAGTTAGCAGTATCAGCTTAGCATACGGATAAGAAACATGGTTAGATGAAAATGTTGACATGAAAGGAAATTTTTGCCGTCATGTAAAATTTGCAAATATTATGGTGACAAATATGGTGCAGAAGGATTTAGAGCTTCCTACTTGTCCAAAACTGCAAAGGTCCAGCTGGGTAGCTTGTGGAAGGAAACTCATCTGGTTTGATTCCACTTTGAGTAACCATATCCACTGTGTACATTTGTGCAGGAAGTAAAGAACTGGTGGGCAGAAAGAATGACATAAACATTGTAATTACACACACACACACACACACACACACACACACACACACACACACACACACACACACACACACATCTATATATATATACACACATCTATATATATATACACACACACATCTATATATATACATATATAGATGTGTGAGTGTGTGTCTATATATATATATATAGATGTGTGTGTGTGTGTGTGTGTGTGTGTGTGTGTGTGTGTGTGGTCAACTGGTTATATAGGGCTTGTAAGAGTGCAAAATTAAATATTTAAGAAATAAAAGGTGCATAATTATTAATCCTTAACCCTTTGTTTTTATCATAAAACATGTCTACAAGTGAAAATATGGCCACGAGTGCAAAATCTAACCTGAATGTGTACTCAGTGGTGCTTGCTTTAAGCACTGCCGTGAGACCCTTGCTACCGTCTGAAGGTGACAGAGATACATGTACCCTGCTGACCCCTGTTTGTCTGGCTACCTTCAGCAACCAGCGCAGCCACACCTGGGAAGATGACACACTCACCACCTCCAGCTTCTCTGCCCGATAGGGTCCTACCAAAGACATTCATGGATAATTGTGAAATATAGTATATGCATGAATTTGGAGCTACTTCAGACTTTTAAACAAAAGTAGTGGGGTGGAAATCGAAAATAGTCGTACTTTTCAAACATATGTGTTGAGAGAACATATGACTTTTCTGTTTTTCCGTTCATATATTATATTGGTAAATATTCATTACATCTATTCCTGCCATTCAGGCTTATAATACATTTCAAAAAAACTGAGGCCAAATGATTGGTTCTTTGTAGTTTTACCTCCCTTCTTATGACATTTTGAAATCACTTTCAATTCTACAGAAACTTAAGGGACATGTACAAGTTTCAAAGTGCTGCTATATAGACCCTTGATGTCCCAATCATTCTGTATTTGGCAGGCGTTAAGAAGAAAGGTAGGTCTGTCAAAGACTGCCTGTCTAGCTTTGTTTTCCACAGCCATGGCTTTGTGCAACACTGCATCCCATAGTACTCTTTCTTGGTATGAAGCCATACTGCTGCTCACAAATGCAGTTTCTGCTCTCACTCTAGTTTCCGCAACTCTCTCCATTAACTCCCTTGTATGGCTCATCAACTTTATCCCTGTATAGTTACCGCAATTCTGCACATCTCCCTCATTCTTAAAAATGGGCACCATCACACCTCTTCTCTGTTTCTCAGGTGTCTTCCCACTGTCTAAGAACCTGTTGAATAATCTAACCAGACACTCTACAGACTCCTCTCCTAAACACTTCCACAGGCATATCATCAGGACAGGATTCCCTTTCCACTCTTCAGTGCCCTCTTCACTTCACCTTTACTGATCTCTGCGACTTTGTGGCCCATAATAGTCACCTCTTCTACCCTCGACACTCTTTAACTTTTCTCAGTCATCAGTCCTTCAAAGTACTCCTTCCATCTTTCTGTCTCTTTTCTAGCATCAGTCAATATATCACCAAATCTGAGTAAACCAATCTCTCCCTCCTTACTGTCCAGCAGAGCATACAAGTCACCATACACCCTTTGCTACTTCTACCTTTACATTGTGCTGCATCTTTCTGAACTCCTGTCTGTTCTATTATGTCTCCTCAGTGTCCCATTCCTCTTTGCGAACCTCTTTCTCAGTATGTACTCCTGGACTTCCCCATTCCATCACCAAGTCTCCTTATCTATTTTCCAAACCAAGTACTCTCCTACCTCTCTCCAGTCACCTGGAAGCTCTCCCTGAATATTGAGAGCCTTTATCAACTCTCAGCTGGAAACCATACAGCACTCCTCCCTTTTTAGTTTTTCACCACTTCATCCTCTGCACTGTCTTTGTCCTCTTTATTGTCCTTGTCACCAGATCCATCCTACAAGCCACCCTCCTATGTTCACTCTCACCTACCATTATTTTGCAGTCACTTGTCTCCTTCGGATTACATTATCTATACAAGATGTAGTCTACCTGTGTGATCCTTCATTTGCTCTTATAAGTTGCCCTATGTTCCTGCCTTTTCTGGAAAGAGTATTCACTGCAGCTATTTCCATCCTTTTCCAAGTCTACCATCATATGTTCCTCTGTGTTCCTATGCTGGATACCACATCTGCCTATCACTTCATCTAACTCAATTCAGAAATTGTCCTCGCCACTAAAAACATTGAGCATCACACCTCCAATTTCCAGTTTCAGACTCTTAAGTCTGTCTGATGCACTTCTCACTTTTGGAATATTCCTAACAACTTCTTCTCCATTTGTCCTCCTGTCAATACCATGAAAGTGTAACTAAAAAAACCTCCTCCTAGGCTTCTAGCCTTGCTTCCTTTCACCTTGGTCATGTGGACACACAGAATATCCATTTTCTTTCTCTGGATCATGTCAACAAACGCTCACTTTTCCCTGTCATGTCCCAATGTTTAAGTCTCTACTCTCAGTCCCAGACTCTTGCCTTTCCCCTCTTCTTTCTGCTTCTTAGCACGCCTTCCTTCTTTCTGTCTTTGACCCACTGTATACCAATTCTCACTGGTACCCATATAGGTTATCAGCAGCAATGGCGGTCATTGTTAACCCAGGCTGTGACTGGTCAGTCATGAGTATCATACGTTAGATTCGAAGATTTGGTTTTGAAAAAGGTTTCTTCTCGATGCCCTTCCCAACTCTCTGCATTTATTTGGGCTTGGGACCGCCCCTGAGGATGCATTCCCCTTGAGGCTGGCTGCATTGCTACATTTTTTTACTCCATCAGTTGAGCAATATCAAATTTTGTGGAAAATGTTTCATTCTGAATGGCAACAATGAATGTTTATGTAAAAATATGGAAGTAATGGAAGGCAAAACAGAAAAATCATACACTGTGTCCATGCTGGCTACAATTAAGTGCAAATTAGAGTAGGAAATGAACAATATTTTTTTCAATTTCCACACCAACAATTTTTAGTAATTTTGGGAAGATAAGGCAAACTCACTGGTGCGTATTAGTGCCGTGGCAGGCTGGCTGATGTCATTGTTGTTGGTATTGTGTTTGATGGAGAAGGTGGAGATGTTGTACAGCAGGCCAGGCATGAGGCCACGCAAGATGTAAGTGGACTGCTGCCTGTCCAGCAGGTCAGCTTTTCGATTGGTCTGGCCGAGGGGAGCATATATTACTGCAAAACCACTGACCAGACTCTTGGATTGCTCTGGCTCATCCCAGCGCAGCTCAACCTCATTCTCCTCCACACGCAGCACATGTAGACCCGAGGGAGGCAACAGGTCTGGTGAGAAAGAAAAAACTGCATGACAGATCCATATACCAATATGAAATTGTCTGACCTCTCAGGAATGGGCATGATGAGCTCATTGAATAGTAATTAGTTCAATGACCTTTCTCGCAATCTTTGCCCGTGTGTCCTTGCTGACAAATGCAGTTGTAATTCCCTCTCCTGTCACTCCTGCAGTCGCCGCGGTTTCCACAAGGCTGCAGTACACATGGATCTTCCACTGGGGGGAGGCGATGACAAGTACTTGCTGAAATATGGCTTATAAATCATTTTCATAAAGCTCGTGTGAATCAGCTTATAGCATCACGCATTTGACTTGCAAAGTGGTGCTAATCCACTTACGCATCTGACAAAGGTCTCCAAAGAAGCCGTCTTTGCACATGCATATAAAATTTCTTCTGTAATCCCTGCAAACACCTCCATTATGACAGGGATTGGGGTCACAGCCATCCTGCTCTAAACAAATTTACACACATACATTTTGAATTTTATCGTAACCATGTATAATCAATGGTTTATAATTTAAGTGTGACGCAACAACTTGAATGAAAACGTCACCTATATCACAGTTCTGGCCTTTGAACCTGTGTGGACAATGACACACATAAGCACCAGGCTGGTTCTCACACGTTCCTCCATTCTTACAGGGTTTGGAGAGGCATTCATTTATGTCTTCATGGAGATAAAGCACAAAGATAAACATTTGTGTTATATAGGGCCTCACAGATATGCATCTACAGAATTCAACCAATTTAAATTGAGAAGCTTTTGATCAAGCATAGCAGGAGGCTTCACCTGTCTGGCATCTGTTTCCAGTGAAGCCATCATCACATTCACAAAGGTAGGATGCTTGCTGGTCCCGACAGGTACCCCCATTAACACAAGGTTGTGATAGGCACTCGTCTATTTCTGTATGAATCAGAAAAATTCAACACGACTCCAATTGCAGAATTGTTCATTGTGTTTCTTAGGTATATTGTTGAATGTTGATATTGATTATTGTCTTCATGTGTATCCATAAATTGGCATTAGTGACAGACCCTCACAGGTGGGTGGTTGGCTCCAATCTCCCTGAATGCCACAAATACTCTGGGTTGCTCTGGGGACAGACATAAAGCCTATGTGGCAGATGTAAGCGGCCACAGAACCTGGTATTGTGGAGAAAAACTTAACCTCAGCATTCTTCACTTGGGGAGGCATCCCACAGCCCAATTCTGAAATACAAACAAGTCAAACACTTATTACATGAGCCACAAAACAAGGTAGCAAAACCTAATAAAGACTGGAATCTCCAGGTCTGATATCTGATGTCTGGGGATTTTAAAAACGCCACCCTGTCATCTTCTCTGCCCACTTTCAAAAAGTTTGTTTTTCTTTCTTTTTTTTTTTTTTTTTTCCCTGCTATTGTTTATTGTTGTGTTTTGCTTGAAACTCTGGGGCTACAATTTCCTTCAGGATGAATAAAGTTGTTCTTATTCTTATTCTTCTTCTTATTGTTAAATCTTGTTGGGGCAACTGGATTTGACTTATTGAGATATTTTCATCTTCCATCCGAGAGTCTTCTTCAGTTTTGAACTTAAGAAGTCTTGGTTACTGCGACAAGACTTGAAAACAATTAATCATAACCCGGATGACCGAGAACTTTCATAGACATAAAGGTCTGACGCATTTCTAAGATAAACAAGTGTTTATAGAGAATTATCTCCAGACTGCTTGGTTGAGCAGACAGCGATCACCTTAACTTTATAAAGCTACCAAGTACATCTTCAGGTGGAAGGAGATCCCCTGACTATTTACAGATACTCATGCTATAAAGAAATTATAGTAATAATTGAGAAGTGACACAGTCTGCTTACTTTCAGAAGTCTTTGTAGAGCTGCTGCTTATTTCACAATGTCTGCCACTGAATGCCTCAGTGCATTCACATTTATACTTTCCTATATAGTGAAAACATGTCCCCCCATTAAGACATGGACTGGAGGCACAAGGGTCCGGCTTCCCTGGATAATATCAGAAACATGAGGAATAATTTCTTGAAATTTATATTGAAATTACTTTTAAACACCACTCATAAAATGAAATAACTTTGGAACTATGAATTATGATGATCAAGTTGTAAATGATGGCTTATAGCCTGAAACAAAGAAAAGGTGTTTAATGTCATAGTGTTCATGTTTATTCATCAACTTATGATCTATATAATTACCGTTGTAAAAATGTCATTGTGGGTGGTGAACAGAGTATTCAGAGGCTTTACTTAATTAAAAAATACTGGTAAACATGAGAGAATAGTTCACTGCAAGTCAAAATTTCAATCAGGTAATAGTGTTGTAAGTCATTGCCGAGTATATTCATCACTATTGTTAGCCACTGCATTATTCATCATTCTTACCTGTAATAAAAATGTCATAGGTTTATTTGTTTAAGCCGTTTGTTTGAAACCTTTATACAACAGGGATCTATTTTTCTGGATATTTCTGTTAGAAGACTGCTGAAGAGGCCACTCACCAACTTCACAATGTTTTCCAATAAATCTGTAGGGACAAACGCATCTGTAGCTGCCTGCCTCCTCCTTACAGGAGCCTCCGTTCCGACAGGGACCAGCAGCACAGGTATTGAGTCTCACTGGAAACAGGAAAAAGAGAATTACAGATGTAGCCAAAATTCAATAATGATTCAAAGTAAATTTGCTCAAGTGTACGGCAACAATTCAACATAATCGTAACATAAATCATTAATAAACACAAGTCATCATGTGTCTTCTGGAGATCATATTTTAAGCGGTATTGTGGGTAAGATCACATTCCCTGCGGCAGTTCTGAGTGATAAGTAAAATTAAGGGACTTTGTGACATGGTAGTAATGAGTTCAAACGAATGATGCTACCTTTCTCACAATGCTTCCCCCAGTATCCGTGGTTGCACTCGCAGGTGTACCCTCCGTCTTGCTCATAGCAAGATCCCCCATTCATACAAGGAGAAGAGTCACAGACCGATCGGGGCTGTACTGAAAAAGACACACTGAGACTTGACTGTGCTCTATTGCACTGTTAAACAAGTAAACAACCTCAATTAAATTCAATTAAAATCAGGCTTGGGCAAACCTTTGAAATAAACGTATTCTTTGTCATTCCACGACTGAATTAAATATGGCATTATCTCCACATTGTAAATGTAAATAGAAAAAGACAATTCCTTTTTTTTTTTGAATAGAAAGCAGCACATGTCAGGAAAATGTGTTTGTTTCTCCAGTAACTAGCTGCTCATGCAAATTGCTGCAAAGTGTGCAGTTGTTGAGAGGGGCTTTTACCATGAGGGTAGATATCCTTTATGTCTAGTTCGGCCGCGCTCGTCTGGCATGTACAAAGGTAGGCTCCTCCATATTCCAGACAAGGGCCACCATCAGGACATGGCCTGCTTTTACTACATGGTGTCTGGGTTACTTCTGGGAGAAAGGACAGGAGACAGCCTTTGTTTTTGCATTTGTAGTCACTGGCGTGCTTTGCGAGACAACAAGTCCAAGACGTAGGACCGCGTATCTCATATTTCATACCTACCAAATTGACAGTAGAGTCCTGTGTAGCCTGCAGGGCATTCACAAGTCCCATTGATGTCCACGCAGACACCCCCGTTCTGGCAAAGACATTCCTCTGCGGAAACAGGGAGAGAAATTGTAGATGAAAGAAGCTGGAACGCATGCTCAGGTTACTTGAAAGAAAGCACTTGAATTATGTTACATTCTCAGCATGGCCAAAGTGTAAACATAGGCAGGAGGTATAAATGGTCAACATGTGTACCAGATGCTGAGCCCCTTTTATCTACAATACTGTAAACTGTGTTTTGATTTGCCGGAATTTCTCTTTCCCTTATTTTTTCCCGAAAAGATTTTATAGGACCAGAAGATTACCAGTAAGTATGCTGAGCATCCGCTCTGTACAAGTTCTAAGAATGTTTTCATTTCTCTTTACCTCTTAATTACAGTGTAAATTAAAAGGAAGCGGCCATATCGCTGCTAAAATGTTCTTCTTTGAAGTCGTAGTAACTCCACGGTGGGTATTATTTTTCTGATATACTGTATATGGAGCACCCTGAGGGCAATAAATACATTGTTATTGTCAAAGAGGCACTTTCATTGGCCACCTGTTTAGCCTGGACTTTTTGATCTGAGAGTTTAATTAGGCATTTCTGTGTCCCGCTCACTTTTTTTTCCACCGCTCTTTCCAAGTGAGCCAGACAGGAAAGTATTTGAGGGATTTAAGACAGCCTATATAAGCGCTGATAGTTATTTCAGCTCAACAGTGAGATGTTTCATGCATTTGCGATAGCTCAAATACTATTAAAGAGCAAAAGTTTGCCATTTGTCAGAGGGTCACTCTGCTGTCTCTCCGGAGACTAAATGAACCCCAAAGTGAAGTATAGATCGGCTGGACTAAAAATAAAATAAATAAAAGGACTTAAAATCCATTAATGAATGGAGGATTTGAAGCACTAGGTGTGAATCATTTTTAATATGTTGTGTTTCAAGTTGACCTTTAGTTATGCAAGCAGCAGCTGTGCTTCAAAGTGTGGTGTGGTGCTATGGCCATCTTCCAGAGAGGCAGAAGCCGTGTGGAAGCATGCATATTTCAACAGCTCTGCCTGAAGAAATGACCTACATACCAAAGACCAGCTTTAACTCATAAAAATGCCGTTTTAAGTCTAGACAAAGCACTTCCTTTTGTTAGTACACTAATAAAAGGTGCCATAAAACAATTATTCACAAAATCAAAAGATTGATCTTCCAAGGTTCCCGTAATAAACCGGGCAAGGCCATGTCAGTTTAGATTATTACAATAATCCATCATTACAGAAGCCTCTTCCAGGGCAGTGGTCCCAATTCCTGTGGGAAAGAATGGCTTGTTGTCACATAGCTCTGTCATTTACCTGATTGTAGACAGGGGCTACAGTGCAATTAAACCAGCATGGTGTCCCATACCTTCACAATGGTTGCCATAGTATCCCGGGGCGCATGTACAGTTGTGTCTGCCAGGGCCGTTGTATTCACAAATTTGGTGATTGGTGCAATCTTTGTCTTTGCAGGCTACTGGAAAGCATCACAGACAGCACTGTATGACCATAAGTCTTTTTTTTTTTTTTTATTTGCAGTATTAAGTTGTACTCCAGCTTACCTGTTTGGTTTTCTGCCTTGGTTGAATTCACTTGAATCATGACCAACTCTGAGAGAGAGAGAAAAAAAAACTAAGCAGGAAAAAAAAACACTTTCTCACTTTCCATTGGATGGATGTAGCAATTCGGGTTATTTAAGGTTAATGTAACATGCTCCAATCACATCATCATGTCAACTTAAAACTGTATTTATTATTGCAAAGCAGAATATCCCCAAAATCGGATGTGACATTTTTAATTTTTAAATATGACTATCAACAAAATAGAAAACAGAAAAAGAAAGTGATGGACACTATAAAACTTGATAGTATAAACTAAAATATCTCTACTTCCCAGTAGAGGGAGTGTAAAATCTAAATTATATGTGGTCATAGATTATCTACTTGTGTCAATACAAGTGAGTATCCAGTGATCTTTGGATAACAGAACTGGAATTGAACCTTAAGAATAGAAGGTAAACAGCAAAACATTGAAAGGTAACTGTAGTGTAATCCTCAATTATGTAACATTTAAAAATTTCACGACATGACAAAGATCAGAATGCTTACTTATTTAGGTTTTGCCTTTTGTCAGTTCTTCTCGCTATAGATAAAAAAATCCTTTGGATTCATTCATATTCGTCCTTTTTCTTCCTCCTCTTGCTTTTCCCTTCAGGGGTCGCCGCAGCGAATCAACCTTCTCCATCAAACCCTATAATCCATTTCCTCCTCTCTCACACCAACTACCTTCATATCCTCTCTCACTTCATCCATAAATCTTCTCCTTGAACCGCCTGGCAACTCCAATTCCAGCATCTGTCTACCAATATATTCACAATCCCTCTGCTGTACGTGACCCAACCATCCCAGTCTGGCTTCTCTGACCTTCTCTCCAAAACATCTAACATGTGCTGTTCCTCTGATAGACTCATTCCTGATCCTATCCATCCTGGTCACTCCCAAAGGGAACCTTAGCATCTTCATCTCTGCAACCTTTAGCTCTGGTTCCTGGTCTTTTCGTCATTGTAACTGTTTCTCGGACAAACAGCAGCGCTTGTCTCACCACTTTCATGTCCCCTTTCCTTTCAGCTCGGACGCATATAAGTCAATTTTGCATGGGTAAAGTATAAAAAGGTGTCAAATAAAATAATAAATTGGATATTTATTTATTACAGAAAAAAAAATTCAATTTTCTGAGTATGGTCCATTGGCGAGATTCAAGCTCTTGAAGCCTCATTTCTCAATTAAATGTTAACAGGACAAACACAGGTGAAACTTGTCACATGACTGACACATTCTAAATTATTAACAGACACAGATAAAATTAGTAGCAGTTTGTTTTTTTTTCCCCAGAAAAAGACAGGTTCAAAAGTCCCTTTGCTGCCAATTCAGTTTTAAAAAGTCAGATGTTGACAGTCTTAGTGCTGATAAGAGTATAAAACAACCATTTTCAAAAACACAGACTGTATATGAACAGATTTCAAGAGTGGTCAGTTGTTATTTAGATAATTTCAGTTCCATGTAGAAACAAGGATTCAATAAAATCTGCTGAACCTGATCTTCAAACCATCCATTCACCCATCTTCTGCCGCTCATCTAAAGTCGGGTCGCAAGGACAGCAGCCAGAGCAGGGAGGCCTAGGCTTCCCTCTCCCCAGCCACATGGTCCAGCTCTTTTGGGGGGATCCCAAAGTGTGTCCACGCCAAAATAGACACAGTCCCTCCAGCGTGTCCTGGGTCTTTCTCGTGGCCTCCTCCAAGATGGACATGCTTGGAAAACCTCCCCCAGGAGGCGTCCACGAGGCATCCTGACCAGATGCCCGAGCCACCTCATCTGACTCCTCTCTATGCAGAGGAGCTCTACTCTGAGCTCCTCCCGGATCGCTGAACCTCTCAGCCTATCTCTAAGGGAGAGTCTGGAAAACTCATTTCGGCCCCTTGGCCCCGCTGCAACCTCATTCTTTCGGTCACTACCCGCAGCTTGTGACCACAGGTGGGGGTAGGGATGTGCCCTCACCTGAATGTATGGAAGCTTCTTGCTCAGCTCCTTCTTCATCGCGACACACCGTTACAGAGTCCACATCACTGCAGGTGCTGCACCGATCCACTTGTCAATCTCCCGCACCAGCCTTCCCTCACTCATGAGCAAGACCCCAAGATACTAGAACTCTTCCACTTGGGACCCCTATCCGGAGTGGGCATTTCACCTGTTTCCAGTTGAGCACCATGGTTTTGGATTTGGAGGTGCTGATCCCGGCCACTTCACATTCGGCAGCAAACTGCTCTGATAAGAGCTGGAGATCATGGACTAATGAAGCCAAGAGAACCAAGTCACCTGCAAAAAGGAGAGACTGGATTCTGTGGCCACCAAACCTTGAGGAAACCAGGGTGGACCATATCCACCCTGCTACCAAAGAGCTTTTTGACTGCTTCAGCAACTTCAGCCCTGGAATTAGGTGTGTCCCTTCCAGAGTCCTCTGGCTCAGCTTCCTCATTGGAAGGATTTTGACGGAATTGAGGACGTCTCTCAAGTATTCCTTCCACCGATCTACAACGTTTCGAGTTGAGGTCAGCCGAACTCCACCCCCACTGTACACAGTGTTGATGGAGCACAGCTTCCCCCTCCTTCCCCCAACATGGTCTCACCGAACTCCTCCCACACTCGAGTTTTTGCCTCTGTGACCACCGAAGCTGCTTGCCACTTGGCCTGCTGGTGTTAGCTGCCTCCGGAGCCGTACAGCCCAGAAAGGCCTGAGAGGACTCCTTCATCAGTTTGGGTTGCCGCCCCAACAGGTGCCATACAGTCACAGGTCCAGCGTTGCAACTTTGCCACTTCAACAATGGAAGCATGGAATATGGCCCATTCGGACTCAATGCCACCTGCCTCCCTTGGGACGTGGTCGTTGTTCTGCCGGAGGCGGGAGTTGAAACGCCTTCTTACAGGGGACTCAGCCAGACGTTCCCAACAAACCCTCACGTTACGTTTGGGTCTACCAGGTCTGACCGGCATCCTTCCCCACCACTGGAGCAAGCTCACCACCAGGTGGTGATCAGTTGACAGCAGTGTTCAGGTCATGCGTCCGCAAGTCCGACAACATATCAACAAGGTTGATCCAAGAACAGGGGCCTAAGGTGCGTTAGTGCCAAGTGCAGATATGGACACCTTCATGCCTGAACATGGTGTTTGTTATGGACAATCTGTTGTGAGCACAGAAGTCCAATAACAAAACACTGCTTGGGTTCAGATCTGGGGGGCCATGCCTCCCAATCACGCCCTTCCAAGTCACACTGTCATTGCCCACAGAGAGAAGAGAGTTGAAGTAGCCCAGTATAAAAAAGAGTCGGAAGGCAATCAATAAGACCACACCTGCCCGGCGTCTCTCACCAGGGCAACTCCAGAGTACTAAAGAGTACAGCCCCTCTCAGGAGACCTGGCTCCAGATCCCAGACTGTGCAGCGAGGTAGGTGGGACTATATCTAGTCGGAATCGCTCAGCCTTGCACACCAGCTCTGGCTCCTTCCCCGCCAGTGAGGTGACATTCCATGTCCCAAGAGCCAGCTTCTGTAGCCGAGTTGGACCGCCAAGGTCCCCTGCTGCGGCGACACTGCACCCAACCCCTTTGGCCCCTCCCATGGGTGGTGAGCCCAGGGGAAGGATCTACAAATCAAATTTCACATCACTTTAAATCTAATCTCCACTTGCACCACATCTCAGACAGAAATTTAGATAAAACATCTGTCAAAAGGCTGAGTTTGATGTGAAAAACAGTGAAAAATATTTCCTTAAGGGGGAGGTACCTTCTAAACCTGAGCACTTCACTTACCTGTCTCACACAGAAGACCAGTGTAACCCCGCTCACAAACACAAGTGAAACTCCCATTGCCTTGTACACACACTGCACTATTGAAGCATGGTCCGTCTTCACACTCATCAATATCTGTAACACACACAAGCAGGCAGAGATGTTTGGGTTGTGAAATGTTTTCTCAGCTGATTAATATATCCAGGATATTAGCCAAGGTTTGAAACATCTCCATGTGCTGGACAAAGGGAACGGGCACAGAAGCTCTGTGGAAACTGGACAAATATATTCTCAAAATTTTTTATATGACTTTTTAAGGAGGTAAAAACTTGTCTTACTCTGAAAACACGCACCTCTTACAAAACCCGTGTAACATTTCCTGAGGCGCCAATGAAAAAGTCTTGTAGAATGTGATGCTTTTATGCTTTTGTCAGAAACACGAGTTTCCAAGACCCACCGTATGTATGATCTATCAATGGTTGAATATAGTGTTATGTCAATACAAGCAGCAGTACATACTTAGATGATCAAGATGGGCAGGACTCAAAGTAATTATAATGATAACGATTCCATGAAAAAAAAGAGCACACATTGATAGAAATGCTATTTTGGGGTTTGGCGAAGAGCCAGGAGGCAGTCTAATAAGCACATCCTGGGGCTAAACCACAACTGGATGCCATGCTAATGCTAAATGTTTTAATTGCACAAAAGAATTTAGCTGGGACACATCTTGAACAAACAAGGATTCAGCTGGGGCACAAAACTTGTATGCCTTATTTGCTGAGGTGAGGCTCTGAGGGCGGTGATGTAAATTATTTGTTTGGTGGTATGAATAAAGTCGCTAATACATGGAGAAAAAAAATCATTTGGCCGCCTGTCAAGACTGAAATTTTGTGGCAGAGAGGGTAAGCTTAATTTGTATTTTTGAAAACAGTTGTACCAAGGTAAAAATTACATAACCTTGGAGGAGGAGAACAGTTTTTCCATCTCGAGTTTATACCAGTATTGTGAATGCAGAAACAGGGACTTTGGAATGTCTGTAAAAATTAAGCAAGCCCAATTTCACAATTAAATTTATAATTTCAACAAACAGTTAGGCCCAGAAATATTTGGACAATGACACAATCTTCATGATTTTCTTAAAACGGAATTGAAGTGCAGACTTTAAGGTTTATTTTAATTCAAGGATTGAACAAAAATGACGAAACCTGTATGAATTGTAGCTATTTTTCATACAAACACTCTTCATTTCAGAGGCTCAAAAGTAACTGGACAAATAAAGAAATGTTACTTTTTCCAATATTTTGTTGAGAATCCTTTGCAGGCAATGACTGTCTGAAGTCTGGAACCCATGGACATCACCAAATGCCGGGTTTCCTCCTTTGTGATGCTTTGCCAGGACTTTACTGCAGCTGTCTTCAGTTGTTGCTTGTTTGTGGGTCTTTTTGCCTGAAGCAAGTGAAATTCATGCTCGATCGGGTTGAGATCCGGTGATTGACTTGGCCATTGCAGAATATTCCATTTTTTTTTTTTTTTTTTCAAAAACTTCTGGGTTGCTTTTGCAGTATGTTTTTGATCATTGTCCATCTGCACTATGAAACGCAGTCCAATCAACTTTGCTGCATTTGGCTGAATCTGAGCAGACAGTATATCCCTGTACACTTCAGAATTCATCCGGTTGCTTCAGTCTTTTGTCACATCATCAGTAAACACAAGTGAGCCAGTGCCATTGGAAGCCGTGCATGCTCATGACATCACACTGCCTCCACCCTGTTTTACTGAAGATGTGGTGTGCTTTGGATCATGAGCTGTTCCAATTCCAAACTCTCTTCTTTCCATCATTCTGGTACAGGTTGATCTTAGTCTCATCTGTCTAAAAAATGCTGTTTCAGACCAGGGCTGACTTCTTCAGGTGTTTTTTTTTTTTAGCAAAGTCAATTCTGGCCTTTCTATTTTTTGAGGCTCATTAATAGGTTGCACCTTGTGGTGAATCCTTTGTATTTACTCTCATGAAGTCTTCTCTTTATGGTAGACTTAAACACTGATATATCTTCTTCCTGGAGAGTGTTCTTCACTTGAGTGGATGTTGTGAAGGGGTTTTTCTTCCTCATGGAAAGGATTCTGCGGACATCTATACCTTTTTCAGTTCCCAAGCTCACCGGTGAACTTTTATTTTTTCTCAGAATGTACCAAACTTGATTTGGCCACTCCTAACATTTCTACTATCTCTGATGGATTTCTTCTTTTTTTTCAGCTTCAGGATGGTCTGTTTCACCTCCATAGAGAGCTTCTTTGCCCATGTGTTGTGTGTTCACAGCAACAGCTTCCAAATTTAAACGCCACACCTGGAATAAACTCCTTTTAACTGCTTAAAATGATGAAAAAGTTACTGAGGGAAGAGCCCATGCAACCTTGTTATTCCTTTTTTGCAGCCTTCTGACTCGATTGTCCAATTACTTTTGGTCCCTTAAAAAAAAAAAGAGGTGACTACGAGCAGTAATTTCTAAACCCTTAACCAAAATTACAGCAGAGTCTGCACTTTAAGCCCATATTGATATATGTGCTTATATAATTGTATCCTGAATATGTTTTCATAAACTTGTGTCATTGTCCAAATATTTCTGGGCCTTACTGTACTTCTAAAGAGGACTCATTCAACAAAAAAGGAGGAAGAAATAAAAAGAGTTATTGGACAAGAAGCTACCTTTACGGGAAAGGGTCTATCGTACCTTGTTCACACTGAACCCCAGTGTATCCCGGAGGACATCGACAGGTAAAGCTATTAATCTGGTCTTTACAAGTTCCTCCGTTCTGACAGGGATATGAGGCACACTCATCCACATCTATAAAGAAAGGTATAAATATTTATAAAGAAGAAAGAAAACGTCATGTAAGCTTGTTGTCTCAAAGTTCAACAGGCTGATTCAGGTATTCTTTTTTTTGATTAGTCACGTTTCCATTTTTTTTTTAAGGAACCTGTTTTTTCAGTCTATTTATGTGGTTTTGTGAGTGCCAAACAAATCTAGACCTGTAGTGAAGGGTTACTAAATTATTTAGCCGTCCACTTTGAAATTAATAAATGAGCATTTTGATAATCATTTAATTCATTTTTAGCCACATTTTAGGATATAGATGAGCAAAAGTGTCAAATCATAACATCTCACAAGTTAATATCTTTTTTAGCCTTTTATGATACTAAAAAATATGTGCACTGGGTGTTATTCAATCTTTTTTAAACACCTTTTTGAATAGTTACTGCTTTGCACTATATTTCCAGTATTTTGCTTTTCTAAAACATATTAATAAATATACATTTTGTGCTCTTTATCTTTGCACAAATTGTTTAAAATTATTTTCTGCAACCCCTTACACAACAAAGAAAATGGTTAGTAGATTGTAACTTACTGATATGACACTGTCGGCCAGTGAAGCCAGCAAGACAGGAGCAAGTATAAGAGGGGTTTCCTGTGATGCAGTCGTCAATACACTGCCCTCCATTCAGACACGGTCGCAGGTTCGGGCAAACAGATGCTGTAGAAGGAAAATAATATACCGAGAATTCTTGAAAACAATTCTGAGAAAAGAGAAAACCGGAATACTTCTCTAACCAGAGTTATTGCAGGTGCCGACTTCCACGTGGGCGTCATCTATACGGAAGATCCATCTGCCTGGGTAGCCAACATTTGTTGTTTCCTCTACATTCTCCACATCAGCTGTGCGAGAGCCAGGGATGTTAAAATAGCGCTTACCATCACCAGCATTAAAACCTGCCTGGGAACATTGTAACAAACAAGTAGGCATCCCATAAAATAACTCAATTAGGGTCCAAACACCCTAAAATGAAATGATCTTAAGATAAAGCAAATCATACTGTACGAATCACATTACACACGGACTTTGACTTTGGAACTGCTAACAAAAACAAAAAAAAAATGATCTTACCTGCGCTGCAATTCCTCCAAGCCCAGCCAGGTTTCCTCCACTGCTGGCATGCATACCTGTTGTCCAAGTAATATTATTGTACTGGAATATAGTGAAAGAAAGCTCCCCATCTGTTATGAGCACCACTTGGAAAGTATTTACCTGCAGAGAGGGGAAAGGGTTAGGGAGTTACACTATTTCAGTATTTTCCGAAAACTGGACTCTATGTCACGGCAGGACACGAGGCTAACTCGGCTAACTGTGAAAACATACAGATTTTACGTCCAGAAAGTTTGCATTCAGCATTACAATGAGATTTTAATAGCTGTGATCCCTACCAAGGTATTATAAGTCTTTGGAAAATTAACATTACAGATATCTGAATATCTATATATTCACTTAGTTCCACATTTCCATGTCTTAGTCAGAAGTAAATAGAAGCAAGAAAACAAGTGTATGAGTTAATACCGGTGTAAGGGAGCTGCCACCAAAGAATGTAACTTGATGCCATGTAGAGATTAGGACCCATGTTGCGTTAAAGCTGGGGAACTCTGAAAAGTAAGTCCTGACATCATCAGCAGCCCTCCTGAGGATGAACGGGTCCTTGCTCTCCCTGTAGAAGACTTTTCCTGCCCTACGATTGTCCACATCGGCCCAGAATGGTGCCACAACCCTCCTGTCTCCAGCGATCGGGAAAGCCACAGGTGTAAATTGAGACACCTCTCTCAGGAATGATACAAGGCCATTGTTGTTAACCTAGAGAGGAGAGAGAAGAGAGCATCTGGATGATATTAAACACAGAAAGCACAGTTTAAGTTGGAACAGAAGTAATAAGGAAGCGAGGAAAATGGACAAACTGAGCAGGCAGTGGCATGGGGAAATAGATAGCCCCATGGCAGATGTTTGCATTTCTTAAATAGCAAACAGCCGCTACCTTTATACTGTAATATAAATGCAGCTGAGAAAACCTCCAACTTCCTTACTGGTGCAATGACTTTTAAACTTTAAAGTTGCCAATTAAAATCACCAGCTGATTTTTTTTTTTTTTTTTTTCGAAAAATACACAGTCAGGACTTAAAGTGTAATGTAAAAAATATAGGTGATTGATGCATATTTTCTTATCTCACCGCATCTTAAATGATCAACCAATTGATCAAAAAGTTATTTTATTTATTTACGATAAAGAGGTGGCTGTATCAAAGTTCTTTCATCCCTTATGATACTCAAAAGACAACAATTCTACTCATTCCATGCACAGTAAGACAAATGTAATCTCAAGTATCCACAATGATTTATGTGCAGTCAGGTTACACTGTAAATATAGAGTCCATATTTGATGTATTCAAGCTGATCATGCTCATACCGAGTTTTATTTTCCATTTTTACGCCAGTTATAGTCATATTTTTTGCATTCATAGCCAGATGGACGTTGTTTCTGTATGTTACAGATAATTCAATCAATACATTGCATTCAATGATGGTAACTGTTTTTACTGTATATTTCAGTCGCTAAAATCATGCACTCGCTTAAATGTAAGGTCATAGAATGGGAAAAAAGTGTGGACATTAATGCATGTCTATAGTGCTTGTTCTATCATTATTGTCCTTTCTCCTGTTGACTACGTGAATTTCCCCGCTGTGGGACTAATAAAGGACTATCTTATAATTTCATATCTCATATCCCAAATATTTGCTTATTCCAGCATTCACATTTATCAGTTCCTTACGGCACTTGAAGATGGTATCATTTCATTTTGGTCCACAACATAAGAACACAATAACCTCAATGTCACAGTGTTAAAATCTAAATTGCATGCAGCACACATTACAGAAAATGGGTCTCTCTTCACAACACGTAGACATAGAACAACACATTTTTTGGTCAACAACTTTAGGTTAGTCTATTGTGCAGACCCTTCATCGTGCTTTATAAGTAAAAAATAGGGCACTGTTCAAGTTTCATCACAGGGACATTGACTGCATTTAGAACAAACCGAAATAGTAAAACTGAAAAACACTCAAAAGGTCTGAAAAGGAGTACTTTCAACAAACTTAAGTGTAACTTTGAAAATAAATTGTCCTTCAAAAACATGACTTAAGTGAGAATTCTTTCAGAGGCGATATCGGTTTCAAAATGCTTTTGATACTGGCTATAAATGTGGGATCACAAATCACAAGTACAATGGCATGCTTTGTAATTCAACTCAGAGATCCTGATTCCAATACTCTTAACTTACCTTTCACTTGAGATGAAAGAACTCAGTCTTGATTATGACTTCAGAGTTGTAATATTCAAGCTAAATTTAAGTTAAACTCCAAGTGAAACGTTTTTATTTATAATGCTGTTTTCTTTGTTAGTACTGTAGGCCCCTTAAAAATTTGGATGGCCATGTCAACTCTTCTTTGGCAACTCTCAACTCGGACTCAATTAGGATTACCGGACAAAGAAAATAGCGTTTAATTACTGCGATTGTTCATGTCTTGGCGGCACGGCGGTCAGCACTTCCACCTAAAAGCACAAGGGACCCTGATTTGATTTCATCAAGGAGGCTTTCAGTGCAGAGTTTGCATTTTCTCCACAGTTTCTCCAGTTCCCCCCCACAGCCCCAAAAACATGCAGAAGGTTAATTGGAAAAAAAAAAAAAAAAGGGAAAAAATCGCCCGATTGTGTGAATTAGAGAATGACTGGTTGTTTGTATGCGGCCAGGGTGTACCCAAAATGTTGCCCAACAACAGCATCCCAGCATTCCCTGCAACCCTGACTGTAGGATAAGTGGTAAATAATGAATGACTGAACGTTCATGTCTATTAAGGCAATCATATCGCATCCATAGAGTGTATAAATACAAGCCCTGCTGTTATGTGATTAGATCTGGATGAAAAGATTTATTTGGAAGGAAAAACTTTTGGCAGAGCCTCTCTACCATAGCCCTATATAAAGAGAAGTATATGCTTAATAGTATAGATTCATGCAAGAATTGTAACAAAGGAAAGTGAGCCATTCATTTGAGAAACGAACGTTTGGAAGAAAGACAATAATATTGTGGCTTTCTAAAAATAATCGCTTAGTAATCTTTTCAAGTTTTTCAGAAAATAATAGAATAGGGAATTGATTTTGACAAAAAAAAAAAAAAAAAAAAAAATGTGTCCAAAAATTGATTTAGGTAATCATTTTAAAAAGGTGATGACATGCTGAAAAAGAAAAAAAAAGAACATAAAAATGATAGAAAATAAAGGGTAATTTCCCAGATTCGGCTTTCGCATTTTGCAGTGTTCAGGTAGGAAATAAATATATTATATTTCACAGAGGAGTGGGTTGTGCCTTTTTCAAAAAGGCAGCTTTGAGTGCAGGGGAAAGTTTTCTCAGCCATGAAAGACATTCATTCATACACCATCACTGCATATTATAAGGAATGGGAGATACAGATCTCCATGGCACCTATCCTATTTCCCCTAATTGCTGAACAGTGACAAAGCAAAGTAAGATGGCTCAGTTTAAAATCATAATTTGGAGGACTGTTCTTTTAAATCTGCAGAGGAAGTTTTGTTTGGCAACGAAAACAGGTTAATTGCTTCATTGCAGTCTATCTCACTGCATCAGTGTTATGTGGTGAGAATGTGGCCAATGTGGAGAACAAGAGGTGTGAATGAAAAGACCGGACATTTAGGTTTTCCCAAGCACTGTCAGACAGAAGCAAGGGACAGTGAACAGAACTAGCGACAAAATATATACGTCTCAGAAATTTCTCACAGGAATGAGAGATCTATGGTGGATATGGTCTAGGAGTGACCCATCTTACAGCAAAACTGCTGTTAAAATCATGCTTCAATCAAAACAAAATGTATACACAAAATAATGGAATGTTTCCTCACCAAATCCACTCAGTTTAAGCATCCAGAACTGTTGAACTACTCTGATTTCATCCTTGTTATGGGTTTTTAGTTAGTTTAGTTTAATATGATATCGCCCTTGGAGGAAAGAAACTAAAGATTTTCTTTTTTATTATATCATCTTCATACTAGATTCAAACATGGTTACAATCAGAAATTGAATCAAGGGAAAGGTAAGTAAGCTTTACAGTCGGGAAAGAGTGAAAAGGACATTTTTTGATTTGCCTTGTCAAAAAGGAGGTTTCACAGTTATGAGCTTACCCAGTAACTTTGTGGCAGTGGGCACACTTGGGTTTGTAACTCCAAATCAATTTCATCACCGAAAGATTTTTTCTACTAAGGCTAGAAATTCAGTCAGGGAAAATGTGGAAGCAATTCAACATAACTTCCACGCCACAAGCAGCTAGGATGCATCTTGTTTAACCAGTCTGTATTAGAAACATAAATGTATATAGTTACGACAATGTTTTCACAAACACAGTTTGAAGCAAAAATATAAAAAAAAATTTTAAAAAAATAGTACAACCTCAGGTGAGTTTCAAACAGTCTGAAAAAGAACACTGACAAAAGGTATTAATGAAACCCTTTTCTTAAAAAAATAGCTTTTAAAAGCCTTGACTATAAATAGTCAAACTGTGTATACATATATCACAACATGCATGAATGATAGATCAGGCAGTGATTATCCTTACACACTCCCACACACACACACACATATCTTGCTTGCAATATTACCAATATTTTATATGTGAAAGATCTCATCTGTTTTTGTGCAATGATTTTCGATAAGTTTATGCCTGGACATCGGCAGTCTTTGGACGTTGATTTTAGGTTGCATGTCAACATCTGAAATGAAACCACCTGATAAAAACCTGATGACCGCTGGTGTTGATACTGAGTCATTTCTGTTAACTATTAATGCCTGTAAAACATGACATTCAATATATTTGACAATGATACTTATTCATATCCTTTCAACTCTAAATTGACAACTGGTGCAGCTTGTTGTTAGAACTATTCAGCAATGTCATGTGTTGGAATGGGATCTAGCAAAAAAACAACACTGAAATTTAGCTTTCAAGATCAAACCTACAATCTGTGTCAGATAGTTTTACCAACAGTGCGCTGATATTATCGTTTCCAGAAATTCAAAGATAGTTAATTTAGCTTAGTGTGGTTTTGATGAAAAACTGGAAAGCGGGACAAACACTGATCGTGGTATCACTGTTACTTAATCGCAAAAGTAACAGTAACAAACCTTTAACACAAACGCATCCAGACAAAAAGTATCTATGTAGAGAACAGAATATAAGATGATGTACACATCTTTGGTCCATATGTGGATGGCTAAAACATGGTGAATAAAGAACAATACAGTTAATACCGTAAATAAGTTGATTTATACTCTGTGAGGAGTGCAGTTAAATTACATCGTAATGCAGTATTAGCAAGATAATCTTAATATATTCTGTATGTAGCTGTTAATTTGTAACTAGAGATAAATATTCTAGGGGTTCTTATTACTGCTCCAAACCAAGGAGTTAAACTATGAAAAAAAAAAAAAAAAAAAGTCCTGGAAACACTTAATTCTCTCCACTTTGTTGTTCTGCAATAAATACTTTTGATCATAACCAACTATTCTCACATCTGCTTTAGAACTTGTTTGTGTTTTATCCTCTCTGACCTTGAACGTCCTCCTTCATCCTCTTGACACCAGTCATCCATAAGAGTGGCTATTTCACGAGCTGCGCAGTATGAAAGCTCTCAAGACATTTTGCAGATACCTCTGTTTTCTATTAAAAATGATTGGTCATTTCCAAGATAAACCAGCTGGACAGTTCCAGGGGAAAAGACCCTTGCCATGTTATCTGTGGTGTTAGAGGAGAGAAAGGGGAGGGAGAGAGCGAGATGTGGATCCTCCCAGACACGAACCATAACACAGGGGGTAACTCGCTTTTTCAGAAGCAGAATTAGAGCGGGACCAAAATCGGAGAACCCGTGATGTTAGGAAAATTATCTGATGGGATGCCGCTAGATACATGTGTAACAAATACTCACATGGCCTTGGCAGAATCTGCTGTTTGTTTTTAAATCACAGCTGCCAAAAGTAAGAGGACTTGGTTTATAAGGGGATGAAGGCAGTAACTAATAGGATCAACTGTTGGATGTTCAAGAAAATAATAAAGGGTATATGTAGAGCAAAGCAGCTGCGGCTATAAAAGTAAAGGAATCATTCAAAACTATTAAAAGTCAGTTTGTTCTGCAGCTTCCATGTGGGAAAAAAAGAAAATCAGAGCTCACATGCTTTCATGCTACAAACAATAAACTCTGGCCTTTAGTGCTCATTGAAATAATACCCGCTCAAGGGGGTTGTTTGTGCACTTTTCTGCAGATGTTTAATGTGCTTGTGTAAGGTTTGTTCAATTGATATGATTGTAATTTGAAATCTCTGCAGCAATTCGTTACAGCTTGCAGAAGATCATCTCGTTTCTAAACACAGCCCATTTTGGAATATGGGAGTTTATTTATAAGAGATGAAAATTGTTAAGTTGTGAAGAAGAGGGGGTGAAAAGTCCAGTGGGCACGACAGGAAGATTTTGACAAGCAGATATTTTAGGAGGAGCTGGGATCAAACTAAATATACTACTAAAGGCTCAGTTTCAGGACATCAACATCCAAATTTTGCCTATTTCAAAACAGAAGTTCATAAATTCTCCGCGCAACCGTAGATCACTCAATTTCTGCAAAAAACAAACAAACAAACAAAAAAAACATGCTCTCAGTGCGGCAAACCGGCTAGAATGTAAGGAATCAAACGAGGACTGTCATGTAAAGGATGACTATGAATCAACCTGTGTGTGTGTGTGAGAGAGTGTGTGTGTGTTTGCATTCTACAAATGCGGTTACGCAACAGGAACAAACGAAGGCAAACAATGCAAACTGTCAAACAGCCAAAAGGGAAATGCGATGTAATATGTGGCTGCACGCCACATCTCACCCCCTTATAGGCGGTTACACAACTCACACCAGGACGCCTGCTTTTTACTTTATCTGTCAACCGATCGTCCGATGAACTGAGATATAAACTTACAAAAAGCCCCGTGTGCTTGTCTCCAAAGAAGGGGAAAGCGACAGATATCTCCAGGAGACCGGAGCCTCCGTCGTCCTGAGGAATGGTCTGGGAGTCTCCCTTTTCTTTGCCAAAAGGGTAGAAGTCCTCCAGGGGCACGACAGGTTCCACCCCGGGCGGCAGGTTCAGGTAAAGCAAAGTGCAGAAAAAGGGCAGAAAGGCTTGCAGCGCAAACACCATGGCCTCAGCCACCCCGGGGGATGGAGATTTCAAGCAGTGCGCACCGCGGAGGGAAAGGGAAAGGGAAGGGAAGGAACACCTGAGGCAACGAGAGCAGAAAAAAAAAAATCCTTCGATTGAATCTCGGTGGTTTGATTTCTTCCCTCACGGTTCTCTCTTGACACCCCTTACTTTTTCTTTCAGTTGTGCAGAAGGCTCCTTGTGTGAGGAAGGGGAATTCTGCAGAATCCTTGCATTCTGTTTGCTGCTGGGCACCTCATGTGCTGGAACTCCGATTCACTGTAATGTAGAAAAAAGACTGATAGACACTGGATTTTTTTTTGTTTGTTTGTTTGTTTGTTTGTATCTTAATAATTCTGCAAATTGGTCGCAAGTAATGAGCCTAGATGTGTTCTAAATAATGGCTTATTTTACCAGCCAAAGGAGTTTTCTTGGTTTTGGCCACACCTCCCCCATAGGGATTCGCTACCTTGCATAATTAGTTGGTTTCAACCAATAGTTGGAAAGACTCTGGTAACTGGATAACCACTGGGCGGGTCTAGGATAAATCGAAGAGCTGTTTTCAAGCAACTGACTTTTTTTTTTTTTTTTTTTCTTTCACTACAACTCCAACTTTGTATTGTTTCAGTGGCGTGAAGTTCGAATGTGAAAATGTGAGGAGGAGATACATTAGATGCATGTGTGGATGAAGAACGCATGGGTAAAAATAAACTATATATCTGTGGTTTTCTATGCATATATTGTGAAGTGAAGACCTTCCCTGCAAAAGTGTTTTTTCAGGTTTTTTAAATTATGAAGGATTACAGATGGATTTCTCTGCAAGTATCCCAACTGAAAGAAGTTTGGTCATTCTCTCAGCCACACCGCTAAAAAAAAAAAACACTAAAACTTTTAATCCGTATGTCATGAAACAACAGCTCTATCCTTCAAGAAGTCCACAAAAAAAAAAAACTCCCTTTTATATTCTAAACATTGAGCCTGAAGGAAAAAAAGAAAACTGTCACATCACTCCAGTCCCCAGAAAAGTATTCTGAAACAATCAACTACTAAAAACAAACAGAAACACAAAAAAAAAACAACCTTGTGGAGTCACTTAAAGCGATTGAGACACGATTAAATAAATCAAGCAACAAGCTCTCGTAAATATTTTAACTCGTGTAACGCATTACTCGTATTCAGTCGCATCAAAAATGATTATTTCATGTTAAAATTGGAGACTATAAGGAACAAATGACAAACCAAGGAACCATTTCACTACATTAAAACAATGACACAGCATGAACAGACTTTGAAACGCCAACAGCGGGGACCAAGAGGAAATCCGTAAAACTATTTGGCATATATAGTCCACTTATAAACAAAACAATCATTGTTTATTGTTGCTGAGTTTTCCTGCTTATTTATCTAATCCGGTGTGTACATGTGAATGGGTGGGAGCAAATGCCCCGGGACTGTTTTTGTGAGCGATTGGATGGAGCTCGTAACATCTGTGTTTTTGGAAGACCGCCATAGAAGCACGGGGCGTGGAGGCCGGAGCCGCTTCATGTGTGCCTGCGGGGCCTTGCCTACACACCCAGCTGAAGCATCTGATAAAAATTAGATTTGTCGTCTCTTTATCTCCCGATTGGGGTTTCGAGAGCCTTTGAGAGCCAGCATCTATGAGAAGACAAGAAACAGAATATTTACATTACATTACATTTGGCAGACGCTTTTATCCAAAGCGCCTTACAATAGAGGACATAAGGACCGCAAATAACACTTGCAAATACAAGATGCATTACATTACATTACATTACATTACATTACATTGCATTTGGCAGACGCTTTTATCCAAAGCGACTTACAATAGAGGACATAGGGACTGCAAATGCACGATGCACAGGAAAGATACAGAACAGTAAGCTTGGGTTAGTGAGGGTTTTTTTTTTTGTTTTTTTTTTTTTTTGGACAGAGACACACAAACACACACACACACACTGCATAGCTTAACTTGCTGCCAACCTGATCTGGGGCATCAGCGCAGTAAAAAGTCCTGAAAGAGAAACGTTTTTACCTGTTTCTTGAAGGTTGAGACGGACGATGCTAGTCTTGTTGCTTCCGGAAGTTTGTTCCACCACTGAGGTAGTAGAACTGAGAACAGTTTTGCCTGAGATGGCTTAGAGCGAGCAAAAATGAAAAAAAAATTACACATTTGTAAGACAAAGTGATTTTTTTTCTTTATTATTCCATTACAGGAAATTATTCTCTGCACCCTTCGTGGGTGAACCATGAGCGGACGGCTGAGGAGTAGTGCCGGGGAGTAGTTAGAGGCCGAGTGTCTTGGAAAACGGCGTTTCGACACACCAACGAGATGCGTGCCCGGATTGGGACGGAAGGTGCCGGCATTTCGGGGAGGCCTGGCCGGGATGGGGGGCCTGGGTGAAACTGGGGGACAGACAGTCAGGCAAAATGCGCTGGTTTACACGGCCAATTGGCGGGGGACCTTCTGATCCTTGACTACTTTTTCTTTTAAACTATTAAACCATCACGTATCACTGCCGTGTTTGTGTAGCAGCAGGTAGATACACAGGTTAATTCACCACTTGTTGCCATCTAGTGGAAGAGCATTTAATTGTTCTGCCTATGACTGCATGTTGCCCATTAAGATGGACGTATAACGACACATTATTTGTGCTGAGTAAATAATTTTTGGACCAATCAGGTGAAAGGGGGCATTTTTCCACCTCTCTCACGGCGGCACACTAATGTGCATCGGCACAGCGTTTGGGAAACACTGGGCTTGGACACGGGGAGTCCGTGAGGAAGGAGAGTAAGAGGGCATGGGAGGTCGTGTGGACCGACCGAGGAGATGAGAACGAGAGCGGTACGGGAGACAAGAGTGTTTATTGGAGGAGCAGATGGTAAACATTTAAAACCCAGGTGTTTATACCCACTACTTTTTCTTTTATTATCCGGCCACAGTGGGTATCTCACACCCATGTATTGCACTATATACGTATCGCTGCTGCAAGCTCTCTACCGAGACTCTTGAAAATAATTTTGTTCCATTCCATTTTATGACCATAAAAACCCTTGAATCCCAATGTGGGTGTCCTGTACTTTACAGGTGCAGATGTGATGCACTAGTTTGTGCTTTACTTTTGCATGACGGGGAACAGAATGTGAAGACACAGTGAATTGATGACTGTTTGTGTTATTAACCAGCAATTTAACTGTGCAGGAAAAGCTGGTCTTCCAAGCTTTTATCCAGGGCCTCCAACCAACAAGACTTAAAGAACACATCTGCCTGTGTGCTGCAAATACTTTGGCTGGATCCCTCAGTGAAGCAGAGTGTATGGCGAACATTCTGGAGTCAGGAGGATGTGCTCCAAGTGTGAGACAAACAGCCAGTCGAACTGACTACAAGACTGGCGACAACCAGAGTGGCAACTATCACGGCAAAGAGTGAGAGTGGCTGATCGACATAGAACGGTGGAATGCTATTGGTGTGGGAAGCCAGGCAACCCTACCAAAGAGTTCAGCCCGGCAGCCAGCGTTAGAACTACGATCTGATACCACTGCCGACTCCCCCTCGTGGTCCCAACCATGGCTTGGCCGTCTTGGCTGAGCTCATGGTGGACTGCATATATTTGTGGACTGCAGTATCAATGGCACCCAATGCAGTGCCCTAGTGGACACTGGGTCCAGCACCTTGCTGATCTGCCCCGGGGTTCTGCCTGGCACTGCTGACTCAGGACCGCAGGGTTGGAAATGCATTGGCCTCAGCATCACTACTGTCTCTGGAAGGCACACCAGGATGTTGGGGGAGAGGACTATCACCTTTCTACTGTGTAGATCACAGTTGCGGGCTAGCAAGGATACAGGACCCCAACATCATTGGTTTGGACTTGTTGCAGAAATGAAGAGCGATGGTTGACGTACCCAGAGCAACACTCTATCTGAGTTTGGAAGGCACAGTGGTCAATATTCCGGGTGAGATAGGACTGCGGCGCACCTCGCCTCCAGCTCAAGAACCCGCCACCCCATCATCTGTTGAACAGAGCAAGCAGCCAGAGCTGTGACGGCCTGATGATGGCCAGAAACGCCAGCTACAGAACCTACTGGACCCCTTTTCATGCAGTCCGTGGCTAAATAGATGATAAAAGACATGTTGGGTACCGGAGTCATCGAGCCCTCAACCATCCCTTGGGCAGCTCTAGTGGATGAAAAAGGATGAATCCTGAAGTATCTGTGTTGACTATTGCCAACAAAACAGTCACCTGTAAGCATAACTGCCCTGAGTGGATGATATCCTGGAATACATCAGTGGGTCCCGCTGGTTCAGCTCCCTTGACGTCAGGAGTGGCTACTGGCAGGTGGAGTTAACACCAGAGGTGTTACCCCAGAGGTTCACCAGAGGTGAACCCCAAAGCTGGTTCAGTGTGGTGCCCTTTGGGCTTTGCTATGCCACTGCTACTTCTTCACTCCTGATAGAGAGGGTCCTGTGTGACATTCCACAGAACTGGTGTGTGGTCTATTTGGATGGTACCCTTGTCCATGTTGTAGACTTCCAGTGTGCGCTGGACATCCTTAGAAATGTCTTGCTATTTGTTGGGCTTCACCTTCACCCATAGAAAAGCAGCCTCTTCCATGGAGAGACTGCCTTCTTGGGTCATGTTGTGAACGAAGCAGGGGTAACCACCGACCCAGCCAAGATAGCAGGCATAAGGGCTGCCTCAATTTGTTGCCTCCTCCTACCTTTTATGGTTTCGCGTTTTTTCGAATAGTGGCTGGTCCATCACTCATCCAATACACCCGAGAGGAACTTTTGAACTTCAGTCAGTCTGCTAGCGATACTTCTTCCCTTTTTACTTCAATTCTAAAAGTTTTCCAGAACTGTCATTTCAAGGAGCAGTAACTCTGTAAGAAGCTCAGGAGATCTAGACAGGGGGAAATGAGCCAGTGTACTCGTGAAGCTGCGGCAGCGGGGATTCCTCACCACGGTCGTGTCGATACATCTGGCAAACATCTGCTGTCTTTCCAACAAGATGGATTAACTGACACTCTTTAGTGGAAGAAATTTGTTCTTTAGCAGATCTGCCACCCGTTGTGTCATCAAGTCCTGGTTAGGTGATCACATCCTGGACAGTTCAAGTCACCTGCTGGGCTTTTAACTTTGATACGCAGACCACAACACGGAGATGACAAGTAAAATGAGGGGAAGGGGAATCTGCTTTTACATTAAGAAAGGTTGGGGTACAAATGCCACGTTGCTGAGACTGTAACCACAGATGAACTCACTGACATTGTGTCACCTTACATTAGTTATGGTGAGGATATGTGTGTACAGACTGCGCATACAACAACAAATCAGGGTTCACCTCAAAACTGAGGCAGTTTCGTCAGGAAATGGAAAAGGCATACAGAAATGACAGTGTCCCAACCAGGCCAACTCATTAACGGAGGTGCTACACTCCAACCCACCCCTCACCAATGACACTTTACCACCATTAAGGATTTGTGAGGAGGATGTGTGCCAGCTTTTAATGAGACAGAACACGAGGGAGGCTCCTGTCTTGACAGTCACCCTCATGCCCGAAGGCCTGTTCTGATCAGCCTGCCCCCTATTTCACAAGCATACTCTACGGATCACTGGAGCTATGTGAAGTTCCCCCTTCTGATTAAAACACCCCACAATAATCCAGATCAACCTAATGTCTATGGGCATGAAAACATTTGAGAAGCTGGTGTTGTTTCACCTGAAGGACATCGGCAGTAGCACCCCCTAGGGGTGTTTACTTTCCCCTGTTCTCTTTATTCTCTACGCCATGACAGCACTTCAAGACACCCATCTGTCAAACTCCTAATGTTTTCGGACGACACAAAAGCCATTGGCCTCATCAGAGACAGTGATGAGTCTACATACAGTCTGGATGTTGACCAGCATGTACTCTGGTGTAGTCTAAACAACCTGGAACTGAACGTACACTAGAGCTTGGAGATAGGACAATAGGAGGAACCCCTGTGCTGCTGCCATCACCATACTTAAACAGTACTGTAGCTACTGTTGAAACCCGAAGGTTTCAAGGATCCATCATCTCCCAGTACCTAAAATGGTTGTCTGACGTAGATAATGTGATCTAATAGGGCTAACAGAAGATGTACTTTCTGCACCAGCACAGGAAGTTTAGCCTGCCTTACAAGCTGCTGATCCAGTTCTCAACTGCTGTCATCCAGTCTAGTCCCAGCAGTTCTGTGGCATCTGGTTTAGTCCAGCCAGAATTGAACAGAATTGAGCAGGTGCCAAATTACCAGGATTATTCAGGATTAATACACTTTCAGAGACAGAAACAAGGTAGTAAATATCATTGCAGACCCATCAAATCCCAATCACAACCTATTCTCCTTCTTTCCTGTAGGAGGAGGTCCGGGTCACTGTGTGGCAGCACTACTGGATATAGGAATTGCTTTGTCCCACTGGCGTAGTTTTTATCCTGGCCGTGGTACAGTGGACCAGCTCTATACCCGCAGCAGGGTCCTCGAGGGGGCATGGGAGTTTGGCGGTCTACATGTGTTTTGTGGATCTGGAGAGTGCATTCAACCATGTCTCCTGGGCAATCCTGCAGATGGTGCTCAGGGAGTATGGGGTACCGAACCCCGTCATATGGGCTGTTCAATCCCTGTATGATCGTTGTCTGAGCTTGGCCCGCATTGCTGGTTTCCAAGTTGGACCCGTTTCCGGTGAGAGTTGGACTCTGCCTGGTCTGCCCGTTGTCACCCATTCTGTGCATAACTTTTAGGGACAGAATTTCTAGGCACAGCCAGGGCGTCGAGGGGATTCGGTTTGGTGGCCGCAGGATCCAGTCTCTGTTTTTTGCAGATGATGTGGTTCTGTTGGCTTCATCAGGCCATGATCTCCAGTTCTCATTGGAACGATCTGCAGCAGAGTGTGAAGCAGCAGGGATGAGGATCAGCACCTCCAAATCTGAGACCATGGTACTCAACCGGGAATGGGTGGATTGCCCACCCGAGATGGGCATATATGGACTCTGTGCCGGTCTTTCATGGTGAAGAGGGAGCCAAGCCAAAAGGCGAAGCTTTCAATTTACCGGTCGATCTACGTTCCCACCCTTACCTATGGCCATGAGCCATGGGTAGTGACCAAAAGAATGAGATCGCAGATACAAGCGGCTAAAATGAGTTTCCTCCACAGGGTGGCGAGACTCTCCCTTAGAGATAGGGTAAGAAGATCGGTCATCAGGGGGGAGCTTGGGGTAGAGCTGCTGCTCTTTCGCATAGAGAGGAGTCAGATGAGTTGGCACAGGCATCTGTTCAGGATGCCCCCTGGACGCCTCCTGGGGGAGATATTCTGGGCATGTCTATCTGGTAGGAGAACATAGTTTTCAGATGGAGTGCCCACTCCAGGTCCGGAAAGAGGTCCTGCCTCAAATGCTCCTGCTTCAAGTATCTCAGGGTCTTGTTCAAAATCAAACTCACATTTGGCTTAGTTCAAGGTCAGAGAGACTTCACATAACCCTTGGAACACAGAACAGACTAAGCTGAGGTGACCAGACCACAATAATGAATGCAAAACAATGTCGTCTGGGTACACTCCACAATTTTGAATGCCAGCTCAAACTTTGCACATCAAGCGCTGAAATGTAGCAGGAGCTTTTCCAGGCCCGAACGGCATGATGCGATATTGCATGAAACAGTCGGGGGTAACAAAGGCAGAAATCTCAGCAGCATGGGACCTGCTAATACCTTTTGAGTAGGTCAAGCTTAGTAACAAACATGGCAGCATCGACTCGATCTACACAGTCCTCCTGTTACCAGGCTTGGTAACTGTATTATTGACTTTTCTGAAGTCCGTACAAAAATGAACTGTTCCGTCTGGTTCTGGCAACAGGATACATGGGGAGCTCCATGGGCCGGAGCTGGGTTCCGCTAACCCATGAAGCCATTGCTACTCAACAAAAAGTGTGCTGTTTGATTGCGGGGTGACTAACTCCAATATCGTGGCGAAAGACGCAAGTCTGAGACGGGATATCAGAAAATAAATCGGAGTAAGACTGGATCAGCCTTTGTACATCCTTGGCACAACAGTGTGGCAAATCTGATAAAATCCAACTAGTGAGCATTTCAGAATTTTTGGGCTATGGGGAGGAAACTGGAACATCTCAAAAGCTCAGGGCGTCCTCCTCTAGGGAATGGGAGCACAAAAGGCCACAGGCACAGAAGATTCAGGCACAAGCACTTCGCTCCCCACTGACTCAGCGTCACAAGAGATATGGTTTTAACATGTTTGTGACAGACGTGGGTTTTTCGCTTCCTTTCAGGTGTGAATTACATAATCAGTCTCACTTAGTTTAGCGTTTACCTCATACGGCCGTGAAAACTTGGCCTGCAATGCTGACCCCACCATTGGCAGCAACACTAGGACTTTCTCACCAACCTGAAAGGAATGCAGAACTGATTTGCGGTCAAAACGAATCTTCGTCTTTGAACAGAAGAGCAGGCTTTCTTAGCACAGGCGCAAGTATTGTGCCAGCACTCGTGAAATGAACTAACATAGTCCAGAATGTTCTGCTGCTTAGGGGCAGTGGTTTCACACCCAAACTTCTCCTGAAGCAGCTTCAGAGGACCACGGACAGTGTGGCTGAAGACTAGATCAGTGGGACTGACACCTAGCGAACTCCTGGGTCATTTCACATACCGCAAACAAAAGCAGTGGGAGGCCTTCATCCTACTCCTTTTTCAGAATCGTAGCAATAGATGCAAACCATCGATTTTAGTGGTGGAACTGCTCCAAAACTCTTTGTGACTCTGGATGGTACGTGCTAGATCTAACATGCTGGATGGACAACTGCTGTAACACCTGGGTGTGACGATTTTTTTTTTTTTTCATCCCTGATCTGTCTGGACCACTTATGGCAGCCCATAGGTCGAGTAAAAAAAAACAAAAAAAACAAGAAAAAAAACAAATGAGCGCTTTAACCACTGGTTTTGCATTAAGCTGGTGCAGTTGGGTAGCCTGGTGATACCAAGTGGCTACATACGATTGTCAGGAGAAACTTGTGGCCAGATTTGGTCTTGGGCAAGGGTCCGACACGATCTAAAATGATACGCTCAAATTGTTCTCCCATGACAGGAATATGACGAAGAGTGGGTGGAACAACGTGATTTGTTTTTTTTTCCTGCTTGCTGACAACGGTGGCATGAGCGACAGTATCTCTCTATTGGACTTTAGCCCAGGCCGAAAAAAAAAAAGGATGCAATGATAACTTTTCTTCATGCCCAAATGACCAGCAAAATCATGTTCATGCCCCAAAGTCATAACATGCAGCCAAAATTTAGCAGGATCAACCACCTGATAGTGGTGCGTTGCAACTCCTGATTTTGGAAAGGTGTCCACCTCCTCATCAATATGTCACCCTCCCAATAATATGCCACAGTTTTACTTGCGGGTTTCCCCCTTCCCATCAGCGATAGCATGATATTTAGCCAGTGATTGAGCTTTTCTTTTGCTCACTCTTAAGTAATTTGCATGTGAATTACCAGATCGAACAAAACCAGAGCTTTTTGGGAACTTTCATTTGACCAGTACGACCAGCATGTCCTGACTCACGTGAGTCATTTGACGAAGAATCGTTAAACTTTTGATTTCACCAGTTTGACTGCGAGTGTGAAGGCTGTGCAGAGTCATGCAAGATAAATAGTGAAAAGAAGTCTCGTGTATTAACACATACTGGTCAGCATGGGCAGCTGCTTGGGCAAGTGTGGTAATTTTCAGATTGTTCAAATACAACGCCACCTTGTCCAGTACGCAGTTTTCAAATTCTTCCAACATCAGTTCCTTTAGTTGGGCTCTTGTGTGGGCATTATTGGATGAGCAGCACCAGTCAAAAACATTCTCCTACTGTCTCTACAAATTTTATCACTTTTACAAAGAATTTGTCTATATGCCTCTGGGACCAACTCGTAGTCAGTTGGTATTGCATTTTTCACGTTCATTGGAGGGGGTACCATGTGAACATACCGGCTGACATCCATTAGGTGGTCTCCCAGCGACAGCGGCCCAATCAGAAGCATATTTAGGTGTATTACTAAAATTGGGTGCGGGGAAAAGGAGTTGGGAATGGAGCAAACGAGTCTGCGGAGTCAGCACTTCCTAATGGTATGTAAAGGCACAGGGTCATGATCACCCATCCGAGGAGCTGAATCAGCATTACCTACTTGGCCAGAACAAAAAACAGCAGTGGACCGAAGAGAAGTAGGTTGTGAGACAGGAGTAGGAAGCACAGATTGAGATGAGCTAGAGTTTTCTGTCAAGAAACCCACCATAACTTTATTAACTCTCGCTCTTCTCATTCGCGTTGGAATTCCCTGTCACGGTCCTTCTCACGAGCTTCGTATTCCAATTTTCGTAACTCCAAGTCATGCTGTAACTGTGGCTTTCAGTTCAAGATCTTTATCAATCTCCCTTTTAGCCCAGCGTGTAAACGCGCTGTTGCCACCTACAAGCAATGCCTGATGTCAACCTCCCGATCTGGAACATTACTCTCACCTGATGAAACCAAAGTTGGAAATACAACTGGAGCGTTATCAACAAAAAGAATCTCATTGACCAGTTATGATAGACCAGATTTAAAATGATTAATCTAAGTTTCTTATTAGATGAGCGACTAATAGAATAATGCTCCGTTATCTCAATTAATTGAGCCTTCGAGCAGCAAGACAAAGCAACTTTGCAAAATTTCTTTTTGAATTTTTCCATCAGTCATGACTGCGAATCATTCAAAACAAACTAGATGTTGCAGTCAGGGTCAACTAACTCAACCAAAAGTTGTAATCAGTCTTTTGCCCTCCACCCCCAAAACACTGCACCAAACAGCCATTTTTTTGGAAGAACAAAAAAAGACAAGCTTCACAGAAAATCTTCACAACCACGAGAAACAGTCTTCCAATAGTTGAAACAGATGGGCTGAAACATTCAAGCACTGAAGTCTGTAGCATACTTTCATTCGAAGACAAAAAGCAAAGGCAAAAAGTGCCAACTTCCCGAACACAGAAACGAACACCACAACCGTGCAAACTCTGATCCCTATTTACCTACCCCAAAACTAAGATAAACGTCAATATCTTTGAAGTGCTCCAATTGAAGGTGTACAAGACACCTCCCTGTAGGTTTGCTTCAGTAAGCCCACTTCCCAAATAAAAAAAACAAAACAAAAAACACAATATTAAGTCATCAGAGATCAGAGGCCACGATCACACTCCAAACAAACGCATCGAATCTGAGAGGAAGGGTAGACGGCACTACAAAAGATGACTAAAAATCAGGAAAAGAAGATTGGAACAAGAACACAATGTCGTTAGGGCCCTGTCTAGGGCTGTGAGATGGAACAATAGTATGCAGACACAAGTTACAGAGATATAGCGGGTATTTAAGTGCACGCATGCACACACACAGGCACTCCCATCGACGTAAATTTGGTATAGAAAAGCACAGCAAAAGTGAAGGGAAAGGTTTACATGATAGAAGTGAAACCAGCTTTTCAGGCTGTGAGACATGAGGCTCAGACCATACTACTACTACTACTACTGCTAATAATAATAATTCTAAAAATAATACATTTAATTTGTGGGTCTTTCAAAACACAAGCTCACCTTGTCAAAAGTAAAACAAATATGATTTTTTTGTTTTTACAGCAGTTGCATTGAGTTTAGAGAGAGAGGGCAAATGTGTCCCGATGGGTTTTGAGGCGCGTGGAAGAGCTGAAGATTTTCTCTGTGGTAAGTAGGATTAAAAACAAGTAGGATGGCCAAGGTAGATTTTTTTCTAAGGCAGGGGAGACTCGGGTCTTTCAATGTCTGCAGAACCATGCTGCAGATGTCCTATCACATGGTGGTGCCTTGCGTAATCTTCTACGCTATGGTGTGCGGGGGCAGTAAGCCAAACAGAGCTGATGCTGACACACTCAATAAGCTCATGAGGAAGGCTGGTTCCATCCTGGAAGTAGAACTGAAGTTGTTAGTGGAGGTCAATGTCCCCTCTAAGCTGCGCGCTTGCGCAATCACGCACCGCTCCAGCGTTCTCTGCACACAGCAAAGCTGAAATGTAAATGAATTAAACACATAATGTGCAATTTTGCATCTTAGGTGCGTAGGTGTCTGAGAGGAGGATGCTGAGGAAGCTGCTCAGTATCAGGGACAACACCTCTCACCGCTTGCACACTATAGCGGAATCTTTCCTGCAACCATCAAAATATATAATTCCTTTCCTCTTTTGCAGGACTTAAACCTGAGACAACAATAATTTTGATATCATATTCATTAGTGACTGTGCTGTCATTTTGGAGCCTGCTGGCTAAAGAATTTCCTTTGGTATTAAGAAAGTTCTATTCTATTTTATTGTAATATAGTGTCTTGTTCATTTTATAGGGGTGTCTTGTCTACATGCATGAAAATATAATACATCCAGAGAATGTTTCCTGTCTAAATATGAACCCTGTGATGCTTTACATTATTCCATCATAATGTGAACTGAAGATGCCTCTCTGATGGAAGGTAAGAAATGGGGAGGGAAGAAAATCAAGTCCAGTTGCAATGAGAAGACTTTTGAGCAGAATTAACCATGGTCTCAATGAATGAGAACCACCAAAACCATATTGTGCTATCAGATTCATGCACAGGACTAGATTGAAAGAGCTTGCAATAAAACAAGTAGATAATGTGCATGTTTGATGTGTGGTGGTTGGGCTATACTTAAGTTGAAGAGACAGAGTTCCCCACCAGCACTTGAATGTTCATGCACATCTCATCATCTCATCTCACCATCTTATCTCGACCTCTTCACAAAACCCACCTGACAAATCAGAAATAGAAAAACTCACATTGAGGGAACTAAGTTTGGAAATCACACAGGTAGATAAACTTCATAATTTCAACTGTTTTCTGACCATGATGTAAATATGTTAACATGAAAATATAAAAATAATGATAAACAACATGAATTTGCAACTAGTAAACTGTATAAACATTGCAAATTGCTTTTTACCTTCATTAACTAAAATAGTGAATTAACCTTGCTTGCAAATATATAGTTGATTTGTATGTTGGCGGCTATGTGCTCTATCAAAAAAAACCTAAAACCATTTTTTAATTGTAGATACTAACCTCTCTATCTCACATATCCTAAACTCCCTATGTACCACCCACTCTCTATCATTTTCCCATAATACAAACCACATGGCCCAAGAGCACAACACACTGTATGCATCCAGCTGCCCTTGCCTGAATTGTCATGTAAAAAGAGGAAAAGTGAGAACCAACGGGCCCACTCTCCTGTAAATCACCATTCACATCAACCCAATGACCACCATTTCTCTTTTCAGTACCACATTTCTTTTCTGGGGTGCCTAATCTATCCAGCAGGCTCTGTAAGAGTCAAGACAATAGTCCCAGTGTTCAACACCGGGCTCAGATACTTTGTCATCATTATTAACACATTTTCGAATGTGCTTTTCAGAATCTTACTCTATAAGCTACACATCATGCAAACAGCCATCGTGTTCTTTTCTTTGTGGTCTTGGTGTTTTTCTCCAGGGGCATGCAGCACAAAACTCTCTTTTTACTGTCCATTGTTAAAGTGACACCACAGGGAACTGAGAGAGGGGGTGAAACACAGATGGAATATTTGAAACTTGCTGAGCTGCAGCAGCTGTGTTTAAAAGTACTCCAGGAAACAGCTGTGGATGGAGCACTGGTTATTATGCATCATTTCAATTGTTTTGGCAGAACTGTAGCAACAACCCCTTATTACTTACTTGCATGCACAAGCATCTAAAATGGATAATCAATACATAAGCTGTACGATATAGTTTGGCAAAGGAGAGCAAACACCTGTAAAACTGGGGCCATCCTACAATAAAACATGGGTATGCCTCGCTTTTGAAAAATACATGATTGCAACCTTGTTAATTTACACTTATACATGTTAAACATTAAACTATATTGACATCCATCCATTCATCCATCGTCTTACGCTTATCTTACTCGAAAGCGCGTGGGATGTTGGAGCCTATCCCAGCTACCATCAGGTGAGAGGTGGGGTACACCCTCGACTGCTCGCCAGTCAAACATTCGCTCTCTCATTTGCACGTCTGGCAAATTTTCCCAATTCTTCCCATTAACCTGCTGTATGTATTTGGACTGCGGCAGGAAACTGGAGAACCCGGAAGAAACCAACGCAGACGCGGGGAAAACGTGCAAACTCCACACAGAAAGGTCCCTTGTTGGAATGGACCAGGGTCCTTCGCGCTGTGGGGTGGAAACACCAAGTATTTCTGGCTTCCATGCATCAATAACACTTCCTGCATCTTGTGACCTTAAAAAAACATATTCAAATGTCTAATTTGCGACTTCAACTGAATAACCAGTTTTTTGATGATATATTAGTGATTTTTGTAAGTCCTTTATTATTTTTATACCTCAAATGTTAAATCCATGAAACAATCTCACAGTATTCTCTATATTTGTCCCGGAACCAGGTATGTTAAATGCAATCTTTCAAAAGCTGTATGATGACAGTAAGTTATATAAAAACATCATGCTTAAGAATGAGTGATAACTTTCGAAAGCACATTACTACATTACAACAGTAATGAAGATCTATTTATGCTCATGATTATATTGCACTCCCTTTCCAGGTGTCCCTGGCAACTCCTGCAAACTCCCCACCCTTTGTTGATCTCAAAAGTGTTGCTGAGGGGGGGCACACATGACTGCAGTGTGCAGGCTTCTTGCCAGCTTGACACACCCCTACTGCACACATTACAAAGAGTTTGCTTTATTTACAGTTTCTCCCCAGTTAGCTGTAAAGCCTAAGGCTGCTTTGGGTTAGTCATGCTCCATTCATTAAGCTCCCAAGAGGTTGTCATAACATTTTTTTGTGGGGAACCCCATGTTCATAAAAGTCCTCTACATCATTATCCATTCCCCTGCTCTGTTTGCATCATTGAATACCATCATCCTCTTTGTCAAGGGAGCACACTGGTCCTCACAACACAGTCTTTTATAGAAACTTTGAAAAGCCAAAATAGAAAAGTGAGTAAACCCCTGTTCAAACACCGGGGCTTACAGAGCTTGCTGAGACCTCTTGCTGAGACATGTGCGCTCACTGAAAGCAATATCTGTTTTGATTTGCTTCAGCCTTCTTGGACCCCTAAAACATGCTTATAACAAACACAAAGTAATTGCAATTTTTTTACAAAAAAATCATGATATCTCCGTATCGTTGTCACTCTTTGCATTGTGTCTCTTGATAAACATTTCAAATAACATAGTGATAATCAACAAGTGATAATCTCACTTTTATTCAAAGCCTATGTGTATATAGATTGAATGCTTAGGTGTTTGGGGGCAATGCTTACTGTGTTGCTCAAGTGGTGGCTCATAATCCAATACATATTATTACCACATATTGAGTGCAAGTTTTTCTCACTGATCCAGTGGTGCAATATTGATCACTATTTATGTGGATCTTAAACTGAGATTTTGTGAAATGTTGTGACATTTGCACTTTTTTTCTCTCTTGCGCTGTTTATATGAATCTGTTATTCTGCACAGATAATGAAGCAAAATCATTTATCGTCACCCTTTCTATCTCTTGGTGACATCGAGGTGCGAAAGCACAGCCCAGCCTGCATGTGAAGGTTGGAACTGGAATAGTCTTTTTTTTCTTTGCTTAGCCAAAGGCCAAGGGGCTTTGTTTAAAGGAAAGTAATGGAAAGTAGAGTGGGGGTTGCTCCGGGTGTACAGGGTACTTTTACATGGTATAGGCCCTGTATGACCCCTGTCAGAGCTTGAGCTGCAATTCCAGCCGTAAATTGGATTTATTTAGTGTTCAGGCTCCGTGCAAGAGCACCAATTTATTCTAAAAGCTGGTGACACACACCTACTGACTTGTCATTTAAGCATGTTGTACTTTTTAAGTGTCTTGAAAAAAGTTTCACCCCTCATCTGCGAGATTTCCAAGGGAGTGTGGGAAGTTTTAGGTGGTGTTGTAGTTAAGACCACAGTAACTGAGACCAAGACTTGACCAAAAGTAAGAAATTAAGGAGCTGTGTTAAGACCAAGACCAATTTCACACATCTCTCATTAAAATCATGTTCATTCTTGCTTAAAGCAGGTCTCTGTTAATTTGTTGTAACTTTCTAATTTGTAACCAGTGATATTCTGGATTTATTGACACTTGATTTGATTTAGATTATTATTGATTTTGTTATTGTTTAGTAAGTTTAACTGAGGGCTATGAATAATACATTTTATTTAAAGTCAATTTGTGATTTTTTTCAGTTTAAACCCAATTGGATTTTATTTGGTATAATGGATGGACCAGTGGAAGACTGCGTTTCATGTGATTTTTTTCAATACCACAATGCTCTAGATAGAAAATACATGGTGATGTTCTTTAGGGTGTGTTTGATATACCAGATTTGATATCAAGATGTCCTTTCCCAATTACATTGTGCATGGATTTGCTAAGAAATTTCTATTTCATATTTATCCTGTTCACACCTATACTGTCTCATATTTACATTAATAATTACAATCTTTGTGTTAGACCTGGGGAGGAACACACCCCTCTCAGGCCCTGAGACCACTCAGGCCAACCTTGCAAGTGGCGGGTGCACATCATGGGTCAGTCCCCTCACTCTAGGCGTCCCCCCTACCAACCACACCACATATGCCAGTTGATGCCCTGGACCAGCTGTAATAATAATAATAATAATAACTAATCCTTCATTAACCATTAGGAAATTTTTTCTCTGCAATTAACCCAACGTGGATGAACCATGAGCAGAAGGCATGCTGTCAACCAGCACAAGTGGAGGAGTTAGGGGTTCGGTGTTTTGCTCAACAACACTTCGACACACTAGGATGAGCCGGAAATCGACCCGGAGACAGTCGGTTCCAAAGACTATTGCTCTACCTCCTGTGCCACGCCGCCCTGAAGCTTTGTGGTAGTGGTGGACAGGCTGGCAGTGATAAGAGAGTTATGGCAGCGTAAATTTAGACCCCAGGCGGCAGGAGCGGCTCATGCAGGTGCTGCTGGAATTTATGGAAATTTTGTCCTAACAGACGAGGAAGTGGGCCTGACTCACCTAGTGCAGCACAACATTGACGGTGCAGATGCCTGGCCCATCAAGACGTGCCTCCGCCGCCTTCCCCTGGTGCACCATGCAGCTGCTGATAATGCTATTGAGGAGATGCAGAAGGCAGGCATCATGGATGTATCTGACAGCCCTTGGGCCTCAGGCATTGTGGTGGTGAACGAAAAGAAGAGTAATAAAATGAGGTTCTGTGTGGACGACAGGTGGCTAAACAGTGTGATGAAGAAAGTTTTTCACACCAGATGCACTTCCTGACGCAACCCCCTCTGCATTTATCTGGGACCGGCTCAGGGAGACACTATCCCGTGCTGCATTCCCTGCAAATATCCATATTAATTGTGTATGTCTCTCGTTCCCTCTATATTTATATTTATAAGCCGCAGATGATTCTGCTTGCACCAGAGACGAAGGAGTCCAACCACAACTGAGTCGTCAGGGAATTTCTGGAGACGGCAGGACTCAGTGCTGTGTCACCGCAGATCACTTTGCTGATACACACAATATTGTAGGCATACATACTGTGGTCTGCCAGAGAGATATTCCACAATCTGTGACGCAAGGGAGACCTTTACCTGCATGGATAACAACTTTGCACCTAGGAGAGGTAGCCTGATGAGGTCATATTTATATTCATCCCCTCCCCTCACACTAATTTACACTTACAAACACACATGTACCTGAATCCAAACTACAACGTGTTCATAGAGCACTCAGGCTCAACTATAAACAGTAGCAATTCAGTGAATACGTCAAAAATCAATGTCTATATAAATGCTACTTGACTTTAAAAGCGATGCATAGTACATAGTACACAGTACACAACTTCTCTCCACTAACTGTAAAGGACATACAAATCTGTTTCAAGCTACCCAGAGTGTTTGTTTGCTCAGTCCCAGAAGGTCTCCCTACTGGAAAGAATCAGGCTGTGCTTGTGTTTACAGTAATTACGCCCCATTCCAAAACACGTTTTAGTTTGGAGTCATGCTCCGGTGTTGCCCACATGTTCGTTCCACCTCCAAACAAAACTATACAGACTTAGTCAGCACACTCTTTAGCAACGCTTTACCAACATTTGAAAATGAAAGCAAATGTTTGCCGATGTAGCCACAGCTGGAAAACACAGCTAGAGTAAGAAGCAGCAAACATTTTAAGGTGCAATTCATCACCATTAACATGTTCATAATAGTATGCTTGGGATCTTTGTAAGTATATTTAGGAGTCAGTATTTGCTGTTCAAATTGAAATTCAGCGGACCGCTCAGAGTCAGGGGCAGCGTGGCGTGGCATGGCGCGGGGGATTGGAGCGGTCGTCTGAACATTCCTGGTCCATTTCCCAGCTCCTCCTAGCCTGTCAAAGAGTTGTTGACCAAGACACTGAACCCCTAACTGTTCCCTTAGCGCTGCTCAGCGGCAGCCCTCTTCTTATGGTTCATCCATGATGGGTTAAATGCAGCGGTCAAATTTCGCTGTATGTATAACTGAATGTGACAAATAAAGTGATTTCTATATTTCTATATTCTATATCTCTTCTCAGCTCTCAGCATCAACATCATCTTCCCACAGGGCTGCATGCTGAGCCCCCTCCGCTACACACTCTATATCCGCGACTGCAGACCCCATCATCCGAACAACACCATCAAGTTTGCAGAAGACACCAGCGTAGCAGGACTCATATCAGGAGATGATGAGGTAGAAAAACTCTCAGCATGGTGCTTCGGAAATAACTTCATCCTCAATATCTCCAAGAAGAAGGAAAAAGCAGGAAGTCGGACATTGAGCAATGGAGACAGAGTTTCGTCAATGGAGAAAGGATCCTGGAATTTCAGTTACCTGGTCACTTATATTAAGGAGGAACAAGCCTGTACAATTAACATCAGGCCACTGCTGAAAAAGGCACATCAGAAATTGCACTTCCTGAGGATATTGAGGAAGAACAACCTCACGCAGAAGCTGTTAATGACCTTTTATTGCTGCACTGTGGAGTCTGTCCTGAGCTGTGGTTTTCCAGCAGCGTATCATAAAGGAAGGAACTGCAGACGATTATTAACACTTTCTAAAACGTTGATGGTTGTCCTGTCCCACTTCTTGTGGACATCTATAACACACACTGCCTCAGGAGACCCTCAGCTTCCTCAGACACCCATCCCACCCTGATCACCACCTACGTCAACTGCCGGGAAGGCATTTTATCCGTTTATTAAAACAAAAACAAACAGATTGAAAAACAGTTATTACTCCAGAGCTGTCATTGCATTGAATTCTGCACAACCCTGAACACTTGAACATTAAATAATGTCAATAGTCCTAAGTGACGCCACAACACACACCACTGGGTTTTTATTTATCTATTTATTCTTTTAGCTGCTATATTTTTAACTTATAATTGCTGTTGTTGTGTTCTGCCTTTTTTTATCTTGATTTTGAGGCAATCTGAGAGCTGCTATCTCCAAATTTCACTGCACTTTGTGTGACAATAAAAGTTCTGGAATGTGAATTTGACAGAGCCTAACTGGATTTTCTGTCTGTCTGTATTTCTGTTTTGTTCCTTTTGATAACAGTATGTTGAAAAAATACATTTTAAAGTCATTGATATTTTGATTTGCATTTGTAAAAGCTTCAACTAAGAAAGTGTATTTAAAGCATAACGTAGTCAAATGCATTTTCTATTGGTGTTTTATTGTGTTTATTGATGTTTTTATGCCTGTTTCAAGCACACAGTCAGTCATAGTACAAAATATTGACCTAAATCTATTCTTGCTGCCTGTATTGCTTACAATGTCAGTGTGAGTGATGTGTTTGTGTGTCACAGTCACTGACCTTTTTGGCTTGGAGATCACCGCGTTCAACAGTCCTGCACTACTTGCCTGCTGACCTCAGATCTCTCAGCTGGGCTGCTAAAAGAGATAATGTTTACACTTCTTCTTCTTATCAATGGGAGTAATAATTATTTATACTTCATTAATCCCTCATGGGGAAATTCGTTCTCTCCATCGTGGATGGGCAATAAGTTGACTGTCGTCCATCAGCACCATGGGAGGATGGGGGTTCAGTGTCTTGCTCAGCAACACGTCGGAATATTAAGAGGAGCTGGGAATCAAACCAAGAATGTTCGGATCCAAAGATGATTCCTCCAACTCCTGCACCATGCCGGCCCATTATATAATATACACTGTTAAAAAAAAATAAAGGGAACACTAAAATAACACATTCTAGATCTGAGTGATATGAAATATTCTTATTAGATATCTTATTCTTTACATAGTTGAATGTGCTGACAACAAAATCACACAAAAATATCAATGGAAATAAAATTTCCATTTAATGGAAAAACACTCTACAAGCTGATCCAACTTTGATGTAATGTCCTTAAAAAAGTCAAAATTAATCAGTGTTGCTTCCTAAGTGGACAGTTTGATTTCAGAGAAGAGTGACTGAGTTAAATTGGAATTACATGTGTTGTTTAAGTGTTCCCTTCATTTTTTTTTTTTTTTTTTTGCAGTATATATCACGTATCAAGCTAATCAGATCTAATTTGTACATGAATTACTTTGTTTTTAGTTACAGTGCCACGCTAGGTTGCTCAACCAAGGGGTGATGATGTGGCTGATAACTGATGTGCATGGACATTGGCTTGGTATAACATGGGACATCTGTCCAAAACTAGTAGTCAAAGCTTTCACTAATGAGTTACATTCAAATTTGAATAAATGTCTTATCAAATCACTGAAAACAATCAACTGACAAACCATCTATAAAAGAACTGGCTATGAGGATAGTACTGGATGAATGAATCTACCATACCAGAAATCAGTAGCAATTATAGAAATGGATTAATTATTGTTCTGAATACTGTAAATATTTCTTTACCACCAAAAATGTGTTGATTTTCTTAAAGGGCTGATAAGTGGGCCAGGATTTGTCAAAATCCCTCTGTCCCCTCTGTTTTTACTGTTTATACAATTTCCTACAATTATTTATTATTGTTATGTTTTACTTGAAACTCTGGCACAACAATTTCCTTCGGGATACATAAAGTTGTTCTTATTCTTGTTCTTATTCTTATAACATGCAAAAAAATATGTAACAACAGAGTGAAAAAAAATCCTTGTTTATTTTAAAGGGGTTAATAATCACTTTGGCGTTTTAAGCATGTTAAGCATATATTTAATATTTCATCTATATTTTATTTTATTTCCATAGAGAAACATTCAAACTACTCACATAATCACATGCCAATACTATTGATACATTCATAACACTCAGTTTATAAGATCTTTAACAAAACCATTTAAATCCTTGATATGAAACGAGTATGATACGAATTACATTCAAAACAGTCACAAAAACTATTTAACTCCATCAAAGAAAAAAGATTCAGATTTCAAACACATTGCATAGAGTATAAAATTATCATCTCCAAATCTTGAGCAATAATGCGAGAGGATCATGTATCATGTCAGAGACGCAAAATTAATCATAGGTACCATTAGCATTCCCTGGTGCTACAAGAGAGGGCTAGTTTCTGTGTGTTGTCTGAGCCTTACACAAGACTCATTGTAGTTGCTGGCCTTTACTAAGAATCAATATGGAAAAGACTGGGCCACTGCGAGGGGTCTAGGAAGATAGTGCAGACCCCACTATATATCCAAAGTCTTGGCAAGACGCATTCTACTTCCCAGGTGTCGGACACCCTGTTATAAACCTCCACCTCCACCCCGTAATCCCCATCCATGCCTTTCCAGTGGCCTCCTGTGACATAGAGTTTCCCATTCATTGTCACTAGGCCACCATTCTCATGCAGCATGTGGAGCTGTTGGACCTGAAAGACAGGATTGAGTCATAACACAATGTGACGGACGATAACTGATTTTCGCTTCTTCATAAAGCCAGATTAATCAATTATTATTTTGGGAATCAGTCACAGCTAAGCGAACCTTTTGCCACATGTTGGCCACGGGATCATAGGCGTATACTTTCTTGGTGTTGTCTGCAACTAGATAGACAATTCCTTCCAAACATACTGAGCGAGGCGAGGACAGATACCTTGGGATGAACGGAGAACATATAATGGTCCAGGTGTCTGTAACAATAAAAATCAAATACAGATGTGGTATGGCTAAATAAGATAAATCAAGATAATTCTCTCCACACAGAGTTTCATATACAATGTACTTAAATCAAAGCTAGTTAATCTGTAAAACAAAAAAAAAAAGAAAAAGGAAAAGATTAAAAGAAGGGCAAAGAAGAAAGACCTGGTAATATTATGATGATTACCGGTACAAACAATGTATTATGTGACTTTGTTGAGTAAAGCAATGAACTTCACACATAAAATAATAATTACTTAAGTGAGTGACTCATTCTTTTTCACAATGTGGAAATCAGCTTTTTGCGCCTGTGCCACATTTAGAAAAAAAAATTAAATTTTGTTTGCTTGTCACCTTGTAAAGAGATTTGAAAAAAGAAGGGATACTTACTTTTGTGAGATCTTAATTTGGCATCATTTCAATTAAAATACAACTGTCTGATGACAAAGATTGTCAAATAAATTTTTGGCATATAGTGTGGTTATATGAATTTTAAGCAATATGGATCACTCATTCAAAATTTAAGGATGTAAGACCATAGAAATTCATTTTGATTCAATAATTCGAACCCTGGATACAGCAGTCATTATTTTGGACCAAAAATAAACTGCCTCGGAGAGAGCGTCGCCTTGTGGTTTAGTTATATGTCACATATCATATTTGTAAGCTCACGCATTTAAATATGGTGATTGCTAAACAGGGAAATTGTACCCCTTGATTACGAAATGTAAAAACAGCTTCTGACACTCCATGTTCTGAAAATTGGAGTGGTAGAAGTTAAAAGAAAAACCCTTTTACAACTGGACAGAGACTTTAAGAAAAAGCTGGAAAAACGGCTTAACAACTGAAAACTGTTTTTTTTGTCAAATGTGTTTTGAAAAAAAAAAAAAAATCAACCAAAAACAACATCACATATTGAGAAAGAAAAAACTTTTTGATCCCAGATTTGTTGAAAGTGTGAGATTAGAGATGAATAATAGATGATAAATTATAAATATAATCAGTATTTCAGTAAACAGCGGGATTAAGACTTTAGTGTAAACAGCCTCATATTGCTTAAAACAACATTTCTTTTCCAAAAATTCAAGGGAAAGAGCCGTCAACTTCCTAACACCAAAAGGACTGAATGAACAGCGAAAATAAGAAATCTATTTTAAATCCAGTGAAATATCTTGCTAATAAAGCCTCTGTGAGTCAAATATCTGAAAGCGATTTTAACGGTAATGTCCCCAGCGTCCTTACCTGTGACAGGATTGTAACATTGCATGGTCAAAGCATTATACTTCGATGCACATGATCCAATCACGTAGAGCTTCCCCTGGCATGCTGTTGCAGTGAAGTTAGTCACAAATTTCAAAGCTGGGCAGGTCAGGGCCCATGCATTGTGGTAAGGGTCATAATGTTCAACCTCCACGTGGTCTGAAGTTGTACCTAAATTGAATAGATATGAATAAGTGACAATATCACACAATACATATATTTTCTTTAACCCTCATATTATGTTAAGGGTCAATTTCACCCATTGGGTCAATGGGTGAAATGGGTCAAATTGACCCTTAACATAAAATGAGGGTTAAATGCCCCACCCATTAACTCTAATATTGATATTTGTGATGAAAAGAATAAAAAAAAAAAAAACAAGTCTTAAAAGCAAGCAACATAGAGCAGGGGAAAGCTACATGGGGCAAATGAACGATACAACTTTGTCATTTTCCAATCGCACTACAGGTGATACTACTGAGTGGACTGCACTCATTTTCTTACCACCAATGACGTAAATTTCCCCATTGAGCGCTGCAGACATGTGGTTCGTCCGAGGTCGGAGCATAGGCGCTACCGTAACCCACTTGCCCTCCTTTGAGATGTACTTCCAGGTCTCTGTGGTTGACCAGGTGTTGGTATTTGCGCCCCGTGATCCTCCTGCCAGACAAAGCAGAAGCAGCTTGTTGAATGGACTCAAAATATTTTTCTCATTTGACAAAAATATCATGAACAGTTCCAAGCAAATGGTGAACAAAGTATTAAGAAACAAGGATTACAGAACACTTCTGTACATTGAAATTGTAAATTCAGGAGGTCATGTTATCTGAAGGAATGAAAGAAAGCTTTTAAGCACTGGGTTTTAGATGTTATGAGCATTTTTTCACAAAGTCAAATACTTTTGTGCTTTGTTCATTCTCTTGTTATACTATGAACACATTTCATGCTGTGTATCTTAAAATCCTCTCTTAATTAGCAGCTATCTAATTGCATTTTTTAACCAGGATTTTTTGAATAGGGCTGTATAAGGCTTTTCCATATCATCTTGCTCACCTGTAATGTATACATTGTTGTTCAGAGAGACCATGGAGTAACCCCATTTGTTTGGGTTGGGGAAATTAGGAAGTTGATGCCAGTGTTCTGCAAAGGGAAGAAAAGAGCTTTCTGGAGTTGAAGTGTTCTCACCATGTGGAGATGACAAATTTAAATCAGTTAAAACAGATGTAAATGACAGTGAAAATATGTTATTTATTCCTGGCTCACTTCAAATAAAATGTGACTTTTGGTGGTATGGAATTCTCATGTACAGTATATATTTATCTTGCAACATCCGACTTGAATTCCTGCAGTGCTGTCAAGACATTAAGGAATCCATAGGAAATCTGCCAATCGTCTGCGGCACGAGATGGTAAATAGATAATCGTAAATGCATGGATTTCTAATGAAATGGGTGCGTCTTTTTCTTACTTGTCTTTGTATTGTAAAAGCAACAGTTCCCGAGAAGTAATCCTTGCGTTTCCGGATCTCTGTCCTCATCTTCACCTGACTCTCCGTCCTCTGAGTCGTCTTGTGATTGACCTCCCATTACAAAAAGCACCTCTTGCAGGTTTGGTTTTGGACTCTGGGAGTTAACATAGTCCATATGATGTGGTGCTAAATCCATTTTCTGAAATAACAAAAAGTCTGATATTGGGAATTTGCTTTTATGATTATCTTAAAAAGTTACCTTGGTAAGAGAGAAACTGACTAACCTCTTTATGGATTCTCTCCACAGTATTCTTGCAGCTGGAAGATGCATGAATCAAACTATCCTTAAGCAAGGTGTCAGCAATGTAGTCCAGACTGAGGAAGGACAGATGGCACAAGTCCAGAAGTTCAGGGAGGTAGCAGAGCCGGGATTCTTGGTGGTGTCTGACCCATTTCAGGACAGCTTCCACACGGGTACACTCAGACTGAACCTGCAGTCCTTCATAACACAGTAAGGAAATGAGTCTTTCTTTTCCAAGCAGGAGAAACTCCTCTCCTTGTTGTACAGCCTCTAAGTTCTCCACAAGAAATGCCCATGCTTTGGCCATCACCTCAGGACAGCCATGGATCTCCCCAAACTCCAGAATTCCCAGACAGTTAGTCGCATCAATCTGATGCTGGAGGTATCGACTGCATACGGTTCTCACCGTCTGGAACTGCAGCTGGCTGGAGGTGCAGATCAACCCCTCCACGTTGCTTTGATTGATGGTCAATTTGCCTGTGTAGGCAAAATCCAACAAGCAACTAAGAATATCAGGGTTTACGTTGTGAAGCTCCACACGCGCTGCCGTGCTCTCCAGGAAGTCCCCTGAGAACATTCGTTGAAAGTAGACGCTGCAGATGGCCAGCACACCTCGGTGGCATGGGAAGTCCCTGCCCCCTGCGATCAGCGTTACATCCACCAGTTTTGGGTGAGAGCAAAAGGAACGCAAGCCTTCTAGAATGCTCTGCGGATGTGAGGGCAGGCAGAAGTTCAGGTCATCCAGATTGCGCACCATGATCAACTACGTACTGATAACTCTGTCAGATCTTCTTTTCGGGGGCACAGCCAACATGTGATACAACTGGAAGTATATAACATAAAGATATAAGGATGTATAATTGCTATTGCAAGCATGCTTTAGTTGTTCTACACAATGCATAAAGTACTTTGTACTGGAGAGTTGAACACATTGCATTTACAAAAAATGGATAACCAAGATTGAAATTGCAGCGTAAAGAGATAAACCAGTTTCCAACCTATTCCTGAAAAAAGATATTACCTAATTAGTGCGAAAAACTGTACAAAGTTTTCCATCGAAAAGTGCCTCATATTCTGTTACGTTACTTTGATTATGCAAGGATGGCAGTTTACGATTTGCAAATGTTCAGTGAGAATCTCTTCTCAAGCCAAAGACATGTTTAGTTGCCTGATATTACATTCAGTGAAAACAAACAAAAGAATCAATAACAATCTTACCACAGCAAAAGAGACTGAAAACAATTGTTCACCCTTCCAGTAAAGAAGTTGTTTGTATCTGGCAAGTTGGTTAGAACAACACGGAGACGGCCACATGGACGAAACATTCAGCCAAGTCACTGGGGTGAGCGGTTATTTTTAGGGACTGACAGTGACAACACTGAAGTCAAATTTCACACATAATATACTGCACCCACAGCCTCGGTTACATGTGTTTTTGCAATTGACCAACTGGCCTTGAAGTTAGCATACGAGCCAAAAACATGAGGTAGCAACTTCTTTCTTTTAAGCACTGATAAATAAGAAATTATTAATTGCGATATTGGTAAACCTGTTGTCTTTTTTTCCTCACACAAAAGAAACTGGACCATATTTGGAATATCCTCCAATTCTTTTATATTCATTCTTTTTGATTCATATAATAAATAAATTCATATGATTCTTTATGACAAATGAAAACCTTCCCAGAGTCCACATATTTCTTCTAAATTGAAATTCAAACTGATCCAACTCCAGAATGTAGAAGTAGGATAGCATCTTATGTCTGGTTGTCATATTTTACAGTCAAGCTGTGGAGGTGATGCACAATTGAGTGCATCACAATTGAGAATAGAGGGTTTTAATCCTGTGAATTCAGAAGCCGACACAGTATGATTGTTTAACATGACCATACAACCATAACTTGAGGTAATGGTGATTTTATGTATTATGAATTTAACAAATCTTTGTGGATCTATATACTTTGCAGCTGCATGCCTTCAATAACCAATTGACATGCATGCATTTTCCGTAGCAACATCTCCATTCAACAAACAATTTCTGCCACAGAACATAAAAAAAGTATTTAATTAAAAAACACAATACTATTTAAGTCTGTTCAGGATCACAGGGATTACATTTTTTTCAAAGCAAGCCCACCTGCATCTAAGTCCTGAGGAGAGTGGGGTGGATGTTTAGTGAATGTGTAATGTTCTGTACTATTGAGTCAGCAATGCATTGCGTTGGCCTTTTTGTTTAAATCAGTTAGGTTTGATGGGGGGAGATGAATTAGTTTATTTTTTGCTCTGGAGTCTGGGTCTGGGTCAGTTATTGTACAGGTATTGAACTTCTGAAATGCCTGTTTTCCGGTGTTTATCTTGGGGAAAATGTCAGTTTACCCTTGAATTTAAATTCTGCCTCAAAGATCTCATTCTTTTATTTTTCTATTTGCCCGTTTGAGGCTTTCCCAGTCTTTGGGCCTGAAGACTCGGGCTGATGTCTTGATGTTATCGTTTGGGGTAATATAAAACAGCTTAACACAAGCATTGGAAACTCCTGAGGGAGATAGTGATAAAATGACATGGTCAGCATTTCCAGGTTCGGTGAATAAACTGTAAACCAGGGGTGGCCAACCAGGCAGAGGCTAAGAGCCACAGTTATTACTGTGTTACTACAAAGAGCCATATCATACAACTGGACACACATGAATTGCAGAATTCCCTTCCCCTCACTCTCTCTTACTTCTGCTCTGTTTTATTTACTGTAAATGGTACGCATCAACATGATAATGACAAAAACTGACTCCCTAGGAACTAAGACCAGAGGCCAGTCATTTTCAACAATGAACACTTTGTGCGCTGTCTCATAAACAAACTCTCAATTCAATGTTCAGTTCATGTCTACAAACAAAAATATTGTAGCGTTTTAGTCCGAGAAACACCCGAATGACGGTAAAACATCTGTTTAATGAGCAATAGCTGTTGTTGGCCACAGCCGCGCCACATGAGCCTGCAGTACAACTAACTGTTCCCGCTCGATTCCAAGTTAAAGAAAAAAACAGAATTCATTGCGCCCCAAACCACACCCACATAATTCCCAGCAACCCCTAAATCACACAGAAAACAAGCGTCAACATAAATCCCAACATTGGTGACTCGTTACAGTATAATAATTTACAATAGCATTTTGTCCTCTTACCATGCATGTTGGTTAGCGGGACTTGTAGCATTCCTTGTCCTCAGTAGGTTCTCTGAACAAAGATTGATAATCTCTAACTCATCAGCCTCGTCTGTGACCGGCAAACAGCCCGTCTGCATTAAACAGGCCGACAAGTAACATAATCTGTGGCCTTTTTGGTTGAAGATAATGGAACCGGGTCACAAAGCTTTCGTGCAGGTTTTTAACCATTGCTGCCGATCTGATTGTTTTTTTAATTCAGGATGGTGCTAGGGACTTGCTTGCTGGATTTTAGCAGAGTGGTAAAATGTATTAAATCTCTCTTCTAAACGGCTTTGCAAACAATAACACCCTTTGCACCAGGTCAAGCAGTATTTTTGACTTACCCTGCACAGTCAGGTTCACTCTGTCCAAGTGGTAAAGCATGTCGATGAAAAGCTAGATCCATAATCCGCTTGAGGTCTGAGAGCTCGGGATAGTGCTTGTTTTTCTCTTCCATAATCAGTTCCATGGTATCCAAACGCTCATAGTGACAAAGTACCTTTCCTTTTACAGAGTGACCAACTTGTGTTTAAGAAGTTCAGACTCCTTTGGAAATTCCTGGTCGATGTTTGCTTGAAGTGAACTGAAGTGCCGCTGAAGATTCGAAGCCTTAAAATGCACTAATGATGCCTGACATATAAGGCAGAATGGTTTGCCATTACCGGCACAAAAATGACCCTGCTGTGATTCTAATGATTTCGAAAAAAAACTAAATTGGGAAAAAAAGGCTAAAATGACCCTGAATGAATGAGTGAATGTTGTCTGTCTTTGTATGTATCACGCGTCTTGCCTGATAACAGCCGGGAGAGGCTCCATAGTTTGCCACCCCGAGTGTATTAGCCAATCTTAACAGTAAGCTTGATATCATTACTACATGTAATTGTGAGTAATTTGGCAAAAAATAATAAAAATATGTTCTCCCTGCACACAAAGTAGTGTTTTATGACAATAATTCAAGGTAGAATAAGGGGTAAGTTTTTTTTTTCCCTTTACTTTTTGAAGCTGCATATGAAGAAGATGTCGTCTTTTAAATAATCAAAAATATTTAATGAAAGTTTTAGATCACAAATAAGCCATTTCCCCCTCATGTATGGACAAAAAAGATTTTCAAAATTGTCTTCATCATCCAAAGTGAAAACAGTCCATGACCAATCTTTGGTTTTGTACCTTTAAGTTAACATATACTCTGCACAAAGCTCGACTAACACAAGCTAAAATGGACACAAGAAATTACAGTAAAAGTTGACAATAAAAAAAAAAAATCCACTAGCTAGTGTCTCAAATCTAGGAGAGGGGTTATATGTAATTCCTTGACTGGTTCATTTCAAATATGGTAGGGTGCATTAGACTTATTACCGGTACACAATATTCCAAAATATAATCTGCATGTTCAACTTTTCAAAACAACACACAACGGATTAATGGAAATAAGGATATTTTATGTAAATTTGAACAAGTCAAAAATTTTACCGTCTTGTCCTGATGTCTTTGCAAAGCAACCACCAAAGCCTTGTGTTATGGGTGGCTATTTGTGCAATTTCTTTCTTTTTCAAATGAAATTAAAATGATGTATTAGGGTTTAAATAGCTAGCCATGCATAATAATGTGCCACTGAGAATGGAAAATCTAGATTAAGATGTTTATTTGTCATGGCTACACTTCCATGCACAGCTGTGCTCATCAGTCTCACCACTCTCCATGTTTCCAAGCATCAACTGAGCGGAGTAGAAACTTAGGTGAATGCCAAGGCATGGTAGATTTCCATCTATACATAATTATCTACCTCTTATTCTGCAATTTGGCTCACAGGGATGCTGGAGCCTGTCCCAAGTGTTACTGGGCGAGAGGCCGGGTACACCCTGGATCAGTCACCGGTCATTTGCAAGGCCACATATCGAGACAAACACCCATTCCCTCTCATTCACAAACCTGGGTAATTTTCCAATTTATTTTCTTTCTGTGTCACCATGCTGCTCTTAATCTGTTTTTTTGCAACTACATAATCTAAAATATTAATCTAAGCTGGGGTAGGAGAAAAGACACGTTTCTAATATTATGAATTAGACGAGTAAAGCAAAAGTGAGAAGCCTTTTATTTTGATAGTACATATGTTTTTCTAACAATAAAAGAGAGAACTAACGGATGAGCTCACATAATATGATTGATAATGGAGTACATACCCTCAATAAGAGTGCAACTCATAATTAATAGTTTTTTTGATTATTTAAAATATTTCATCACTTTACACGAACTGCCAATTTAGGCATTAAAACAGAAGATACAGTTTTTAGCACAAAGCCCATTTTCCAGCAGTTGCACTGTATTTCTCAGATCCTCCACAACTACATCAACATCTGCTTTGGTGGTCCTTCTGCCCATGCTCAACCTCAAGGCATTAGCAGCAATATCTGAGGGGATGCCACTGTTCAAGAGGATATGTGAAGGCCTAATAAAAAAAAAAAAACACAATCCAAAACATTGTACTGTGGGTTAGTTGTGTAATTAAACAAAAAGGGGATAACTGGTGACAGAGGGATTATTTTTACCTGTTTCCATTATCAGAATGGCATGCGGCCCCAACACTGGCTTGCAACCTCTTGCAGTGGGACAATACCCGCCAGCCTAAAAAATGGGAAGTGAGAGGTTCAACCATTTAGAGCCTTTATAATTTACACCCTTAATAAATGTCCTGAAATGCCTCTGACAAAAATGGGTGCGAAAGTCACTGTTCGGGAGAAGCAGGGAACATAGGACCAGGCCAGAAAAGACCAGAGAAGTCTAACCTTGAAGCGCTGGGCCCAAGATGGAGACATTACATGTGTTGGGGAGGTGATCAATGCCAGGGAAATGACTGTTGAAATGGATCTTGTCCTTAAAGACCGTCTGAAAAAGAAAACTCACTAGTTATGTAGGAAAAAAAATGCAGGGTGATCAAGAAAGCCAAAATGCCAATCACAAATATTTTATAATTTACAATAGTAACAACTATTTATTAACTTATTGCAAGATTTTTCTGTAATTTTCTTTCAAAATGTGTTTTCATGTTTTATTTGAGAGAGATGGTATTATGAATCAGCCAGTTAACAAAGCTCACTGTAACAGAAAGTGGTACGAGAACTACAATTTAGTCCTTAAAATCAAGAAGACCAAGCAGATGATTGTGGACAGGTCTGGCCAATCCATTATTACTTCACTCTCCATCGGGAGTGAGGTGATGGGGACGGCAACAATATTCAGGTTCCTGGGTCTGATGGTGACAGAAGACCTGAAGTGGAACGCCAACATCACCTCAGCTGTGGGAAAGGCCCAACAATTCTTATTTCTACCTGAGGAAACTCAAGAGCGCTAATATCCCTCAGATGCTTATGGTAAATTTCTACCATGGCGCAATCAGAAGTACATCGGCCCACAGTTTGTTAGCGTGGTTTTGTAGCTGCACTAAAGCCAAGCGGTAGGAAGAATCATTGAGACCAGTCTACCAGTGATCAGCAACCACCACAACTCCCGCTATCTGAAGCAGGTCCACAACATCCTGTGGGACCAGCACCATCTTGCACATAATCTCTTCAACTTGCTCCTCTCTGGGAGGAGGTATAGGTTAATCCATGCCAGAACTGCCAGATTAGCCCACAGGCTCAACTCATAGGCAGTGAGGCTACTAAATGAACAGGCGTCCCAACTCTCAGTACATTTATGGTATATTCACGCATGCATTGTTGCACTTTAGAGGGGTATCAGGTCACTGACGGATGCTCAAAATGTTGTTATCGTACTGTGTGTTTTTGACAATGACAAATTAAAGTAATGACTGATTAAGCCACTGATGGGGCAATGGGATGTTGGCAGAAGACTGGTGCTTTGGAACTCAGATGGTGGCAGTGGCAAAAAAATGGCTGATTGAGCAGGGAAAGCACTCTTTTCCAGGAGGCAAACAAACATACTGCAAATGTAAAAGTTTCAGTTTAATTTCTAAACTAAAGACTTTCCCTTCATTTGTACCTGTGCATGATGTGAAGAGCTAAGTTTGTGGGTACTTAATTTTATACAAAATTGGTGAGTATTCTTCATCTGAATATTCGCCATTAATAAATCATCTTTCATGACAAACATTGCATGAAGTTGCACTTTCGACCAAAGACTATTAGACAGAATCACACTTACCTTGAGTTGTTCTTCCAAATAACGTTTTGTGTTCTGCATGTGCATCTCATACTCTGACAGGTGAGAAGTTACCAGTTCTGAAGCCTATGTGATACATGACAAATAACTGTAAAAGCAGCATTTGAAAATTAATAGATTATCAATTATAGCCTTGAATTGATTCAAATGAAACTAGATAAAACTACAATACTGTTTAAATGAAATGGGAAAATTACAGATTGTCCTGAGGGTTTGTTTTAATTGCTGAATTCCAATCCCTCTCAGATATGAGATATAAAGGATATAAGAAATCATCTAAGCTTGACAGGCTGCTGTACCAACAATAACAAAACTAATAATTACAATACAATGTTGATCAACAAAATAATTAAAATTAAAACAACTAATGATAGGCAAAATGGAAAAAAGAAACTCAGGCTGTATCATGGCAGCGTTGCTTTAACTTGGATAGTAAAGAGATGGGTTAATTGCAGAGAATTAATTGCCCCACAGGGATTAATAAAGGACAAAATTATTTTCATAATAAGCATATTTCATTACAGTGTTCTTAATTGTCTTATACATGCCTTAAAGTTTTTAATTTCTGCAATTGTTCTTCAGCAAAAATCCCTGCCAAGTTAACTGCACTTCTATCATTAAAAATCATACATCATTAAAAAAAACAGATCAAGCTGAGAAAACTTTGCAGGATTTGAAAAAATTATCAAATTCAAAAGTATTCTTCTATCATATTAAAAGAAGATGAGGAAACATACCTTGCCTAGGCCAGCAATTACTGGTGTGTTTTCAGTACTGCAAAAATCAAAAAAAGTGGAATCATATCTTAAAAATTTTAAATACAAGCTCGAATTAATTCAACTGTTTCATGTATACAAGGCACCCGCTATGAGAGACTGTAAATTAAAGAATTACCCTGGTCTGAATTTTCTCTCCTGTCCACCCCCATACATCATAGGATACAAAGGTGTTACCACTCCAGGAGACTTCACATACAATGCACCAATCCTTGGGCCATAAAACTAAAAATTACAAAACAGTTTAAAATCTAGGATGCCACAATTTAATATTCCATCCAACAGGCTCCAGACCTTGTGTCCAACTATGGTGAGGTAATCAACTCCCAGTTCATGGACGTCGACTTGAATTTTGCCCAGGGCCTGAGCAGCATCAGTGTGGAGCAGAATCCGACGGTGCTGATGTTGCTTGTTTAGAAGACTTATCCTCCGGCAGATCTCTTGGACTGGCTGATAGGATGAAGAAGCAAAGAACGATAGTAAATACAAAAAAGATTGCAAAAAAAATTGCAAATCCAGCAATTACAATTTCACCATACTATTTACAAGATATCTGCAGGTATCAGCTAATCTAATTTAATGCCCTTTTTAATGCCACTGTGGACAAATTTAATGCCCATGTCAGACTGTAGATACATTTTACTTATAGTAAGGTGACTCATTTACATCTGGAATAATTTTCACACAGTAGAAGATCCTAACTTTATGTACATATGACCTTCTGAGTAACAATGGAACTTGAGAATCATATTGATATAACTTCGTGTGTAATTATTAGTGCATTTTTCTTAGTTTGTTTGCATTTTTCTCCAACTTCCTCTCAAAGTTTAACAGTTCAAGGCATTTGTCCTGTAACCTGTTGATAATTTGAGCCATGAGTGTACAGTCTATTATTTTCAGCTTTCTCAGCAAGTTCATCAATTCCCTTCTGAAGGCTGGTGCACAACTCTGTCAACACAATCTTTGCCTTTCTCAGCACTCCCAGCTCACCCTGCTTTTTTTTAGTTTTAGTTTTTTTAGCTCTCGCTTCCACCTCTCTTCATTGAGGTACGTCCTTTGTCCTGACTGAGGCGATAGAAGCCAGTAGTTCTTTTGTGAGGGACACACTAAGAATACCTCCACAAGTTTTGACCTTGTCCCAGATTAGTCTCCGAGCCTCAACACTGTGTTTAATTATGTTGCGGGTCTCCCCTGCCCTGTGGAACGCTACTGTGGAAATCAGTTCTTTTCTAATGTGTGGGGCAAGTCCAAATGTAAAAGATTTAGCTTTATTAGAGCTACAAAACTGCCTAAAATGGTTCAACGACACCATCGTTTGACACATACAAGTGGTGTTGAACTTCAGTGTTCAGACATCAAAGCACCTCTGCGGTCAAAGTTAGAACAGACCCAAAAAACGCATGAAATACTGCTCGCAGGTCACTTGTCTTCCTGCCTGTCCCTGCACTGATGGACGCGGTCACTGCAGTGGCTGTGGTGGTTAGAGCAGCTGCTGTTGTGTTGGCAACAAGCAGTTGATTTGCACCGAAGGACGTTAACCAGCCTCAGAACATTCAACCGCTTAAGTTGAAAATCACACTTTCCCATTATCCTGACACAACACCATTCTCTGCTCTTTCGCCATGCTCAATACTCGGTGTTGTAACTCCGTCAGAACACTGGCCATAAAACAATAGCCGATTAAAGGGTTCCGCCTGTTGATCATCACCAATCATCACACTATTCTGTTCAAAATTATTAAATGTTTATCTGGTCTCATCAGAATAAATTGCAAATACTAATGTTTTTTTCCCCATCAAGTGTATTTAAATTTTTAATGCCTCTGGACATTAAATTTAATGCTGTTTTTGGGGCTATTCGCTGCTAACACACAATTTTTTGTGCAATGGCATTAACCATAACTCAGTGACAACTAACACTAAGTAACAGATAATAAATTGCCTAATTATCAGTATAAAATCCTGAAAAAAATAATAAAGAAGCCACATAGAAATGTGTAACTTGTTATTTGATCATGTGTAAGAATTAAGACAAGATTTAAGAAGAAATGACTTAAACCAACAAGATATTGCCTTAAAATATGAATGAATATTGATGACAATTGCATCCACAGTATGTACGTACATAGAAACCTGAAAGACTTTTCGACCTTTTATTTCTTACCATGAGGACTCCTGTCTCGTTGTTGGCCAACATAATGGAGATGAGACAAGTGTTGGACTGCACTGCAGCAATGATGTCGTTCACATCTACACAGGCTGTCGCCTTTGACACTGGCACAAATGTCACATCTGGAGGACAAACAGCTGGTGTAATTAGTGGTATAGAGCCCAATCGATACTGATTTTGGAGTGCTTATATCAATATTTGGCAGTACAAAACTCAAATGTGATATATAATCAGCTCCAGAAATTTCAACGCAATTATATCAATTTACAGTCAGATAGGTGTCAATCTAGCATCAGAAAGAAGCTTTGGTATTGTTGTGTTATCATCTGGACGGATAAGTCTACTACCTGCTTTGCCACTCCTTTTGAGGTTCTCAGCTGCCAGCTGAACTGAGTCATGCTCCACATTAGAGGTGATAATGTGAGGGAGGCCACAATTTAGATTCTGGTGCTCCGCGCCTTGCTCTTCGGTCCTGCAATGCCTCCTGAAGTACTCGACAGCTGTGCACAGCACCAGATTATTGGCCTACAAGAATAGTGATGTGCTTTGAACTACTGGTTTGGCGATTAGGCCAGAACAACTTGCAAAAACGTGTCTGCTGAGAAATGGTGAGCATTACCTCTGTTCCACCAGAGGTGAAAATTATGTCATCTGCTTTACCTCCAACCATCTTTGCCACATTTTCTCTGGACTGCTCAATTAAAGCCTTTGCTTTAGCACCTGAAAATGTACATGAACTTTACTAAAGCATAACTTGCTCTAGATTTCAGGTTACAATTACAAAACATCTGTAATAACATTCTGATGGAATGTTCAGGATTTTTTTCACCTGCTGCATATGTGCTACTTGGGTTTCCCCAGGCATCCCGTAAGGCGTCAGTGATGACTTGAATCACCTCTGGTTCCAGAGGTGTAGTAGCATTGTAGTCCATGTAGATTCTGTATAAATTAAGTACATTCCAGAGCCCTGAGCACGCTGTTTTTAAGTCATGTGTCGCACGGTTATAACATGTTGACAAAACATCCAGAGGGTGAAAATCATCTGCATAACCTCACATTTCCATCATTCACTGTGGATTTTTGCATATACCAGCAGATTAAAATAATGTTTGAAATGTCCTACCTGTCAAGGGACATTTCTGGATGATGAAACGTACGTCCAGTTGATGTGAGGCAGTTGAAACAGAGTGATGTCACGATCTAAAAAAAAACCAACTTAGATAAAAAGGCAATGTTAAAAATGATCTATTTTGGAAAGAAGACTAGAACTGGTGAATCTGAATCTATGCCTGATTCACTTCAATTTAAAAGACAAAGGCATCAGTTAATATCACAAACAGCTGCATTACTGCACTTCTGGTTGGATGCTAAACTGCAGTCCTTTGCGCTTTACTTGTAACGAAAAAAGTTGAAAAGTTTAATCTAATGTAATGTAATGTAATCTAATCTAAATGGACCGTTTGCGCTGCAGGAACTTCTAGAAAAGAGATAACACAGGTGTGAATACTTTCAATTGTAAATGTAAAAAAGGTATCAATTCCATTCACTATTTATCTATCAGCATAGAACACATTCGTGTTTAATATCTGAGACTTAATCTTAGCTCAATTAAACTAAAAGCAGCCATAATTATACTTTTTAATTTCACGTACCATAGGTACCTTTCACGTGCCTTAAACTCGAACTATCCACGCGAAAACTTTTAACGTATTAGCGTAGATTATCAACACAAGGAAAAAGGAAATTATATCCTCTATATTAACTCTCATTAACTCAAGCTAACGTGTCCGTAGCTAATTCTTCCCGACAAAAAATGTTTAAGTAAATAACTTGGTATTAGAAAAGGGGATTTCATTCATCTTAAAAACAGAAAATATACAATTTAAGACTGAAATGGTATATTATCTGACCTGATATTGGGGCGAAATGAACTTTGAAACGATTTCACAAAGCCGATTTAAATATTACGGCAGCACGGTTGCGCACAGAATAGCACTTCCGCCTTACATCATACGGTTTTGCTTTCGACTCAAACCGGGGCCTTCCTGTGGGTAATTTTAATATTATTCTCCTACAAAATCAAACAACATGCGCTATGCTAATTCTATATTAAATTCCCGAGACATGTGAAATGTTCTAAGTCTAAATGTATAGCCCTAACATAGTCTTCTAGCTCGGACATCCGGTGCAATACTGCGATCCTCCAGGGTAAGAAATGCACGTAATATAGATAATATTTAGACATAAAATTAGCTCGAATTGAGGCAATGATGCTAAGGTTTACTTGACATATTAGTGTGAAATATTACGTCTCACCTTGTGTGACAAACTTGCGGCAGGAACGAATAAATAGGCTATTTCCGTTTGCTGAGTCACACTTACACCAGTAACGTAAGTATCATTTGGATAAATCAAATCTATCAAACGTCACCTAGCCACCCAGTTACTTCCACCGCTTTCCACAGCCACTGCTTCCGTCCGTACTTATCAAAATAAAAGCAGTGAAACTACATACTTTGCAGAAGTACCTCAACAGAAAAGACCTAACTTGTTCACACAGCCCTTGGTGTGAGATTTACAATTGCAAAAACTCAAAAGAGCATCTTATTCCTAATCAATTGGCACCATGTATAGTGACTACTGGTAATTTTTAATAGCCCATCAATACCCCTCTCTCTCTCTCACAAGTACACGTTTCATTTCGTTTATTTTTTTCTGTAAAACTGAAAACCATGTTCTTACATTTGTTATACACAAATTTTCTCCATAAAAAGCTCTTTTTACTCATTTTAAGTATTTTATATTGCTTACACAAACAGGAACACAAACACAAACAGGTATGATTTTCAGCCTATTCTCCCGTCAGATGCAGCACAATATTGTCTGGCTCACCTTGTGACTTTTTTCTCCAATTTATTGTCCAATCTGTAAAAATAAATCTGTCACACATTAACGTAAACGAAATTTCACAGGCGTTAGAAAGTCATAGTATGAGTATGTAAGAAAGCTTTCTACACACATTATATTAGTGACATGCTGATACACAGAAACAAGTGTGCGCCATTTAGCCCATGTAAGAATTCTGCCCTAGAAATGCACAAATACAGCAATAAAAAATATTGGAAAATAAAATAAATTTGTGACAAAGATCGGTGGATGAATATTAATTTGTATTTTAAGTTACAATATTTTTATTTTTTTTTCATTTATTTTTCACACACACACACACACACACACACTTTGTAGCTGTTTATATGGGCAATATTATCTTGATAGGAAGGCACGACGGAAGCAGTGGTTGTGAGAAGTGGCAAGCACTTCTGCCTCACAGTTGTCCAAAACATTCAAAAATTTGGAAATTGCCTAGATGTGCAATGGTTGTCTGTCTGTATATGTTGTATATGTGATTGACAATAGATGGATGAATATATTTATATCTAAACAGAATGATCAAGAAACAAAGAGAGAGATAATGAAGTGATGTGTTGAAAATCCCCCTGATTCCATAAATTTCTAGAATCCATATGAGCTGTAGTAAGGCCTGTTTTCACATATTACCTTTTTTAGGATGCCACAGTCTCGGAAACAGCAGCTGTTTTGATGTAATGAAGGCAGTCCATTTCAAAGTATCTGCTGAGATAATTGCGTGGAATTATGTAGTTTTCAGAAATCCATAAGAGCAAATCTACAGTAGGAAGTCAGCCAGGGGGTCTCAGGTACTGCTCGGGATGTCAGGGGCTTGTCAGAGAGATACACCCTTGGAATTAAATTAAAATCTTAAGAGAAAAGATTTAGTCATTTTGGTTGCAGGAGTTTACCAATTTACAGAATGAGAAAAAAAAAACACATTTTTTTTCCACACGGTTTAAACACTGCAGTTTAAACAATGATGCAGCTAATTTTCAGGGGGAGGTAGCCTCATAACATCGGACCAATAAAATAAGCAATAAAATTACCGTGAAATTCGGAGGTTGCCCAATTCCGACACTGAAGAAGACGACTTCAATGGTCATAGTGCGCAGGAGGAAGACCAAGATAGCGATCAGCTGGAGCCTGCAAAGGGATGAACAAAATGACAAGGATAGAGCAGAGCCTCTAAGGCTGTCGTCCAGTCCCCTGAAAAAAATCCCCAGAAAAAGCAATGTGTGGTTGCCATTTTTCACCAGTGACCTAAGGTGAGAGGACCCATGTGCTCCCACTGCAAAAAAGTGGTACCAGATTACACCACCAACCTCTTCAAGTATTTCTAGATGAGTAAGTTTCCTTTAAAGGGTAAAAATTAATGGTGTTGATGAAAAACCCCTGTAAAGAAATGGTATCAATTCAAAGGAAAAATATGTTATCGCCTGTCCTCTCTCTTACCATGCAGATGTTATTTCTGGTTTTGCGAGGGGCAATTCAACATAAGATTAAGATGATATTAACATTACCACCTATTGGAGGGGGTAAACAATAATTTATTGAAATGTGAAGTTCAAAACAAGCAACGCAAACGTAAATTTCACAAAAAGGCATTGGACTAATGAGACATTTATTGACATTTATTAATGTCAATGTACAAGCAAACATATTTGCCTCCTAGTGAGGGAGACGTCTTATGATCAAGATTCTTGTTACTCCTTTGTAAGAGGAGTATCTTACAAAGTAAGATAGAACAATGAAAATGGTACCACATGAAAGTTTATAAATGTATCTTCACTTTGAGACTAAATATTACATAGTCTAGTTTATGTGTCTTTTATTGCTGAATACATTTGTCTTGCTCAGAACTATGTATCATACAGTTACATCCGGTAGCTTGTGTCCTTATCATTGCATAACATTTCCAAAAGCAGTTGCAGAATATTTTCCCTTAGAAGCCAAGGCATACCGTTTATATTTTGCATGACAATCAACAGTTGCATGTCAAAACCTTCTTCTGTCTCACACCTCAATTTCCATTTTCTTTTTTTGTAAATGAAGAGGTATAAAGCCTGGCTTATTAATTTTAATCTGTATCATATAAAACAGGGATCCTTCTGCAGAGTAAAAAAAAACATATAAGAGAAACATTTCTGAAGGATTGTCTCATTTCACATGTCACCAGAAGATAGTAAATTTCCACACAAGTTGCCACTGTAAAGGCCTCATTGAATATTAAACAATAAAGCAAAAGTTCAATTTGTTCATCATTATTTCCATGTTTATTGAATCAATGACACTGTCTTTTGTGTAGACAAACATTTGACGTCAAACACTCTGAGGCCTATTCAAGATTTTATACATGGGTGTAACCTCATAATACAGTATTCACAGCAGCTATGTTTACATACAGTGCAAAAACATTCAGAAGGGGAAAGAGATGTGGGTTGAAAAAAAAAGGATGTTGAAGCACAGAACTGTAAGTGATCACAATTTAAATAGTAGGATTCAGAAATCCCATGAGTTTTTGAAGAATTTCACCAGAGGTCATAGGTGTCTATATAGTGAGGCAAGGAAGTGAAAGTATGATATTAAGGTACGATTTCTACATATAAAATGCCAGGACACCGAAAACTACTACACACATTCGTGGACAGACAAGACAGCTCAACCTTCATATGGTTACCTGGTAACTCCCTACATACCAGTAGGGGGAACAGGAGACAGGAGAACGCAAGCACTCCAACAAAATACAAATGTGAAACAATTTATTTTCTGACAATTTTGCAACTCTATCCACATCATTAGGGTTGGCTCAGATATGAAATGACACACAAGAAAGTTCAGTAAAATGAACACAAGGAAGAAATACTCAATATAAATAGTATAATGGCAAATAGAAGTGATTTTTTTATGATCTGTTGGATACCAGGTAATGCACATTTTAACAAGGCATTCTTGAGTCATCAAGCTATAAATAGAGAAATTACTACAGCAGTGGCTTTATCAGTATCTATGAACTACTTCTACTTTTGAATCATTGTAATGTTTGAATATTTGCAATATTACTTGTGTAAACTGTCCAAGTAACTAATGTAAATAAATAAACACTATCATTGACTGTGTGCTTTAGGTTCGCTCACCTGAGATACACAATCAGTCCAGCATGAACAGCATTCAGTTTCGTTGCAGGCATAGTTGTGGACAATGGTTTTACATAAAAATATTGAAATGCCGAAGGAACATCTTAAAAGTTTAATGAACTACCGCTTTATAAATATAAATGAATTTGTAAATAAATGCACACAGAAACAAAGATGTATAAAATCTAAATATACAGTATCACACATGCTAGACAAATAATATCAAAGGGAATTAGAAGAATTTGTGACAAATTAATGCCATGACATCTGATTTTATTTAAATCATGTAAATGCAGTTACCTACTGTCAAAATTTTTTTTTTTGGATAATATGCCAGTCATTTGACAGGCTTGTGTGCTGTATAAGTATAAGGCTTGATATGTCACTAAAACAATTACAGTACATTACCATACTTTTGTTACGTGAGAAGAGAATCTGTTGCTTTGTCCACCATCAACTCTCTAATCTGCCAACAATGACGGAGAGACAGCTTTGAAAAAGGCAAATCAGACTGAGACACATTGTAGAAACAAGCCTGACACAAAAGGAGTGGTAAGTGTGCTAATGACACTTGTGAAGTAAGAACATACAGAATAAAGATGATCGTTTATTGGTGAATGTGGTGGTGGTGTCGGGGGAGGAATGTACATCAGTGTGTCGCTTCACATCCTCATTCGTCCAGCTCGTATTCTTGACAGCTTTGACCTGAGTGGTAGAAGAATCTTTGTCAAAGACGATACGCTGTTGTGTTTTCCCGCAGTCAAGGGAGTTATGTTACCTGATAGTTCCAGCAAGGAGAGGATTAAATGCGTACAGCCAGTCATGCAATTCTTTGTCATTAGTGGCTTGAAGTAATATTCCACGATGTTCTGTACACACAGCAAAAGTATTTGGGGTCTGTTGAAAAAGAAAAAAAGGCTTCTTTTAATGAACCTGAAAATACTTCAAAATCTTTGACTTGATGTGTCTATGGACTCTAAGCTCTTCTATCCATAAAGGTTCTGAATTTAATGTTTGTTTTTGTTATTTTGACCTAATTTCATGTTGATTTTTAGTTTTCCCAGTTTTCTTTCTATTTTTTTTTGGAAGCCCTCTTTTTATTTGTTGTGAATCAATATTAATCCATCCATTATCTAAACCCCATATTCTAGATGTACAACTATTCATGCCCTTATTTACAAATTTGACCAATTTAGGGTCAGTAACTTACTGGATTTAAACCAGGGAAAGGAAGGGCCAATCGATGCCCCACAGCAATACCGACATGTGAATAGAGACAATTTATTTAATATTTACAGAATAAAAGTAATTCTTCACTTATTTCCTGGGATTTGAGGGGTATTTTCAGGTCATTATTTGTCAGTTCTTATAATTTCTATTTACATTTTTGGAGAAATTCGAGAAATTCACTATCAAGATCTAATTTTCCCATCAAAGTCAATTCCAGTATAAATAACTGGATTTTTTTGTTCTCTCTAATGTTTTCGATAATTGCAAAAAATTGGCCAGCTGTTTAAGTACTTCAGGTTTTCCATGAAGCCTTTGTTAAACAAATTTGAAAAAAGTACAGTTAGGGCTTTGGTATACGTCCTACCTTTAGCATGGCCTGTTGGTCTTCACTGTACTCAACCTGGGCAGAGGAGAGGTTGATGATAGCTCGCTCCACAACATCTCTGTCTGTGTTGTAGATGTATACATATGGTCGTCGCACAACCACATATCGCTTTATCCATCCATTGGTGTGTGGCTCCAAGAAGAGCAGGTACCCCTTCTTTGACACAATTGGGCTATAATAACAGGAGTGAAATGGTCAGAACACCATGTTCTTTCTGAGGAGGATGAAGTTGTTCGATGTCTATAGCGGGTTCCTCAAGACCTTCTACCAGTCTATGGTAGCCAGTGCACATTTCTTCGCTATAGTGTGCTGGCTGGCAACACCGTGCCAAGACTGGTGAGGTCAACAGGCTTGACAAGATGGTGAGAAAAGCCTGCTCGGTGGTGGGACTTAACTTGGACGGTCTTGAAACGGTGGCTGAGGGGAAGGTGAAGGGCAAACTTGGAGCTATCAAACAATCCTGCTCATCCCCTGCATGACAAGCTGTGGTTGATTGGTAGCCAAGGGATCATCCCACCCGGGAGCACAACCGAATGCTAAGACGGTGCTTTGCGGCCACAGCTATCAGCCAGTGCAACAGCAGTCTGGACAGCAGACGACTCAGACCAGCTGGAATTGCATCTATACCACTGGTCACTACCTCACATTCCTTTACTCCAGTCATCGCCTAATAGTTGATCTATTTTTATCCTTTATTTTTATCCTTCTACTGTTTTTCTTTTTATATTTATCGTCTTGTCCTCTGTCCTGCGGTGCTACAACACCCGAATTTCCCCTATGGGGATTAATAATTTTAAACTGCTCTGCATGTACAATTTCTCTGTATTTGAAAATTACTTTGAGGTAAACCTACCTGACTCGAATCTCCTGGATGTCTGGGACAAATCTGAGGTTGTGAGGTTTGCCTTCAGAGGATCCACCGGCAGACTTCTTGGCATTTGAATCGGATTGTGTGTCAGAACTGGGAGCGACAGTACGAGAGCTCGCCATACGGGATCTGAAATAGAGAGAAGGGTACTGTAAGCCCTGACATGCTCTTTAAATCGTATACTCAAATAACCCGTTGTTGCACTTTTATTAATTTTAATTACATCTGCTATATTCAACATTGACTAAGGTATGTTGTATCTTAGCATTTACCTAAGTTCAGTGTCGCTATGGCAATCTTCCGTCAGAGAAGGACATGTTGAGGAGGGTATGATTTTATTGAAAGCAGATATCAAACTCCAGTCATTTAGTGTTGTAACAGACATCTCTGAGATCTGGAACACACAAAGCATGTCAAGAGAAACCAACTGTCTACATAAAAGTTTTTAATTTGGGGTTTTCAAAGGGCTACCTTGCTTTCACTGGCGCTGACACACACATGACTGTATTCTCTGTTGAAGGAGTGTGTGAGCAACTGCAAACACTGTGTGTGAAAAGGGTAGAGTTTAACTTAACGAGTATAATAGTACCATCTTACCAAAAGTGCTTTGGTTATAAAATAACTTTCCATGCATGTACTTGAATGATAATCTTTATTTCTGAACCTGCAACAGATTTCCCCATGATTTCATATAATTAATTGTGCAGTAACTAAATAAAAAAGTACATTTGAATTGGATACAGAAAGTTTTCCAAACTGAAGCCGACATTGTTATGATTAGACTGCTTTTAAATATCACGATATGAGAGTTGTTGCACCAAGAAACACGATGGAAGGGATTTAAAAAAGATTTGAGATATAGAATTACTTAGAAAAAAGAAGTAGTTGTTTCGAAGGCGCCTCAAAAAAAACTTAGAGAAAGGGACAGTTTAGAAAAGTGTCCTAACTGTACTATACACACAGTATACATATGTGCCAGTAATTTGGTTGTGTCCTGCCAAATAAATTTTACAAGCAGCACCCCCCCTCCCCTCCCCCCAACAGTGCAGTTACAAGAGTGGAGTCATTAAACTAAATGGCTGCTTTGACCTGGCAATTGTGCATATGGACAAAATAAGTGAAAAATAAAAAAGCGAGTAGCATGCACACTATGCAGAAACCTAAAACAGATTTGTCTGTAAGGATCGTTACCTAATGTTATCAAATGCTACTGTCTGTCTCAAGGAAGAAAAAAAATTGATCCACTTAAAAAAAGTTGTTTCATGGACATTTTTGCTAAATGCTTATGCATCTCAATAAGTGTTTTCTTGGGAGAAAAAAACAACAAACAGAACAAAACCAGAATAATATAACGTTTTAGGCACCCACTTGGCACGGCAAAAAACAACTTCCTTTCTGGTAACTGAATATAGTTTGAGAGTCTGTATTCAGTGATAACCTTTGCAGCGAGCTCTCTCTGCCGCTCTGTAGTGATGTCAGAGGTGCTGTTGACATCCTGCTCATCTTCAAGATGCACGGGTGATTCATGAATTTTCTCTGTAATACAGGATGGCGGGGATTCCAGCCCTAAGAGCAAGGTGGACTCCAGCTTCTCCCTTAGCAGTAGGTAATGCTTGGTCTTTTCCACCTGAAGGAAAAAGTTATAATAACTGATTAAAGTGTTCTAAATTCTTGTATAAAAAAAAAAATTAAATACATATGCCTATACATCTTAAAAAGGAATCAGTCATATACAAACCACTTCACTATCAACAGTACCCAGGAGAATCCATGTCTTATATCTACAGAGTTGCGAAAACTCACAAGAAGGGCGCCCTCTCTCCTGAAACCCATTGTCGGCAATATGAACTCCGTTACTTACAACATTGCCCAACATATTGCAAGGATTCTTGCGCCTTTAGATGCCAATAGCAGAGATCATATCAAGAATTTAGGATTTTGCCAGCAAGGTTGATAGTGTACCTAAACGTAGAAGAGGCTGAGGCATCAGGGGGCCACTACCATGTTTACAGTAATGGGGTAGGTAAACCAGTCATTTTCACCTAGATGGAAAAACTTATCAATTGCAACAAGGGCAAAAACATTGAGTAGGATGGATCCGATATCTGTTTTTGAGGATGTTTCATTTTTTGCCATTTTCAGCTCAAAAATGTAAATTAACTGTCATAGGTATAATTCCTCACATCCTGAAGGAGACAGAGTTTCTCCAGCTCCCACTGATGGTCCAAAATAAGGCTGTCACTTCGGGGCCTCCACCCAGCCAGGTTCTCTTCCCCACGGACATAGGCCAAGGAGGTATCCAACACCCGCCTACGTCTCCGCTGCATTCCTGAGATGACCGAAATGAAGGATTTGATTGCTCCATTGGCAAGCTCAGTGGAGAAGACTAAAACGGTCTGGAAGCTTACCTGGGCTTCCTGCATCAGCCAGGTGACATAGGCTAACTTCATAAACACCAGTGACACGATTTCTTGTAAAAGAAAGAAAGAGCAACACTTGTTATTAGCTGAGAGGATATAGGAGCTACATTTTGTTGTTCTAAATCATGTTAAAACTCACCCATCAGCTGCTCTCAGGCTTCCTGTGCCAAAAAGATTGCGGATTGACCGTGAGGTGGAGAGCTTTGTGTCACGAGAGTAAAACACCATGCAGATATCTTTGGTTATGACAGCAGGTTGGGCACAATTTTCCATCTGCAGGTGATAAAAGAGGATGGGTTTGTGGCAATGCCAGAGTTCCCAGTCTTTTGAAAATAATAATAACAATAAAATATATATATATAAATACATACATATATATATGTGCAAATAATACTCCATGATACTACTTGGAAATATGTAAGGCTTTTGTTCTAATTTGATCAATTACGAATTTAAATAAATTACAATTTCAAAGTAATTTCTTCCACTTGAAAATATTTTAAGATTATCTTAAATATCTTTTGAATGTTTTGAGATTTTTTTCTACAAGAACCATTCAAAAATAAGCAGAGAAAGGTCCATATAGTGAAAAAATAATGTACCTCCATGTAGGCCGAGAGGGTCATGTAGATCTTCTCTCCATATGGAGTGACTCGGTTTAGCAGGAAGGAATTGTGCATAGAGCTGTCCCAAGCCGTCTCAAAACGATAAAAGGTCCTGGGTTTTTCGATCAAATGAAAATTAGTTAGTGGTCAAGGTTGAATTCCTTTAATCTGAATGGCTAGGAAGGAGTTAGATCTAGACTGATTATAAAATCTATCGAACAGCATCGATGTAAACATACACCACACCGGAAAATATTTCCACAAATCAGGAATATTTTCCATAGAGATGGATGAACACTAACATTTGTTTTGACAGACTAAGAACATAACAATATGAAATGTAGATACGATATACATTGATTGCATTTCCAAATGTGTTACTCTAAAAAATGCTGACTGAAATCATGTTGCATGCATCAAACTCAGTGATTTCATGCTAAGCCTAGAAAAAGTATCAAACAACAACAGCAGGACAAGAGCTGACATGACCGTTAGAAAATGGAAGGAGGGGATATGGCCAGGTCAAATGAATAACAGAGCAACAGCCAAGTGGAAAGAAAATGATGTGAGCAAAAGGAAATAAGCATCTTTTTTTCACACTCATTAAGTGGTTGGTGTAAGCACAGATTCGATCCAAAAACCTGCCCAGAAATAGACAGTTGAAGAGTACTTTTATAAAACCATTCATTCTGCTCTAGTATTGAAGACTGTAAGAAACAGTTGCGTCTCGAAGTTACTCGAAATGCTAATGCCCATGATTTCCATGATTGTCCATGATTATTAGAGAGGGGAAAATAGTCACACAATTAAGATATTAAATATTTTGTTCTATTGGCTAATTTAGCCTTAAAAAGAGATTTTTGGAGAGGAAACTAAAGATTGTAAGCCACAAACAAAACATTGCATCCATTATTAATGCTGGACCCACTGGCTTCAGACTGAAATCTTAAGAAACTGAACACAGAAAATATGCAAAACACATTGCAGTGTGGTTAAGGTGTGCAGAGGACTTGATGCTGCTATGAAAATGCAGAGATGCCCCAATTTTTTAAGCCATTCGCAGACGCAATGACACATGCACAAAGTTCTCTCATTTGCTTATGGGAATGCAATTACATTTTGAATCCACAAATTCATGCGCACTATTTATTAACTGTTAAACCTGGAATCAAGCCATGTTTCTTGTGAAACATGTCAGCTGTTTTGTTTCGCAGAGTTTGACTGTTGCGCAAAATTTAAAAATGTTCAGAGAAATTCACTGCCATTCAGGGCAAGGGGCTTTAGACAAAATAAATTACATTGCAATAGGCGCATTGGAATACTTTTCTGATCAGGCTTGGTAAACTATAGGATACTAAATATAGCATTTAATTCAAAGGGGATCAGCACTGGTCTTGTTCATGCTCTGAAACTGACTATTACCATGATTTTGTATCACTTAACTTTAAGGATCAATGGTGAAAAAAGCGGGTAAAGAACATTTAAGAATCATTTCAATGTGGTTCAATTGGTTACCACTTCCTGCATGTCTGAAGTAACTTAATACTGCAGTCTTTCATTTACATTGGTGAAAGTTGCCAGAATGAGACATATAAACAATATCACCCTGTTTTAATCAAATTACAATGCAAAATTGAAAAAAAGTTTCTAAAAGTACTCTCATCATCCTGTGAAGTGGTTCTGAGAGGCGGTTACATCTACACATTGACACCTCCAGTAAAGCGATACATGCAGACCCCGAGACATGCAAACTGCAGCCTGAGAGCTGCTCAAACATCGAGTACAACAAGTAGGGACATGTAGAGCTTCATCCTTCATTTCTCATGAGGGAGAGGAACAAAAGGCACATGGATAGCAGACAGAAATGGCAGAGACAGACACAGGGAATTAGAATTATTGGAGGGCTTTTGTGACAGGATGATTGTATAAAAGATGAGGTGTATAGCTTAAGCATAAAAGGAGAGACAAAATATACCTAGGCATGTCCGAATCAAGAAACTGTCTGCAAAAACAAAAAAAAATAAAAGCAAAACAAAAACAATCTGTTAGTTGAATCAAAAGAAAATAAATGAGCATTCATACAGACTTTGAAGCAAATTTCTGCAAGCCACTGCTGCATTGTCGAACCTATTTCTTGGCTGTTCTGCCCACAACTGTTCAAATGCCCCAAAAATTAAAATCCCAGGTTTTTTAAGACAATTGTCAAAGAAACTGATTTTGCACTGGGTAGCGCTACATGGAAAGACTAGCTTCTTTATTTAATCTTATGGCTGAAGAGATGATGTCAGCGGGAAAGTTGCTGGGGTCACATGGGTCTCAAGCACTGAACCATAGGGGACTGAACGATTGTATTTAGGGCCGGCGTGCCTCTTTTCCTTAAAAAAAAAAAAAAAAAAGCACTTGGATTATAATATCACCCTAAAAAGAGTGAAATATGTCACAATCCTATCCGCTGACAAAGGTAACTACATAGTTGTCCTTGACATAAATGATAACCAAAGAATGGTCAATCTACTCGGCAACACAAGCTCTTAAGAAACTCTGGAATGCTATAAGAACAAAGTAGTCAGCTTTTTATCACCGGTGTAAAAGGAATATAATAAATAAGTACATTGAGTACCTTATATTCCCAGTACAGCAACACCATACATACCAAGATGCATCAGAAGGGAGCCCTAATGAGGCCCATCTTAAGCATATTTAGTAACCTGACTTAGCCAAACAGTGCAGCGAACACATTGTACCCTCTGGTCGGTAACAACGCACACACACACACAATAGCGAGAACTCCGAGAACGTTGCAAAAAGAGTAAAACTATAGTTTCCCACAATGGAACATAAATCTATTCTTCACAACAATAAGGACTGTTTTGCCCTCACCAACAGAACTCACAACATGTAGACCACATGTGCCCTGTTTGGATCCGTCTGAAAACCACCTTGCTCCTGTCGAATGGGTTTTTAGTACAGCCATAAGCATGGCTGTGTAATGGGCTTGCCAATATCTGTCAAAGTGGCAAACAAAAATATAAAAAAGGTAGGAAGAGAAGCCCTGTGTTCTTGCAAGGGCATAAAAAAAAATACTTTAGTTTGTCCGATGGTGCTGCATTTCTTAGTTCTAACACTGGGTAGAGCTTAAAGAACAAGAAAATGCTGCGGAAGGAGGAAGTTCAACTCATGGCTTCCACTGGCGAACCTTTCTCTGATGGGGACTTAATAAAACACTGCCCTGAGGATGCAGGAATAATGTGCCTGCAAAAAATGTAAATTAAACAGCATTAGCTTGTCCAAAAAACAGTTATGCAGTGACTCAAAGCAAATATACAAACATGAACAATGACTGCGAACACATGAGGAGGGCAGACACTCCACAAATTCAGTGAGGACTTAAAAGTTGGCAAAATTAAACATTTGTTTGCAAAAACGGAAGGGAGACCCAGCTCCTCATGTTGGCCTCATTTACATCTGAAGAACTAAGTCAACATTCAAAGACGGTAATATCTATATTTTTGTCAGAGAGGACAGAATTAGAGAGATGGTGCAAATATGTCGTCTTTGTCAAACCCAGTGACCTTGGACACAATATTTTAGTTACAAATTGGTGATCCGTTCATTCATTTTCCCACAGACCCATGTGACTGACAATGTCTCATATGATAGGACATGCCAATGATTTACACCTGATCCTAAGGAACTGAGGAAGCCCCTCAGATTAGGAGAAAAGCCTTCATTTGCCATAACAAGGTGAGAAAACATTCCCCCTTTAAATACTACCATGCCCCCATAAACCATCATAAATTATTTTAGAAGACAAACCAATATAGCAGTTCTTTTTTTAGTAACTGCTGAAACCATAATCGTGTAACATTCATTATTAAATAAATCTGATATAGAATCTCATTTGAAACAAGTTTTAAAAACTTAAATGTTGCTTTCTTTGTCCAGGCTGCAGAATAAAATGTAATCCTTCTACACTGAACATTTTATACCTCTGCATTTAATAGATTAAATGAACAAAAAATATTGTTATAAAAGACAATCTGTATCATGGTGAATTTGGATGGATCAAATTATTTGATCATTCAACATTCTTTTGAAAATTCAATGATGTTGGCATAGCATTGAAATAACCTTTGATCCTATCACTGTTCTTTACTATAAAAAACGAACATAAAAGCAAACATTTTTTATTAGATTTACATATTTTTTTAAAAATAATGTTTTCCAATTTCCTTTTAGAAATTATGAAAACCATTTCATTTGAGTTATCCACCCGACAAAGATATGTATTACATTTAAAATCAAACTCCTCATGAGATGAGTAATTGTCAATTTAAAATGAACATAATGCAGTAAACTGGTGCATGTCTGAAGGAATGCAATTTTTTTTATTTTTTTTTAGAGTTAGGGTTTAGCTGTGAAACTGGTTACAATTGAGGTGAAAAACAGGAAAAGATAACACACATAGGAGGACAATAATTCTAACATAATTAGCACCTATCTGTATGCACAGTTGACTGTCACACAGCCAGCATGAACTGAATTAATTAATTCCTAAACTGGTAGGATTTGTTTTTTAATAAATTGGCTTTATATTGTGTTGCTTATTACCATTATAGACAGTTTACATGTGATCGCTTATAATCCAACTCAGAAATTAGATTCATGAAAACAATATTGAAATAAAAAGGAATGCTAAAATGAATGAAAAAGAGAGTTGAAAGTATCATTTGAGTTGCGTTTCTTCCACCATGCACGTTTTTACATGCAGTGAAATTGCTTTGTTTGTGTACTAAGATTCAGGGCATGAGCAGTGAAGAGATGCCTTCATCTGAAACTGTTGCCTTAAATGTCACAGATTTAAAAGTGTTTTCCAAGTCCAGCAAGGTCATACAACCTGCTAGAAACCTTTGATTTTACTGTCACAATCAAACATAAAAATTGCCCTGATGTTTTATTGACCTGCAAATGCAAAGCACCAGTAATGCCATTTGTACATACCGGTCATCCTGCATAGGCCTGACGTAACCAGCAGACAAAATGTTAAGAGAAAGAATATTGGGGTCAGTGATAGTTTCATGGGATTCAGGAGTGCTGCGGAGGCGCCCTGCGAAAAAAATAAAGCTACACTGAGAGAAAAAAAAACAAGAAACATCCACATCACAATGAGCACTATAGTTTACAAAATTGTGAACTCAACTGACCAACAACCAGTTCACGGACATCCTTCCACTCCATGTCACCCCCTGACTCGTGCACGATAGTGACAGTGATCCGCCTCTGAAGGCCCTGAAGAGTCAAGAGAAAGCTGCGTGTTTATCAAGAGCACATAAGAGATTTCAAGTGATGTTTGAATTTTTTTTTTTTTTTTCACATTTACGTGACAAACCGAAAAAAAAAAAAAAATGAAATCTATAGTTAATATTTTTCATTTGTAAATATCAGACAAAAAAAGCAAATATTTCTTATTCTTTAAATTCTGTGATCAATTTAAAAGCAGGAGATACAAAATTGTGCATGGGTTCCTACTTTCCTTTTCTTGTGAAAAAAATGGAGTGTCCAAAGACATATGTAACTTGGTGTCACCAGGTTAAAAAAAAGGTTTATTCAAATTCATAATTTTGGCATCAAATTAATACGAAATCTTTTTGACTTATTTTTCAACCATGAAAAGAATGACACTCAACATAATGATGATACAATTTGATTAATATACTTGATGTAGCAGAAAAATTCCATGGCAAGGCATCCCTCCTTTGTGATCCACCACCGCAGGGATGTATCTAAGCAAACAGGTGAAAATTGACTTAATTCACTATGTATCCATAAAGTATTCACAACGCTTTACTCTTTCCACATTTTGTTATGTTACAACCTTATTAAAAAAAATTAACCCCCTCCCCCCATAATGACAACATGGGAAACATTTGAGACTTTCAATAAATCATTATTAAAAGAAACCTAATATATCACAAGTAGCTAAGTATTCACAACCTTTGCTCAATACTTTGCTGATGCACCTTTGGCAGAAATTTCAACTTAAGTATTCTTGAAAGATGCCACAACCTTGGCGCACCTATCTTTGGTTAGTTTTATTATATTCAATTGGACTCAGGTCCGATTTCTAGCTGTGCCAGAAAAGGACATTCAGAGTTGGCCTGAAGACACTTTGGATTTCTTGTGCTGTCGGCAGGGTCATTTGTCTGCGGAAGTTTGAACTGCCGACCCAGTCTGTGGTCAAGAGTGCTCCGGAGTAGGTTTCATCCAGGAGGTCTCTGAAAATTGCAGGAAATTCATCTTTACCTCTATGCTCACTAGCCAGACGGTTCCTGTTGCTTCTCTGTAAGGGTGTATTGGCCGGGTGAGTAGTGCATGGTTCCCCCAAAACATGACACTGATCATTCATGCTAAAGAGTTTGAGATTGTCTCATCAGAGCAGAGAATTTTGTTTCTCATGGTCTGAGAGTCCTTTAGGGGCCTTTGGATTAAAAGTCCAGATGGGCTTCAAAGTGCCTTTTACAAAGACGTGGGTTCTGTCTGGTAATTCTACCATCCAGGCCTGACTGGTGGATTGCATTAGAGATGGACGTTCTTCTGGAAGGCTCTCTCCACGGAGAAACACTGGAGTTCTGACTGTGGCCATCAGGTTCTTGGCCACCTCCTGAACTAAGATCATTCGCCCTTGATTTCTCAGTCTAGAGTCTCAACTAGAGTTTAGACAGCCAAAAAACTCTAGGAAGAGTCCTGGTGGTTTCAAAATTCTTGCATTTATAGATTGAAGGAGTCTACCGTGCTTATTGGGAGTTTTTCCTCTCCCCTTCCCAAGACTTGTGCCTGAAGAAAACCCTGTTTCAGCAGTCTACGGACAATTCCTTTGACTTCATGCTTGGTTTTTGCTCTGAAAACTAGTCAACTGTGGAGCCTTAAAATAGTCAGATATTTGTCTTTATAAATCCTGTCCAATCAACGGAATTAAGTGCAGCCCACTTAAGCTATTGACCCAATTCAACATACATAGCAGAAACAAGCAGCACCTGAGCTCAGTTTTGAGCTTCATAACAAAGGCAGAAAATACTTATATACATGTGATTTCTTAGTTTTTTACATGGCATTACATTTGGCAGACGCTTTTATCCAAAGCGACTTACAGTGGAGGACATAAGGACTGCAAATAACGCTTGCAAATACAAGATGCACAGAAAATATACAGAACAGTAAGCTTGGGTTAGTGTTTTTTTTTTTCATTATCAATACATTTAATCCATTTTGACATAAGGTTGTAACAAAAAAATGTAGAAACAGTGAAGCACTGTCATTTCATAGCTATTTGTGTACAAGTCAATCTCTGACTATAACTTTTTAATTTATTAATGAATGTGTTACATTTTCTTTGTTTTTTTTTTCAAAAGTTTTGAACCAACAGGGGATACTCACTCTCCATTTGCCTCGAGCTCACAGATCTCAAAGAAAACCATCAGGTCATATTTGCAGTGGCAAGGTCCTGCCTGCGGGTGGGTCATAGGTGTCAGCTTGGTAGCTGGTACTGTGTTAAAACAGGGAGTGGAGATTAGGCAAGCAGACTGGCAGAAAAAGAGGAAAATAATATCCAAAGGAAACAAACAGTCAACTCTTAACCTTAATCTTAGGGTAAAAGGGGAGGGGGAAATAAATCTGTAATACGGGGAGAGAGGAACCACTTGTGTTAATTATAGGGGCTCCTTTTTGACTCCAGATTTATAGGGAAGATGTAAATATGTTTGACTGTGTTGCCTCTTTGTGTAGCTAAGAAACAACCTGAAGCATTTCACCTGTGAGCAGCAATGTGGAATCCTTTTTTTTCTGTCCCAATTTCATTTTTGTACTATAAAAAGCCACACAATCATCTTAATATTTATCAAGATATTTATATAAACAGATATTTATCTGTTTAAGGTACAAAAGGAGTTAAGAGTCAAGAAAACAAAACAACATGCAATCCAATGTGAGATTAAAATTCCCAACTACCAAAGCAAAGGGGATTAATCCAGGACTAAGAAAGAGAACTGGACAGAGAAAAACCACAGAGATTAAGAGACTCACTCAGTCACTGCACTCTTAGAATTCTTACATTAAAAAGCACCCTTCACTCAACTTTTTTTTTTAAACCAATAGATATATTCACGGCAGATAGTAAAAGAGTTAAGTTCAAGAGGCATTACGAACAATAATGGTTGTACCTATTTCATCAGCTTTATATAGAGTACTCACTAGCTACTGGCATACTAGTTATTGCATGTAGCTATTTGTTACTGTTTTGCATCTAAACCTGAAATTCTTTCACAAGTCAAAATATCAGCCGTGAAACGTAAGTCAACTAGGTCATGGTACTTGTCACTTGAGCCTGTCATGGCAACTGGAAACTGGACCTGTTAAGCTTTTTAAAGGTATTGATTAATTATTCATCATTTTAAGAGAGTAATGTCTGCGTTTTAGCCAGAGAGAACAGACTGTTTAAATGAGGGGAAAATAAGACGTTTATGTCAACACTGAGAAACCATTATTCACCAAAGGAAACATTCATGGACTCGACTTTTCAGCCACCTCGACCCTGTGATGGGTCAGTCCCAGAAGTTAACCGATAATCCATGTGACCCCAATGGTTTATCACCAGTGGGAGGTGTCAGTGACTCATATCAGATCACAAGGAACCCAATTTAAACCCCAACTCAGGTGACAACTCAGTGTCTTTGACTTCTGAAGTACTAAACCCATAGGAAATCAGGGCCCAAATTTGTAACTAGTATTTATATAACAAACTACAGGAAGTCAGTGTGACCTGAAGAGACCCCTGTGTGTTCTAAGGGTTCAAAAATTGGAAGAGTCCAGTTGCTAAGACAATCTTAAACAACAAGGATGCCATTGAAAGATGCTAAATTACACCTTGATTAGTCATTGTAAATCAAATGATAATGGTTTCGACTTGGACACCAGGTATTTCAGTGACGTTCTATCTCCAGTTTTATAAGGAGATCAAATACACAACATTGCCAAGTAATATTACAGTGACTAAGTAAGCTGGTTGTAGAGGTAAGAGCTTGATATAAAAAGATTATTTAGTCACAGAGTCTTTGGGATCCTTATCAATAACCAACCCGGCTTTTGAGCTTTAATGACTGTACAGGTAGGGTGGGGTAGAGCAGGCAACTGAGTTTGTTTATTTGCTTCCTGTAAGAATGTTGCAGCCAAGCCGTGGGAGAGAGTGTGGCCTGACAGTGAGTTCACCAGGTATTGAATCATCTCCAGCACTTTCTCCTGGTCAGGCATGGGATCGGAGTCCACTGCTCACACCCAACAACGTTAAGCAAGAATAACATCACTTACATGAAGACAATGCAAAATTAATAAATTGTGGAATGTAAGCCAGGGAATGTATTTACCGGGTTTGGACAGTGGCATCACACATGGGAACTGCCTTCTGCTGGAATGCAGACTGGTAGAGATTTAAAAATACATAATCTTGCACTATTCCATGAAAACACTACATTACTTATAAAAATGTACTTTGTGTATCTAGACGTTGGCATTTCTACCTAATGACATCTTTAAGAGGTGGGTGTAGAGGCTGTTTCTGGTAGTGTCCAAACACCTCAAACACAATTGGCTGAGTCTTGATGTAGTCAACAAAGGATTTCGTAACTTCAACGGCAATCTATAAAAAAAAAAAACATGGATGTTTCAGAACTAGACCTGCTAAAACATGTTACAAGCATCATCATTTGGAATATATGCAGTTAATTCTTACATTCTGTACATGGTAGAAGCCGAGTGGGGTTCCATGGCCAGTGTTCTTCAAAGGTTCAGTGGAAAAGGCCTCATCGTGGCGGTGGATGAAACTTAAATCAGCAAAATTGACAAAACAGCAGTTTATACGGGAAACTATGAAAAAAATAAATAAATCGAGGGACAATAATACGATTAAAGCTATTACTTGAACTGGCAGAAGATGTCGGCATATTCTGCAGAGATGCTTGAAGCTTGAAGGACAGTCACCCTAAAAGTAAACACATTACCAATCCTGAGGTGCTTCAGAATTGTGTCAAGCTGTCCATCCAGACTGCCTTTCATTGGTTTCTGTAGGTCATCTGCACCAGCTGTGTGGAGTGCAAAAATGAAAACAAGATCCAAGAAAAAGAGTAAATTATTTTTGCCTTTAGAGCACTTTGATGGATAAAGCTGTACAGTATACCCTTGTTTTTTGCAGGGGTTACGTTCCAAAAAGAACCCGTGATAGGCAAAATTCGTGAAGTAGAAACCTTTTTTTTTTTTTTTAACAATTATTATACAATTAGATTCTCTATTATACATTGAAAAGAAAGAACAAACCATTTTACAGGCTCAATCATTTGTTCACAAATAAAAGTACTGTGCTTTAGAAATGTTTTTTTCAACAAATAACTTCTGTACTGTACTGTCAAATAATAATTTTAATCATCAATGTGAACAGAAGGCTTCAAATTGCGGAGATTAGCACCGCCCACCGCGACCTTATTGCTGCTGCGAAACTTATTGCTGCTGTCGTCCTTATGTTTTTTTCTTCCTTCTTTATGAAAGGAGCGGAAGATTCATAAATTCCGTAATGCCGACCGACAGCCGCATAGCTTTTACCTTCCCTTAGCATGTCCAGAAGTTTAACTTTATCTGCGATAGATAGCATCTTCCGCTGCCTTTTGGGCCCTGCCGCAGGTGCTTTAGTCTGTCCAGAGCGTTTTGTCAACATTATGGGTTTTTAGAGAAACTCGAAATTGCGAGAGAATTTGTATGTACGTCATGTAAATTTGGCAAGCTGTTTTACGTACGTGTACATATTAAACTGCAACGTTATTGACGCACAGGTAGAGAAGAAGCGGAGTGACTTTTTAGCCAATCAGAATGCGGAACACAATACACTATGCAAATCCGTGAAGTAGCGAAACCGTGAAAAGTAAACCGCGTTATAGCGAGGGATCACTGTATACATATATTAGTTATCGTCACTGTTGCATGAATAATGCTGGCCAGTCAAATCTTCATTCATTACAAGACAGTGGCCTTTCCTGCTGGCCTTTAGGCCTGTCACACCTGTGACGGTGCATGTGGTGGACTCTGCAGGGCAGGGGTGTCCTCTCCCTTGAGGCAGGCCTGTATCCGTCCACAGACCACAAGGTTTTGCTGCAGGGTCCTCAGCTGAGGACCATCGCTCCTTGACGTTTTGACCGTTAACCCAGAACATCTCCTGTCGGTGGGGCAGTGAACAGGGACGCCCACGGCAGCAAAACCAAGCTGGGTGGTGCTCCCCAAGCCTTGCTTCACTATTTCAGCAAAGGATTTTGCCACCATCGGACTAACAGCTAATGAAGCAACTTCACACATCTTCAGAGGCCGCATCACTCTCGTAACAACACACCTTGTACTTTCCAGGTAACAGGCTTGCCTCGATCTTGGACAGGCCCTCTGACTGATTTTCTGATGAGAATGATTTTCCCGATGTCTTTGTCTAAGAGAGCCGACGTATAAAGTCTTCCCAGACTTTGGATGGCCTGATCCACAATGCAGGGGATGACTGCCATTGCCCTCTACCACTCAGATGCTATGCTGAGCTCAGGCCAGGCAATCCTCTTCAGGGTCCATCGTAGCTTCAGCACTTCTGGACGGTTCTTATTCAGTGGTGCTGCATTTTTGCTGAAGCAAACTTGCTCGCTGCACCGCTGGTCAGTCTCGGGGTCACCCTTGCTGGGTCACTGGTGTACTGAATGTGGATGTAGTCTTGTAGTTCTTCAATAGAGAAATCGAAGATTCCACTTGTATCCTCATCAAGGCAAGTCAGTGTGTCAATCTCCCGCTTTATTCTTCCCATGGTCTCCAATTTGGAGGTGGTGATTGTCATCCCAGACAGTTAACATTCGTCCGCCAACCGCTCCAAGGAGACCCAATCCTGAAGCAACTTAACCAGATTCCCTCAACACCCCAGCTGTGCCCTGAAAATTCTCTTCGTCGAGGTTATGAACAATGTCAGGGACAAAAGGCAGCCTTGTTCATGTCCAACACTTGCTGGAAATGACTCCCACTACCAGCAATGTAGGCCAAGCTCAGATACTGGTCTTACAGAGACTGTAGTAAGACCAGTGTTGAAGAGTTCTTGGGGGAACACAGTTAAATGCCTTTTCTAGGTCCACAAAGCATCCTCATGCACCCTCCAGGAGCCTGCTGAGTGGGTCAAGCTGGTCCACTGTATCCCGCATGAAAACCACCAAATCTCGTAATCAAAAAGTTTTTTACCTTAAAAAAAATGCTTAGCAGGATATAGCCCCAAAACACTCGCAGGCAAACATAAAACATATCTCCATTGACTCGTATATTAAGGTTACCTGTGCATGTGTTGTTGTTGACCTGATCCGCTGAAGACCCCATTTCTGTATTCTGGCCCTCGCCCTCGACAATACGAAGCTCTTCCTGGGAAACTCCTGTGTGGGACAGGCCTATGGAACAGGTCTCAGTCTGAAACTGCAATACACAGAACATACTATAAATTTGTAACCGTGCAGGTGTCCCTCATTTTCACCGTAACCGAGGGATATGTTCCCACCTTTTCGTATTGCTGATCCTCAAAAGAAATTTTGGCAGTTCCAGACTGCCTCACTCCTGACCCATAGTCAGGAGCTTCCTCATCAGCTGGAGGGAAACATGACACCCTTCACTTCACATCCTCAAGAAAATCCTACACCACCTTTCCTTTTGAACAACATTTTCTGCTGTTATGTCTACGTTTGGTGTAAAATTGAAGATCCAGTCTTACCTGATATGGCTTGCACTGCTACTCGTAAGAAGCCCTTTACTTCTCCTTTGTCGTTACCAATGGCCACACAGTGGACCAGGGGAACTGGGTACAGCAGGTTACTCAAATACACAAAAGCCCTGTGTAGGAAGTCATGGGGGGAGAGAGAGAATAAACAAAACACCGAAATAACTCAGGCTATGTAGAATGGGCATCCAATTGATCAAATTTCACTTGATGAGAAAACAATAGAGTGGAAAAAAACAAAACAAAAAAGAAGCTGGGTCTGCTCTTGCGATGGCCATGGCTGCCCTTTACTATTGCTTCGTGGGGGTTTCCTTACTACCTAAAAATTCTTATCAGGGAAGTAAGACGTTACATGCAATATATATAATGTTTTGTTATAGGCTGAGGATAAGTTTGTAGGCTAATTTGAACTGCTTCATTTCTTTTTTTAGAATCCAGCTTGATACTTAACTGATAAAATGGTATTTCACTGAATTATTGGGATTTTTTTTTGCTTTTCTCCAACTCCTCTCAATCTGTATACATCAGGAAATCAAATCCACTGAACCAAATATTGTGGTATTTCATATTAAAACATTGTATGACTATTACTTAAAACATTTATCAAATCAAAAAATGTTTACGAATACAATTTCTTCATACTATTAACAAATGAAAAGAATGCGTTAGACAGAATTCTCGATAGTTTTAACTTATTTCAATTTTAAATTCAAGAACCAGTTTTTAAAACGTGAAAAGGGGTTGACATTTAAGGGTCAGAAGGGAAAGAGTTATGATAAGATTGGTGAGGTGCAAGAATGGCATGCTCAGGACAAACTTGGTCAACAAAAAATCTTCAAATGTTTCGAAAAATTGGATCAAAAGTAAATGTACATTACTCTGTCTGAATAAAATGGCAGCTTGCTTTATCGTCTGGTAAACCAAGGGATTACATCATAAATCAAAGTCCATCTTCTAGGTACTAATTAGTGCAAAGAAGGGACAGTGGTTCATAATCAGACATACACAAGTAAAAATTGAAAAATGAATAAATGGATAAAATAAAAAAAAGGTCAAAGTGAAAAGTGCTCTGGCATGCCTAAAAGAGACAGCTGCAATAGAAACCAGCTCCTTCAACTTGAGATTTTGAGTCTTTCTTGCTTGAACAGCAGTTAAAGTACATCATGAATAATTCCACACACTATCATATTTATTTAGGTTTCCTATTTTGTTGAATGAGTCAGCATGGTGCCACAGTAGCTAGCGTTTATACTAAGGACCCTCGTTCTCTTTCGGGGGACTTTCTGTGTGGAGTTTGTATGTTCTGTGTTTATTTGCATATCTGACTGGTAATCCATGAGTTATGCCAGTTCATAAGTATCTGTCTTGAAAAAATATGTAGAATTTGTGTATCTTTCTTTTAAATCACTGATTTAGCTTTTGTTGCATATAAGTTAGACACCAGTTGAGCATCAACACTGCACACCATGGGAACAAGTAGTATGAGCCGACAAATCGACAAGGCTGATGAAAAATGTTAAGAGGTGAATCGTCAAAGGGGGTAAAAATAATTACTCTCAGTCAGTGTGTAAAAAGTTATCGCCAAAGAAACGAATAATAAATCATTCTATTTGATGGCATTAAAACAAAATCCCAAGTTTTTGCAAAATGAAACTGTTTTCCTTATTCCCTTATAGACACGTGTCTATTTTAAAACATTTTTCTAGGCTGGCTATTTGGCTAACTTAGCACAATAAATGGTAGCTTCTTGAGTTGGATCATTCCTACAAAGCCACAACAAAATACACATTTTACTGCATGGGAAACTATATTCACTAAGGCGATTTGTGCAAACACAGCACCAAAAAATTTCGGCCTGAGGGAGAACCTCCATTTATAAATAACTTGCCTAAATTGCAAATTTTAAAATCACGATTTTAAATTTGAAAGCATTCTGTGGTTGTCGGAGTGTGTATCTGTACACATGATGGTGTTAGCTTATTGACTCCTTAGGCATAATGAAGTTTACTAGTGGGAACAGGTTGCATAAAAGTCTTTATGCAAGACTGAAAAGAAATGGAAAACTTTCCATTTCATCTAACTACAGGGCTGATAGCAAGCAGGAAAACACAGTAGTTGTGTTTACTTGAACATAAAAATGCTAGACATGAACCTCCATTTCCTCAGTGTTTTGTATGTGTATAGGTTTGACATGTTATAAAAAACAGTCTCTTGAAATTTGAAGGCCATTACAACAGACACAGGAAAAAACAGCTAATGTGTGAGTTTGAGTAGTTCAAAAAAAGGAATAGTTGGAATTAAAATGATGATCTATAAATCAAACTCGAACAGACAGATTCCAAATCTTACACTTCAACTAAACATAGTGTATTCGCATATGCTGGACATATGACACAGGTTTGCTAGTTCATGTGAAAAGAGATTGTCAATTCCAACAAAAAAAAATGAAAAGTAATTTATAGTCGACTCATATCTCCAAAGGGAACCCTAATTCTCAGCGTGAAAGAGCTAGTTTCCTATACCAGCATGCCCCTGAAACCTCACCAACCTTCCCACTACACTGAATAATGGCGAGCGGTCGTAAAAGGGATCCTGGCCTTCGCTGGAGCCTCGGCAGAATTCACCCTCGTCATCATCATCATCATCATTATCATTATCATTATTGTCATCATCGCCATCAGCATCGTCTCTCCCGAGATGCGAGCATGAGTCTTCCAAAAAGAAATCATCGTCCATGTCCTCCAAATCTTCCTCCTCCCCTCGACCCACACGCTGTGAGTCAGCCAGCAGTGGAATTTCAGAGTTGGAGAGGGTTGGGGATGGAGTAGAATCACTCATATGCTTGCTCATGCATGTGGTGAATATGGGGTTTCTAGTGCAACCACAGATATAGGAACTAAGTTAGTACAGTCAGACGATGAGCTTGTGAAATTAGGCTACAGGAACACAGATGGAATACTCTCATAATGGAACATTTCTCCTTTTGAGACACAAATTATTGCCTGCGTTGGTGGAGAGAATGATTAAGACAGAACAGGTGGGAGAGTGGGGAAAAAACAGAGACGGAAATGGACATCAATTTTTAACTCCAATCATAGACTGATGTAAATTTTAGCCCTAGCGATAGAGTGCACCAAACAGAAGGGACAATGAAAGCAATCTGAACTTGTTACTTAGAGGATATGGTTATTAATGAAAGCCTTTGAAAGGTACCAAATTGTTATGTTTTGATTTGAAATGAAATAACTTGACAAAACTTTACTATCATTATGTGTCTAAGTCATTTTAATACAATTTCACATGATTTTGTTGAAGTGCAAAATATTGTCTATTCAATATATGGCCTATTATTGAAAAATACATAGAGACATAATAGAATATCATAGATGTATATCAATACTGTGTTAAATTGATTTTTGACTTTACATTTACTTTGAATGAATTCCCATCTTTCTTGGTGGAGAGAGCACTCCAAGAGACACAGACAACAGGGATGTGAAAAAAAATTCAGGATTACATGTTAGTCAAAATATAATTGACCACATTAGTCAGATATAATAATATATATATATATATATATATATATATATAATAATTTTTTGGAAACTTTTGAAAATAACTTAGTTAGTTTCATTGTTGCTGATAATTTTTCTGTTGGTCTAAAGCAGGATTTACTACAACTTAACCACGTTGGTTTCCCTGTATATGTGTTTCTTAAATGTAATACATATTTCAACAAATTAAAAAAAATCCCCAAAAATATGGTATGTATTTGCAGAATCCTTCTTGTGCACTTCTCTTATTAATAAGATGCTGGGGGGTTGTGCGTATACCCAATATAACACTTTGATATAACTTCATGCATATAGTCTTTATTACCGTAATTTCCTGACTATTGAGCGCACCTGACTATAAGTCGCACCAGCTAAAAATGAATAAATAATATGCATGTGTAAATATATATAGGCTGTACTTGTCTATAGGTCGCTGGCGTCATGTTGTAACATGAGATATTTGCACAGAAAGATGTTACACAGAAACATTTTTAACTTTTGATTAAATACATACTGGTAGCATCCACAAATATGTAATGGACATGCTTTTTTTCGAACAGTGCCTGTAACACACATTAATAATAAATAACAAATAATACAAGGAAAAGTGCATCCATTTTCTGTCCCCCCTCTGTCCTACTCCAGCTCATCGCTATCTTCATCTTCCTCCTGTGCACTAAAACCATTGTTGTTATTGTCGTCAGTGTTGGAATTGAACAGCTTCAGAATTTCACAGTAATCTCATGGGTCCAATGTGACGAGGCTAAATGTTTTGGCAGCAAGAAGCTTGTTAGCCCCCCCCCAAAAAAAAATCATAAATTAGCCGCATCATTGTTTAGCCGCAGTGTTCAAAGCGTTTGAAAAAAGAAGAAGCTTATAGTCTGGACATTACGGTGGTGATTGCAGGATTAATTATCTTTAAATTTGTATTTCACACAAACCACATTGAACCAATCCAAAATTTGTGATTTTACATCCAAATACTACTTGACCAAGATCATTAAAACAAATTTGATTGAATAAACTATTTACAGCATGAAGACCAATTTTGATATGAGCTATTCAACACATCAAAATCCGGACGTATTTTTCGATAACCGCCTGATCCTTTGGAGTGGTCTTTCAGTCATAAAATTTTACAAAACCATAACATAGTGAATATGTATGTAGCAGGCTCATACGATTGCACAGGACAACAGCTTCAGAGTGTGTGGGAGACTCAAAATTGGAGGGAAAAGCAGAAACGGACGGCCTCAAGTAAGATTGAAAAATGAAACTCCCAATTTTTCTCATTCTTGAGACAAGCACACCCTGAATATTTCCATTAATGTCAAATCCAACCTTTGTGGTTACACTGCAAGCCCATGTTTAGGAGCTATACTGTCCCAACAGATCTCCATATTAATTTGGAACTTCACATATCAAAAAGGTGCAAAGTTTGAAAAATAACAGTATACTGAACTGTGCAAAAATTATACAGAATGAAAATGTAGGGCTGGATTTACAATGAATAAAACATGTTCAACTGTCAGATATTTATCACTATGTTGGAAAATCATTCCTTTATGTCAAATTAGTCATTTAGTGATTTAATGACAGAAAACCAATAATTATCATGAACAGTAAAACCTGCTACAATATGTCATTGCTGTTGGCCTTAAAATGTTCAGATATGGATATCACTTCACCTTTAATGCCCTATACATTGCTCCAATTAATATATGGCACAATAGTAAAGTTCAGAATTTTTACCTTCCAACCAGACGGAACCAGGGAAAGCGGTCATAGAAGGGGTCACCTCCTGTCATCACATTTTCAGAATCCTTTGTGGTGTTACAGGCCACTTCAGCAGTACGATCATACATCTCTCTCATGACATCAAGTCTTTGCCTGCAACGAACAAAAAAACGGCAACAAACTTCATGTATTTAGACTAAGTCGGTTTATAGTCTAGTTTATAGGTTTTTAGGAGAAGGGTTAGATGGAGAAAGTTGATTCGCTGTGGCGACCCCTGACGGGAAAAGCCAAAAGAAGAAGACCTGAATAGCAATAATATTGTCTCTTTCCCAATGTTTAAGAAAGAGTGAAATGTACATTGTTGGCAGTGAAATAGGAATGTGTAGAAACTGGTTGTGGACCAGACTTGTACCTTAGTTTATCTAAAGTCCAGTAGTGAGTAGCGCCATTCTTCTGATCCTGCACCTCTACGGCAACAATAGTACGAGGAAAGTGATGCTTCTCTCTGTTTTTTATTGCCTCTGGAGGTAAAAGATCAGGAGGCAGTGGTGAATAAAGCGTGTCAGTCAGCAGTATAAACTGGAACTGGACCTGCAAGTGGAGAGAACGAAATCAGTTTAGTCAGTGAGGCATTTTATAATAGGAGATGGATATAATGGGAGTAATTGGAGTTTAAATAACACTGATTATTTTGGACCTTTTTCTTCAGTTCAACACTGATGGCATTGGCCTCTTTGAGGAAGATTGCGTTTCCCCACAATCGATCACGGAGAGAAGTGAACTGGTAACATCTCCATTTACGGAAACTCCACACAGCCAGCTCTCGTTCCCTTTCTGTCCATGGTACTGTGACCCACAAGGATGTAATCAATTAGTTTTATGTTTCCTTTCCAAAGTCAGACTGTAAATATTGAGTCTACATAACATAGAACAAAATTAGGATAATCGAGACTAAATTCATATCAGAGATTTTTTTTTTTGTTGTAGCAGCAACAGATTAACAAGACACAACAGTACACAAAAACAGAATGGCCAAGTAAAATATTAGAACGCGATAAATACACGATAAATAAATACAATATTGATAAACACAAGTATTTCCGGGTTCAGCATTTGCCACTACCTTCCTCTTCTGGCTCCTCTTCTTCAGGGGCTTCTGGATAATAACGATTTACTTGCTTCTGAAGAGCCTCCAGCTTGCTCTCATAATCCTAGGCAAAAGTTTTATGACAAATGTCAAAAATCTCTTTACTGCCCAGTATAGTGTCACACAATTTAGAAACAGATACCAAATGAATGAGTGAAATTTTGGCCTTTTGCTCATTTCAGGAAGCTCTTATTAATATATTTATGATTTGTCTTATTTTGAGGTGTTATCAGATCAGTAAATACCAAACGGAAAAGCAGGCACAGAATATTAAATTATAAAGCAAAAAATAAATATATGGACAGACAAAAAAAGACATCAGATGCTGATAAAAGTTTTAATAAATTACCAATCTTTGCTGTTCTAGAAGGTTATTGGCCTCCTCCCTCTCTTTGCGATACTGGTCCTCCAGCTCCTGCAGCCTGAAGATACAAACACAGTGAAAAAGGACCCTAACATTTGCTGTAATAATTTTGTTATTATCCCCTGGTGTCTTAAATTTAACCCATCTGGTCATTATTCCTCAAAAGTACCTCTGTTCCATTTCCTGTTTCATGTCAATCCCTTGTTTCTCCAGCAGCTCCCTCTGAGCAAATGCCCAGTCAACAGGCTCAGCAGGATTTTCGACACAAGGTGTCCTCTCCCTCTCTGCTCTAGCTTGCATCGGATGGTTAAATCGGAACACGTGACTCTTTCCCAAAATGATGCGATTTCCTGTAAGCAAAAATCAGCACTTATATCAGAAATAGCTGAAACGTTATAGCGATCAAACTCCACTTGAACACTTAGAGCTACAAAAACACCTATGTTAGGTTGCTTTTTGTTGACGTCAGTTCAGCTGTGAATACAATCCGACCAATCTGAATTACAACACCTTGGACTGCACAACACACTATGCGGCTGGGTAATGGACTTCTTATCAAAGTGCTCACAGCAAGTTAGACACTTCGTCCACCCTTATCGTCATCACAACAAGGATGTGTGTTCAGCCCATTTTTTTATACACTGTTCACACATGACTGCTAAACCACCCACCCAAACAACCACATTGTCAAATTTGCAGATGACACTGTGGCTTCTCTGTAACAACGATAAGCCAGCCTCCAGAAGTGAGGCCCAACATCTGATGATCACAACGTGGTCCTTAACATTTGGAACACCAAGGACATTATTGTGGACTTTTGTAGGTCTGGCCGATCCATCCCTACTCCACTCTTCATCAAGAGTGAGGTAGAGGGGAGGACTACAAAATTCAGGCTCCAGGAGGGGACAGTGACAGAAGACCTGACCCTGGGCGCCAGCATCAACTCAGCTGTGGGGTCCAACAACACCTTTTCTACCTGAGGAAACTCAAACTTATGGTAAAATTCCAACAGGATGCAATCAGCAGTTACAACCCACAGTTTCTGTGTGGTCCTGCTGCACTGAGGCCAAGCAGCTGGCCCTGCAGAGGGTGGTGAAAAAAAGCAGAGAATCATTGGCATCAGTCTCCCAGAGATCAGCACCATCCACACCACTGTCTGAAGTGAGTCCACAACATCCTGTGGGACCAGTGCCACCCTGCACCTTCCACTTGCCACCCCCTGGAATGTGATACAGGTCTAGCTAGTGGAGGAAGCTCAAAACGGTATGTTGCTGTTATCCAGGGGTGGGAAAACTACGGCCCGCGGGCCACATCCGGCCCGTTGGTCTTTTTCATCCGGCCCGCCAAGATTGGCGCAGGATTCATACTTGCTATGAATGACTGGATGAATGAATGTGGGAGCTCAAACAGGAGATTATTTCATTTTGGGAGCTACTTGAGAATTTTCCTGAATGACACAGATTGGCTTTGTGATTTAGCCTTTACTGCGGACACACTGACACACATGAATGATTTGGATGTAAAGCTACAAGGGAAAAATCGGTTTGTGCATGAAATGCAAGCAAACGTCAGAGCCTTCAAAACCAAGCTGGTTTTATTTTCAAAGGAAATGTCAGACGAGTCTGATATGTACTGTTAGCTAATGCGTTTTTTTTTTTTTTTTTTTTTTTTTTTTTTTGTTATGTATCGTATCTTGTGCTGATCCGGCCCGTCTGTAAAATTTAAAAATCGATGTGGCCCCTGAGCCAAAAAGTTTGCCCACCCTTGCTGTTATATACCTGTCTTCTTTGTATTTGGACAATGACAAATAAGAGTATTGATTGATTGATTGATTGAGAAACACATTTACTGTATAAAATGTTGCATCTTGGTAGTATAAAAGAATAAGTTGCATGGTAAGAAAATTGTTAAGAGATTCATTAGCTACTAACCTGATTTGAGCACAGTGAGCTCTGTTACTCTTTTTCCATTTACATACGTCTCAGCTCCTTCACAGGGCTCCAGGACTACAGCTGCTTTAGAACAGACGGGACAATATAAGACATCCACGAGAATTTCTTTCAACGTCTCGTGTAAACAACAGGAAACTAATATAGCAGGAGAGAAATAGCTCACTTTCTCCCACTGGATCGATGGAACTGGTGAAGGTGCAGTGTTCATCCTTTATGAAGTGGCCACTGAGGACAATGTCCTGGCGACTGCTGGCATCCACACGACCAACCCTAAAATCAAATGAAAGATTCAAATAATAGATTTGATATTTTTATTTTCTTACATATAAGACTGGAAATCCCAGAGTGTCTTACCGAGTGATTCCATCTTTTATGTAGTAAAGAAGGCACTCAGACATCAATGGATCCTCATTGAGGTTCACTAGATGAGGTGTCTAAATGAGAGCAACAGATAACTTACTTTAGAAATGTTATTGGTAATTCATTTAAAGCATACATTATATTTTCTTGAGATGCACAAACTGCATATGACAGAGAGTTCACCTTACTCAGGAAGGAAGGTCAAACAATCAGCAGAATTTAAAACCATGCAGTTAATTTCACTCCCCGCAGAATATCACTATGAGTCTTAAATATCTCAGTTGGATGTTTGAGGCTGCAGGCAAAAAGCCAAACATCATCATCCATCTACCCAACTGAAATTGGGGCACAATCATTGCCTTCTCAAAATTATTAGACTCATCACTGACATTAGTGTACTGGAGGACTCTGGAGTGTTTAATGAAGTACATTTTAGAAAACACTAAAACACAAGAAAATAATGAACATGACTAAGAGCTGTGTTGAGAAGTGATTGAAAGAGACAAGCTGAAACACTCCAGAGCTACAAACCTCATTGGGGGAAAAGAGGCCAACTGTATCAATAAAGACAGGCTGGGGCTAAAGAAAAACAGGCACTTCAGTATATTTATCAAAATTGTGAGGATATCACTGAATAGTTTGTAAGTTTTCCAACAATTCTTACCTTCTTAGGGGAGAATACACCCACTGTCCCGCCATCTTCTCGCATCGCTACGCCCATTTCTGCCAGCAATGCTTCTCTATGGATAAATATCAGACTCAGTAAACCATGATATTTGTTTATTATTATTCTCTTCTTTTTTTACATTCTTAATATCCTATTACGGATACTATTAAATAACACCCTGACAATTAATCTTAATGTCATCTTCAAAATTATCTGCTGTAATTTGTATTCAACATCATTTTAATTACAGAATAAATTATGATAAATGATTAAATCACTTTCACAAAAGCATAATGTGTGAGGGCGATTAAACAAGGGATTCTTCTTTTGGGAACAGGAAGCTTGGGTTGCGGCCTTTTTTCTTGGCTTAATGTTGGACCCATTTTTTTATCTTCACGTTTTTTGAAAAGATAAGACTACTATTAGATAGTCCTGATACTTTCATGCTACTAAACATGATTTATTGGTATGGGAAATATTGATGTATGAGTTGAAATTTCCATTAAGAGTCACTCTTTTGGTTAGTTCAACACAAAAGCAATGTATAAGTGTCCCAAAACATTAAAAGAAAAACAACGTGTACAATATATTTACAAAGAACTATAATTTACAACTATCATTTTGCCAAATCCCATTTCTGTGTATGTTTACATTCCCTGCACTGTTTGAATTTCCCTTCCCTGCTACATTGGGTAACAACAGTACCGTACGTTTTTTATTATAAGATTTACCAATACTCATCTGAATTTGCTGCGGACGACAAAGTAAGAATTTCATTGTGCAGGGAAGCATGTTTCCAGGCTGTACACATGATAATAAACTCTTCAAAATGTGTTTCATGAGCCCAACAGGTAGTGAAAAGTGCCAAACGCGTCCCAGGAACTCCAGTTTTAGCAATCGAGGATGTACAGAAGAAACGGCATCTCCATCTAACTTGTAGCATTTTTGAGGATTCCTCCCAGCCTGCCCATTAACCGTTGTGCTTCTGGACAAGAACCAGCAGACTAAGAAACATCTTCTCCCCCAGTTCTTATTAAACTCTTGCTGATTCTTATATATCACTTTACACCCTGTACCTACTCTTTTTTCCTCTGATCAAAAAACTAAATTCAGCTACCACTACACTACTGGACTGTCCTGCATACACACACCAAACACAATACTACATTAGTTTAGTAACTCTATGCAGCTGCTATTTGTTTATGTACTATTTAATGCCCATTTCAACTGTATTTATGTTTAGCGTAACTTATCATCTGTATATTATGTCTGTAGTTCCTGTATATAGTCTACTACAATGAACATATCAATCTGAATAATATGTTCATAGTATCCTATTTGTAAATCCCTTGTAAATTATTGTAATATCGACGTAATATATCATTTACATACTGTTAAACGTGGCAGTTTTATTCAGAAACTCCCCATGGGTTATTAAAACTAAAGAAGCCTCTCAGATGAGGAGTGAAACGTCTACAAGTGAAGAACTTCAAGACCAGTCGCCAAGACAAGAAGATTTCGACAAAAAGACTACATACTGTTAATATGTTTATTATACGAGCACCTTCTGCTTTTTTGCACTTCTTGTTAGATGCTGCATTGCATTTTGTGGCCCTGCACTTGTACATGTGTAATTACAATAAAGTTGAATCTAATCTAGTCTAATCTAATAGCAGGTTTATGCTATGTCTTTAGAGCAAAAAACTTGAATTAAACAAAAGAAAAAAAAAAACTGTTGAGAGTTTGCATGTCATACCTTTCCATTCTGATGGCTTCTGTTCTGCGAAGTTTCTCTTCCCAAGTCTCATTGAGTTCTGCAATGATTTTCTCGGTTTCCTGTTATTCAAAATCACAGTGTAAATCTTACAATTGAAAAACAATATATGGTGACACTCAAGAATATGAGTTGTTGTTTCAAAGTATCCAATGAAAGAACTCAAACAATCAACAAAACATATCTTGGTTTATCCAAAGTTCAATATAATTGACAATTTTCATTTTAGAAAAGAAAAAGTTGTTTAACAATTGAGTTATCATATTTAATAACCAAGCAAGCCATTCATTCCCCATGCTCTGGACATTCAGAGAACTTACTGCGATCCTATAAATCTCATCAACATACTGATGTTATGAATTCTGTTTTTTTTTTTTTTTTTAATCTGGAATTTAGCGGGAACAGTAAGTTGTATTGCAGGCTCGTGTGGCCTGTCTGTGGCCAACAACAGCTATTACTCATTAAACAGATGTTTTACCGTCACCGGGGTGTTTCCCTGGCTAAAACGCTACAATACTTTACACAAATTTGAGATAACTTGCTTTTAAGATATAATTCCACAATATAAAAACAGTAACTGCAAGGGGCAGTACTGCAAAATAATTATCATAAATTATCAGTGACTAAAAATGAACATTATAAGCATTAAGAATGCATTATATTTACATGCAATGCATTTTAATCACTTCATAGTCTATTTATTATACTATGCTATACTATTATACTATATACTATACTACTTATTATGCTCTTATTTACCTTGAGCCTCTCAATTGCCTTCTCACTGCCCGGGCTGAATATGATGCGATCATGTAGGCTGGCAATCGATCCAGCTCGGCTGGACAATGCAGAAAGAGATGGAGAGGGACTCATCCAAGTCATAGCATTGGTCACTGTTGAGAGATCATCCTTTTGATTCACAACTGTCCCTTCATTTTTATTAGCCTTATAATAAGACAGATCTTTCTGGGATGGATGGGTACACAAGGAGTGAGTTTTGGGTAAGGAATGAAAGGAAGAAAAGAAATGGAGAAATGTATGCACATATAGAAGGAAGAGGAAAAGGATGATAAAATGTGTGGTTTTAAACAACACAAATCAATGTTAACTTGCACTTGACAGCTGCATAAACATCTGCACAAAAATCCATGCAGTTTTGGATTTCTTGTGTTTTTTTTCCTTTCCCAAAGAAGTGGTCAGTTGTCTATCCACCAAAGATTACAAGAAAAGTGGCAAGGCATTCAAATCAATCCCAGACTATGTTAAAACAATGCTGTCTGTTGCTCATGAGCTTGTGGTGCAGCAGGAAACACAATATCTTCTCTTTACTGTAAAAAAGTACACATAATAGTTAATTGTTATAAGAGTGAAAGCAGAAGACAAAACGCACAGCTTTCAAATCCTCGAACTTAGCGACCGGTTACTCGTAAATGCGTAAGATAAACTACACAAAACAGAAATATGGCAACTGAGAAAAAAAGAGTGCAAGAGAGTGAAAGAGAGAAAGACAGGAAAAAAGAGAAAGACAGAGAGTGTGAGAGAGAGAAGGTAAAGATTCTAGAGAAAGAACCTTTACATAAACATGGATCATGGATTTGTGCAGTTTCTAATGATTGAATACCTGAATAACCACAGATGGGTGAAAAATTAATGGAAAAAACAATGAGATGTCTTAAGCTGTCGGCCACGATGAACCAACAGAACAACTTCAATGAAATGACACTCTTGAACCTTTTTGTCTGTTTTTTTCGGCTATGACTGTATGATGTTTTTTGCTAATTTAGCAAAATTAAAAAATAGGAATCATTTTCATGATGGCTTGAGCGCCCCTGTGAATAGTTACCAAGAAAAGAAGTACTTTTGCTATATCTGGGGCTTAACTTGGATGTGATTTTTGAGAATAGATGAAATAACAGTGATTTGTGTGGCCTGTGTTGAATATAATTGTGTATCCTGAGAACAATGTCCTCACTTAAAAAATACTTTGAAAGCATCACACAATGTTGTAATTTAGCCCTGGAGGAAATTATAACAGTTGTTTTAATTAAATAAATGAGTCCTTACTCTCAATGACATCGCCAAGACCCTGGGCATAGAGGAGCTCTTTCAGGCGAGTCACCTCCTCCTTCAGCTCACGTACCAGTCGGTTGTTGGGATCTTCATTGATAATAGCATTACAACGAATCTGTTTGGCACGGTCTGCATACCTATTAGTAAAAATGCAGGGGCAAAAAGTACAAACATGTTCATGGCTATCCCAATACCACATATTCACAGAATACCTCAGCATGGCACTGCAGGTGCAATTCATGGAAGGTGGTTGACGTGTGAAGCTGCCGTGCAAAGTGTAGGCTATGCAATGTTTTGATCGCACTAGTTTCAAAGCCTTATCCATCAGATGCGTGGGAAATAATGTATGAAGGTTGAAATATATATGCTCTCGAGGGTCAGATGTGTTATATACCTGAGTGTACTGAGGGTCTCATCATAGTTGATATCTGCTGGACTCAGAGCAGCAACCATTGCAGTACGAGAATTGCCCCCTGTTGGAATGTAAAAAAAAAAAAAAAAAAAAAAAGAGAAAAAATAAATACATTTTTGCTTTAGTATGCAAGATGACCGTTTTAAACATTTACAATGTGGTTTATGGTGCTCATACCCAAATTTTCTCTGAGTAGCCATGTCAAAACTGAATCTCTGTAGGGAATAAAACTTTCTGCTTTTTTCTTCTTCTTATTCTGTATAAAACAGGAATTAAAAACACCACCAGTGTGTCAATTTGGGTTTAGGTTTAAATAGTAGAATATACATATTCACCTTGATCGGTCCCGAGTCCTAAAATGAAAGATATTTGTAAAATTAAAGTTAAATCGATACAAGGAATTTACATTTTTTTAAACAAGCAGTATACAGATACAGTTACCATTTCTGCCAAAGCAGAGATGACTTTTCCCAGCGTCGTAAGAGATTTGTTTATGTTTGCTCCTTCCTATGCCAAAAAATGAGCCAGGAGCAAAATTAAAACAACATGAAACGTTTTCTGTACTGGTTAATTTCTGACTGTCATGTTTTATCAGAGTTGGTATTAAATATAGAAAATAAAATGGGAGAAAATATTCCCACCTTAAGCCTTGTCCCTTTTGCTCCAGTGGAATCTGCCCTCTCACTACCAGCCAAATCCACCAAACTGACTTTGCTGACCTACAAAAGAGTTTCAGTTGCATTAAGAAAAATCCTGGTCTTATGCACCATTCCATGGAAATGTTCCATCATAAGAATGAAATAAAAATACATAAACAACTTTTTGTGACGCGGATTTCAATAATCATTGATTAGGACAATGAATTATCCTCCAGGTTGAGATCCTGTACCTTCTCAGAGGTGTTATTAGTCTCGGCATCATGGCGTTTCTGAGTAAATATGATATTAAAAACGGCATGTGACCGACTGCTTGTCTCATTCATGTTCGTAGCTGCCACGGTCCTGTCGAGAGGGGATGAATTTCAGTCATTTTGATTGCATTATACTGTCCAAATAAATAATCAAACTTACAAATACACCAATTTAAAGTCTAAACACTTTTAATAGAAGTGATCCAATACAATTACCTGGCTTTGTTACCAGAGTCCATCAGGTCCTGGATATCACTGTAGGAGGTTACCGCCAGCTTTGACAGGTCCTCCACATAGGGTCCCATTAGAGGATGTTCTCGCACACGTAGGTGCCCTTTATTTTTGGGGTTCAGCAAGTCCCGCACGCGTTCACAGTAGATTTCCATATAGCTTACCTGTTACGCTCATAAAGATAGCCTAATTTAGAAAAAGGTAACAGCTTCAAAATTCTCAAGATGTAACAAACAGCTGACAGAGGTGACTCATGCTTACCTCCACAGAATATGACACATTGTTGTCTATATTGTCACTGATTTTAGTAAATAGGTCTTCACATAGCTGAGGGAGGAAATAGACATTATTTCATTTAAATTTTAACTTTATTTTCTCATCACTGGGGAATGATTTAGTCCGTACCAAGGGAATGATTCCTTGTTGATCTTTGACATCCTGCTTCCCCATCATTGTGTAGGACTTGCCAGCACCCGTTTGACCATACGCAAAGATGCAGACATTGTAACCTTCGAAGGCATGCAGCAACATTTCTTCTCCTATGTCTTTGTACACTTGCATCTGAGAGGCATAATTGACATCCTCCGGCTGAAGATAGAAATCATTATTTGTGGTAATACAATTCACAATAATAAAGATATGTCAAATGTTTTATTTGCATGTCTGTAAAGTATTCGCTCATTGTAATTCACCAAGAGTTACCGAGGTGTGTGACCAATACGAGTAATCAAAGTTGAAGCTCTTGTTGTCTCTGGCCTGCTTTGGGTTGATGATGGCTGAAAGACAGGACAAGGAACACAAGTCAGATGGAAGGTGATAAAAATGCATCCATCCATCTTCTGCTGCTTATCTGGGATGGGGTCAAAGGGGTAGCAGCCACTTCTCCCTGTGTTGAATTATGCCCTCAATTATTTGTATTTATTTTCATTGATAATGGGCAAATTGAATTTGCAATTTGACACGGATGAGCCAAAGGTGCAGAGGGTATGTTTAACAAAAGCCCTCTTGCACTTGCTGTTTGAAGATGCAGTAATGCAGCAGAGCCTCTTCTTTTTCATTCCCTCTATTTAAGTTCGGTGCTAATTTGGGTTCACATTGTGTTGCCACAGTACGATCTCGCTCTGCCGACAGGTTTTTGGCCCAGAGTAGGCCCAAGGTTGCCAACGGTGTTCTGCTGATGACTAATATGCAATAAGCAACATGAGTGGACGAACTGGAGCTGCAAGAAGCTGCTATGGAACCCACTGGTCACGGCTCCTGTTTGACAGAGATGAAAAAAAACTACGCACTGTGGGAGATTCTTGGGCTACCACTCCTGAGTGAGCAAGGTGGATGCTAATTGAAAGTGGTTTGTCAAAAGAATTGCTGGTGGTATGGCGAGGAACAGGTGTTTTAATAAACACACAGGACAGATACCACTCAAAATGTTGACAGGGAGCTGGTGAAACTTGTCTAGAATGCAACAATTTGGATCAGTGTATTGCTTTTAAACAGGACTAGAGAAAACTGGATCCTTGATGTGAAAATGTGCTTTTAACAGGTACCACAAAAAACAGACCGGCATACATTGTCAACTTTCCTGGCAGTAACAAGGTGCAGAAGCACAGATTTGTAAAGTTTGTGGCTAGAACACGTGTAGAACAGCAGACACAGACTTCCTTATCACCTGATGATGATGATGATGGCGCCATAAAGTAGAGGTCAAGAAACCAAAACTCCCATGTTACAGCAGAACATGAACTATAACTGAGCCAAAACAATCACAAACCGTAAAAGTCAAGCCTGAGTTTGAGTCTAAACAATAACCCTGGAGAGAGAGAGGAAGTAGCCAGACAGACACACAGATCGCTGTGTATCTAAATATATGTTTCGGAGGTGATTGATCAACTCCAGAATAACGTGGATTACTGCTATCAAGCGATGTGTTACATACCTGTGTCATTTACAGAAGCTGTGACCTCAGATTTGTCAAAGGAGTGGGTCAAAGCGGGAAGAGGAAATGCATTCACTTAGAAAGAACAACATAAAGAAAGGGTAAGAAAAAGCAAATGGGCCTAAATGGGTGTATCCTATTAAAAATAATGTTGAAAGATCTGAGAAATCTGAGAATCTGAGTCAAAAGATGTGTGTAGATTACATTACATTATCATCCTGCTGCTACCACCTCTTGATTCGTCCACTAATCGGTTTTACAAATGTACTCTTTGTATGAGTCTAATCATATTTAACATTTTCTGAAGTAAAAATTACCAAATTTGTGTCTGTTTCTCAGCATGATCCCAGTATGTTTGTAGAAAGATTTACCATACACCATGTCTCTCTACAGCCTGTGTAATCTTTTTAATGAAAGAGTGTGACATGTTCTTGCCGATCGGTCAATAAACTACCGAGAAAAGCCTCCAAGGTGAAGGAAACAGTACTCTGCTACACCTGAGGAAGGCGTATGTGAGCTGGTAAGTGCTTGTTGCAGCCTCCCTTCTATAAAAAATACAGGATAAAATAAATACAAAAAATTCAATACAACTTTTAAAACAAAGTAACAGAGCTTTTCACTGTGGACAGGCACATGGACAACCTATAAAGGTAAGACCACAAATGCTTTTTTCGTTTTATAGAAAAATCTGACGAGAGAGAAAAAAAAAAAAAAGACCTGAAGTGAATTATTCTCTTTGTTTTCTTGTTATCCTCTACCTATATTAAAATTGAGCAGCAGAGTCAAAGCACCAAAATTAAGTCTTAAAACAAACTGAAGTGTAACTGACGGTCAAACTTGAAATTAAGCTGTGCACCACTCTATACTTTTATTTGTTTAGATTGAATAGGAATTGTTCAGAACACACGCAGGGAGCAATGCAAGTTTTCCCAAGTGGGAGTTGTTCCTAGCAACTATAAAAGAAACATTCTGGGCCAAATATGTTCCTTTATATGCACTGGGGTTAGTGTGTGAGTTAGAGGAAAGCTGATGAGATATGGAACATGACCAGTAGTTAATATGCATGCTGCCAATTTAATGGGAAATAAGATACTCTTGTTATAGGTCTGTGTCTAAGCCTTCCCAACAACATCCGCCTCTCGTGAAAGAAATGGGCGGCACAGACGAGGGCACGTCCCGTAGGATAATATTTGATTATTAGTAGAGCTGGACCAGGGATATATTGCAAGCACTATTAACACTTGACGAGGCGCCAACAAGAGTGGCAGCAAGTCTGAGTACCTCCTTGTCTCTTTCTGTTATGTTCGTATCTGTGTTGTTTTCTTAGCTTTTTAAACTTCTAAACTTGTACGAGGAGACATTTTACTCTATCCTATGGATATGGAGAAGTCAGTGCATCATTCTGGTAGTAGCAACCTTTAATATAGTGGGGTAAAAAAGTGCAAGTCCAATTGTGCAAGATTGCCCACTTAAAAAGATGATAGAGGCCTGTAATTTTTATCATAGGCACACTTCAACTATGAAAGACAAAATGCGAAAAAAAAAATCCAGAAAATCACATTATCTGATTTTTAATGAATTTATTTGCAAATGGTGGTGGAAAATAAGTATTTGGTCACCTACAACCAAGCAAGATTTCTGGCTCTCACAGACCTGTAACTTCTTTTGTAAGAGGCGCCTTAGTCCTCCATATGTTACCTGTATTAATAGCACCTGTTTGAACTGGTTATCAGAATAAAAGACACCTCTCTACAACCGCAAACAGTCACTCTCCAAAGTCCACTATGGCCAAGACCAAAGAGCTGTCAAAGGAAACCAGAAACAAAATTGTTAGCCTACACCAGCTGGGAAGACTGAATCGGCAATAGGTAAGCAACTTGGTGTGAAGGAATCAACTGTGGGAGCAATTATTAGAAAATGGAACACATGCTAGACCACTGATAATCTCCCTCCACCTGGGGCTCCACGCAAGACCCCACTCCGTGGGATCAAAACGATCACAAGAACGGTGAGCAAAAATCCCAGAAGCACACGGGGGACCTAGTGAATGGCCTGCAGAGAGCTGGGACCAAAGTAACAAAGGCTACCATCAGTAACACACTACGCCGCCAGGGACTCAAATCCTGCAGTGCCAGACGTGTCCCCCCGCTTAAGCCAGTACATGTCCAGGCCCTTCTGAAGTTTGCAAGTGAGCATTTGGTTGATCCAGAAGAGGATTGGGAGAGTGTCCAATGGTCAGATAAAACCAAAATAGAACTATTTGGTAAAAACTCAACTTATTGTGTTTGTGTATCGTGGAGGGGAAAGAATTCTGAGTTGCATTTGAATAACACCATACCTACTGTGAAGCATGGCAGTGGAAACATCATGTTTTGGGGCTGTTTTTCTGCAAAGGGACCAGGAAGACTATTCCGTGTAAAGGAAAGAATGAATGGGGCCATGTATCGTGAGATTTTGAGTGAAAACCTCCTTCCGTCAGCAAGGGCAGTGAAGATGAAAAGTGGCTGGGTCTTCCAGGGTGACAATGATCCCAAACACATCACCTGACCGACAAAAGAGTGGCTTTGTAAGGAGCATTTGAAGGTCCTGGAGTGGCCTAGCCAGTCTCCAGATCTCAACCCCATGGAAAATCTTTGGAGGGAGTTGAAAGTCTGTGTTGCGAAGCAACAGCCCGAAAACATCACTGCTCTAGAGGTCATCTGCATGGAGGAATTGGCCAAAATACCAGCAACAGTGTGTGAAAACAGAAAACGTTTGACCTCTGTCATTGCATACAAAGAGTATATAAGAAAGTATTGAGATGAACCTTTGTTCTTGACCAAATACATAGTTTCCACCATAATTTGCAAATAAATTCATTAAAAATCAGACAGCAGGGAGTGATCATCTGGATTTTTTTTTTTTTTGCATTCTGTCTCATAGTTGAAGTGTAGCTATGATAAAAATGACAGGTCTCTTATCTTTTTAAGTGGGAGAACTTGCACAATAGGTGGCTGACTAAATACTTTTTTTACTCTACTGTACAATAGGAATCCGCAGATTGCTCTGCGCAAGTTTGCCAGAGTGGTTCACACAAATATCCCAAAGGAGGTGTTTCACTTCTTGGGATGTAGATCTGGAGTTGCTGTGACAGCTAGGCGAGATACAACCCCTTTGTTCTGCCGGAAGGAGACATGGCTCACAAGTATTGTCCCCGCTGCTAATGTTGACCTACCAGGTTTCAGCACAGTTACACTCAGAGACAATAAATTTTCCGGGAAAAAGAAGAGAGGAGGACTGGTGATATACATTCAAAACAACTGGTGCCATCCTGGACATGTAACTGTGAAGGAGACCATCAGCAGTAAAGACGTGGAGTTACTTGCGATGAGTCTGTGACCTTACCGTGCCGAGAGAGTTCTCGCACATTGTTCTGTATGTTTACATCCTGCCACAAGCCCTTCCTGACATTGACCGCACAACCTGTGTCATCACAGCTCCCCAACCCCCACCTCTGCCCACAGACCCCCCCACACCCACCACCCACAGTCACTACTGCCCAGGTGAGGGAAGGGCTCAAAAGACTGAACTCCAAGGTGGAAGGCCCTGATGGCATCTGTGCTAGACTGCTAAAGACCTCTGCAATGGAATGAGCTGAGCCTCTTCAACGGGAGTCTGCAGAAAGGCAAGGTCCTGACATTGAGAAAACATGCCTGATACAAGTCCCCAAGAAGGCACACCCAAAAGAACTCAACGATTACAGACCGGTTGTCCTCACTTCTCACTTATTGAAGACCCTTGAACGTGTGCTGTTGCTTAATCTACTCAAACCCTTGGTTCGCCATGCACTGTACCCCCTGCAGTTTGCTGGCCAAGAGAATATGGGAGTTGAGGATGCTATCCTGTTTCTTCAACACACCGTGCACTCTCACTTGGACAAAGGAGGCACTGCTGTGAGAATCATGTTTTTTTTTTTATTTCTCCACTGCTTTCAACATCATCCAGCCACTCCTGTGGAGAGAAAAAGTGCTGCGACACTTTTTCTACCTCGTTAGGATTTGTTTTTGTTCTTCTTCTGCTAAGTTACTGGTTGTATGAATCCAGATTTGTGTAGATGTATGTTTAATATGTGCATTGTGTATTATGTGTATGCTGATAGACACCTTAATTTCCATTGGGATCAATAAAGTATCTCTCTACTATTACTAATAGTGCAAGTCCCACAATGCACTACGAGTGCTGTGGCGCACGAGTGCAATCGAGTGCTGGCAAGCACGAGCCTCATCCGCTAATCAGCTGGCCTTGCTGAGTCACCTGTTGTCAACTTTCAGCGACCCCTCTCCCCAAAAAATGGCTTGATGAAAGGTGGACTTTGGAAACAGGGGGTTTCAAGACAGGTGGGAGGCGGAGTATATGTTTGCAGAGAGAGCAACGACACTTCTGATACTGCGCAGCTGTACATTTTTGTCTGTGGAGTGGACTTAGAACTGTGCATAACAGAGAAACTTTTGGGGATAAGATCAATGCATGGCGCAACTACGGGAAAGGATATCTTTGAAGAAGTATGCAGACATGTAAATGAATGGGCCTGCCTTGGGATAAACATGTGGCACTGACAACAGATGGAGCGCCCGTGATGTGCACCTAAAAGAGTGGATTGGTGGGCAGGACCCGGGAGACAAGGTTGAATTACTCAATTTCAGGAAAAGCTGCTAATAGCAACCCAGTCTCATCCCAGTGTGACGAATATTTAAGGCTTCCTTTCACATCACAAACCGATGCACTAGGAACACCTTTCTCATCATATTTCGACAGACCCGCAGCTTCATGTCTACATCAACACTTTTATTTCTCTCTAAACTAAAATAAAAACGGAGTTAGCATTTGGCACACGTTTGAGTTCTATAGTAGAAATCGCATTCCTCCACTGACGCGAAGCCCGACAAGAAAGGGGTGCCTATTGTGTCGGTATGTGATGCATGGGAATTTGTCATCAAAAATTAGACAATCTCCAGGTTCGCTGACGAAGAGGGGGCGCCTAATGCGTCAGTATGTGACGCCAAGAGAAGCTTCAATTTCTCTTGTATTTATTGTTGTTTATATGCAAGAACTTGTAAGCATTGTCAGTTCAAGGTTCTGGCTTAGACTGGAAAGCATCAGACAGCAGGAAACTGAGCTGTAATATGTTTCCTTTTTGTACTTTTTTTCTTGCTACCAAAATGTATATTGCATTTTTCCTTTAAAGGAAATTCTTTTTTGGCTGTGGAAAATGTTTTCATTAGAAATTACCCTGGAAATGCTGCAGATAGTGTCATAAGAAAAATTGTTGCAATTGAATTTTCATTTATTTAATGTGTAATGGTTTTTAATGGGTAATTATTTAAAAGCTTCCTTAGTTTAGGTGAATATGTGCAATAAGTTCACTTCAATAAGTTTTTCAATAAACATTGAACCACTCCAGTGCTTGACTTGTACTGATTTGTAAGTTTTGTCCCACTGCGTCTTTGAGTTTGACACTGCTTTATAGCCATGGACCAATATATAACTGAATGCCTGGCAGACGTCCTCATCCCCCAATCTCAGTCCCCAATGTTGGAAGGGTTTTTCTTTGTGAACAAAGGTGATTCAGCCCTGTATCACTTACTGGGATCTCAACAACATCACACTCAAGAACAAATACCAACTTCCCATCAGTTCCAACTTCCAGCCCCTCCAGGGGGCCACGATCCTCACAAAGTTGGACTTTCAGAGCACTTACCACCTGTGATGTGAGGAATATCGTCTTGTTGGTGCCAAATATCCCACAATGACCTAAATAGATGGATCACAATAACCTAAATAGACCCAACAGACCCTGTACCATGGCCAATGTCATTTCACCCTGACATACCGTCCGGGCTCAAGCCCATTCAATGCGCTCTACAACTGAGGGGCATACGACACACAACAACACCATCCCTCCAGCTTCTCAGGTGATTGGATAAAAAACATGAATCAAAGGACGTAAATCAGAAAGGTGCAGCTTACCCAGCTGGACCCTGGGACTGGACCTCACAAATGATTCAACATTCCCGATGCTGTTGCTCCGGTGGGGTCATGCCAGCTGAGTGGTTCGCCATCCGGGGGCTCGTTTCTTTCTTTCGTTCCTTCACCAACAGTTCTAGTGGCTGACAATGAGGGCGGACGTCTGAGAGTTTGTGTACAACTTCACAGTCTGCTCCCGCGACAAGTCCTCCCAGCGGCTCCCTGCTGGTTTCCTGCGATACTCAATGTTTTCCAGAGTGGACGCTTTCCCTGGCTGACAGTTAAGGTTAAAGACATGCTGGAGGCTTCACTCAGTTCAGTGGCACAAGTCTTCAGAAGCCGAGAGAACACCTTGTCTGGGCCTGCTGCTTTCCAGGGTTGAAGGTTGCGCACTTCTTCCCTGACCTGATCAGATGTTGTACTGGGCCAAAGCTGGGGTGGGGGTGGTGCTGGGACTGCTGTAGAGTGTGGAGGAAGGGAACAGCAGTAGGGGCTATAGGGGCTTGGGGGGGGGAGAGGTGGCCCTGGGTGGAGAGGGTGCTGCAGAGAGGGTGGTTGGTCACTGGTTGGTCAAACTGGTTTAAAAAGTTGTTCAATGTTGCCTCCATTTTTCACTACTAGTTGTTGACTTATGAGCTGCTGTTTTAACAGACTGGGTGAGTTGTCAGCTCCCTCTGTGATCATGCTTGTGTCTGGTCTTACGTCATAAGATGCTACTTCTGCAGCAGCAGGTTGTTTACATCCTTGAAACTATCCTGCCTGTGGTGTTTCTTCAAGCAAGCTTCACTCCTTTCCTGAGGACCGTTGTATGTTTGTAAAAGAATCCCGTAGGCACTCCATTTGGCTTTAGTTTCCATTTAAAAGTCACAGCACCCATGATTTCTTTCAGCAGCTTAGGTCAGCTAAATCCGTCTCAAGAGAAGTGGCAGGAACACAGTTTCTCAGGGTTTCACAGCCTCATCAGGCTCCAATAGACTGACCATGCCCACTTGCCAGACACAGCAAAGCTCCCGGTCTCCAGCTGATTAGTACTCGCTGTTCAACTGCCCACATCTGTCATGTGATTTGGTGATTCATTTCACCTGTCCTGCTCCCTTTAAAAGAACCCCTTTGACCAGGTATAAATTGTCTGGTTGCCAAATAGCTTCCTTGAATCTCTGTTTTGTATCTCAAGTTGCTGTTTAAGGCTCAAGGGACTGTTTTGGAAAGGACTTCAATAAATACCAAGAGGGAATACTCTGTATTCTGACACGGAGTCATTTCAACACGTTTCAGAGGGTCTATCATCTTTTTATACCACTCCTCCTCTGGTGCATCACCATGCTCCTCATCCCTTGCTGCAGTAGCCATATTTTTTCAATGGGCTAACAACTGGCTGACAGTGGGCTAATGCTAACAAAGACTTCATTAGGTGCCCAAGCGATAACAGTCCACAGCTCAGGGGTCCCTGCCAACCTCACCATAACATGGGAAATACACAGCACCCATTTGGCTACTTTTATCCTGCTGTCCAGCCTGGAACACCAGCACTGCTTCACTGAGGGATTCGGCCTGCCAGACGGCAGAGGATCAAATACTCCAGAGAGCATCTGCTCCACCTTCCTCTCCAGTCCCACAGTACTGCAGTCCAAGACCCACTCCAGAAGGAGATATTAAGCACCCCTCTACAAACTGTGTCACACCTTGCACCTACTGATATAAATCATATGCCTGAATTCCAGACTGCCATAATCCTTGCCTTCACAGAATCATGGTAATACAATGAGGACGATAATGACAATTTATTTCATACAGATGGTTTCGGTTTTCCTATAAGGCTACAACGGGTCACTGAACGGACGAGGAAACATCATAGCTAGGGGATCTGCCTCTATGTAAACCCCCCAGTGGCGTAAGGCAGTCGTCAAGGAGACGCTATGCAAATCAGACATTGAGCTCCTAGGTGTCTCCCTGTGACCCATCTATCTTCCCAGATTCCTATGATTCTCCCTTATTCTAGTATTCTTCCATTCCAAAGCAAATGCATCCCAAGTCTTTGAACACATCACACACACACTATACAGACTTGAGCAGATCTCGCTAGGCCACCCCAAATTCATCATGGGTGATTTCACTGCTCACTGGACAAAGCTCTAAAAGGATTCCAAGAGTATGTCAAGTGTAACACCCGTCTGAGGAAAACACTGGACAAATGTTACGGATCTGTCCCCAATGCTTACAAAGCTGCCCTCCACCCATTGGCTCTGCCAATCACCATTCTATTCTAAATGCTCCTGCCTTCTCACCATTGATAAGAAAAGCATGCAAAACAACAACAAACAAAAAAAACATCAAGCAGTGGACGGCTGATAGCAATGATAGGCTCCAGGTTCTTTGAATCCACAGACTGTCATAGTCTTATATCCTTGTATCTCCTTCTGTGTAGATTGTGTTATCCCTGTTAAAAAAGTCATCATTTTGGAAACAATCTTGGGTGACTAAAGAGCTAAAGGAGATTCTACATAAGAAAAAAATATTCTTCTTTACTGGCTCTTAGGCTGAGAAGTAGGAGGTTAATAAGGGGGTCAAACATGCTAAAAAAAGCTGCCAAGCTGAAATACAAGAACAAGGTGGAGTGAACCTTTACACAAGGGGACCTAAGAAGCCAGCTCAGCTTGGCAGGGGATTGAGACCATGGCTTCAGTGAACACTGTTTACCCATTCAGATTTCAGGAAGCACCTCAACATCACTCCCCAATGACTTCAACTCTTTCGTCACACAGTTTGAAAATGAGAACAACTACCAACATTAGCCTCCACACTCAAACCAGACAGCACTGCCCTGGCTTTCAACTCAGAGGAGGAAGTGAAAGCCCTTCGAAGAACTAAGTTATACGCAGCGTCTGGACAAGACAGGATCTGCGGAGTAGTTGATCTTGTTTTCCAAAACTCCCTATCCTGCAGCACAGTGCCCCAGATGTGGAAGCCCTGCGACAGTGACTCCTGTCCCAAAAAAGGGTATCACAAAAGCCCCAAAAAACCTCACGCCTGTAGTTCTCACCTCTCTGGTGATGAAAGCCTTGGGAGAGAATTGTAAAAACTCACATCAGAGTAACTGAACCCCTTGATCCTCTCCAATTCGCTCATTCGGCATGCAGAGGAGTGGATGATGCTAAAATCTTGATTAGCAACTCAATCCTTGGACACTTGAAACCCCCATAACACATCAGGCCCCTTTTTGCAGACTCCTCAGCTTTCAACACCCTGCAACCCTACGTACTGGCTCAGAAGCTGATCACTTGTTTCTACCTCAACCACAAACACATCCGATGGATCATCAGCTTCCTCAACAACAGATCCCAGAGGGTGCTTGTCCGCCCAACAAGACTGCCAGCTGGTGAAGATCACTGGTGACACTGTCATCCTGTTCTTGGTTGTCAGACCAGCCAGGAGGCAAGCAACATCCGCTTTATCGTCAGAGCCACCTATGATGTGCTCATCTCCAAAAAAACCTTCACCGGTGGTATGGCAAAGACACAACCTGTGCCCTTTGCCCAACTCCAGCAACACTCGAACATATCTTGACCATTTGTATAAGACCAGCCTTACACAAGACTGTTACACCTGGAGGCACAAACAGGTCCTCAAGAGTATGGGAGCAGTTATTGAGAGCAAGTGGAGTACCACCAACTCCTCACTCCAGCAACCAATTCTATCACAAGCTCAACCTTCATCCGAGAGGGACAGAAAAAGCGCAACCATCTCCTTACCAAACCAAAAGCTGGAGAGCTAGCCATGGCCCAGGACTAGAAGATACTAGTTGATATTGACCAGTAAGCCATCTTTCTGCCTTCGCAGCCACCTGCCTTAGATCAGACTAGGTACTCTGGCCTCCATCACTGAAGTCTGTTTACATCACAGAAGTCACAGTCCCATGGGAAAGCTCAACAGAAGAGGCTTACGAGCACAGGAAACTGGCAGCAGATACACAACAACAAGGAGAAATTGCAAAAATCTGTCAGGTAGAAGTGGGATGCAGAGGTTTCGTGGCTTCTGCCGCTATCAGGCTGCTAATGAAAGACCTTGGCATCCATGGACAGGCTCTGCGACCAACATTTAAATCAGTCTCTGAATCAGCCAAAAGAAGCAGTGTGGATATGGATCATGTGGAAGGACCCTTGCTGGACTGAAAGAGCCTCAACATGACCCGCTCACTAATTCAGCTACAACTCTTACACAACTCTCAACATCAAGGCAATCCTCATATGGTTATCATTTATTGGCACAATGGATAGTTTACCATCACGCCCCATGTTTCATGACTCTTCTTACTGTCTGCTCCCTCACTCCACCATGGTTGAGCCCTCCCGAACTTTGCGCACTGGTACGAGTTCTCCTACCTCAAGCTGATTGTGAGAAAAACCAAGGATATGGTAGTTACCTTCTCCAGCAGACAGAGGCTGCTGGCTGTGGCAGTCACTACCACCATCCAGGAGAACCAGTAGAAACATTGAAGGGCACCGTCTTTGACAACCATCTGAGGTTCTCCTCGAACACTAAGAAGATCCTCAGGAAACGTCACAGGTGGCAGTACTTGCTCAGGAAACTGAGGTCATTTAATGTGAGCAGTACCATCCTTACCAAGTTTTATTACTCTTTTATCTAGAGTATAATGACCTCCTTCACCAGCTGGTTTTGCTCAAATACCCTGCAGGACAGGAACTCCCTAGAGTGCATCACCAAGGTCTACTCTAAAATCAACCTCCACGACCAACAAACCATAAGGACAGCCAAAAGAATGCTTTAGGATCCGCCCTACCTGCCTTCATTTTTGAGTGGCTCACCTCAAGTCACAAACTCTACTGGCCCAGCTGCAAAACCTTGAGAGCAATATTTATCCCCAAAGGTTTCCAAGCTCCTCAACTCCTAGCAGCTATGGAAACCCCCCTCGCCACCCCTCCTAAGTATAGATCTGTCCATGCTATATTTATCGTATAAATTCAAATCGCATCACACAGATGTACAGTCTTTCTTCTGCCCTTTGCACAAATGTAGTTTTTTATAGAAATACGGCCATTTGTACAGATGTGCAGCCAACAAACTCCAACATTTGTAAATGTTGGAGTTTACTCCACTTATTTTTCACTTTGACTTACTTTTGACCTCAACTTTATCCTATTTTATTTTCATTTACCTTTATTTTCTATATTTATAGATGTTGGGGCAGCTATGCTAGGATGCTATGCTACCCCATTTGCCTGCCAATAGCCCCTCAGGAAAAAAATAAAGTTTCTCTGATGCTGATTCTGATAGCATGAAACAGAAGCTCAGATCTAACATTAGTTTTGCCATGCAGATGAACTTGTGAGGTCTTGAAAGTCTTTATGTCCTGAAAAATAGTTGATAAAGAAAATTGAATTCCTTGATTACTGAATAATGATGGCACTGGATGTTGAGGGATGTTCTATTTCGAAATAGCGTTTATAGTAAAGCACAGGTCTGAACTGTCAAGCACAGCCCAGCTTTCAAAAGGGAATAACCATTCTACTTCCACTCCATCAAGCTCAACTACGCACTCAGAAATATGTTTACCTATCTATATCTTGTGCACAATATGTTCATTAAAACATGTATACATAGGCATACGTATATTTGAAATATATCACTACAGTGATTTTTACTATAGGAGTATCTTTTACAATGTCAACTAACAGAAAAACATTTTTAACAAGACATAAGCTTAAAATATATTTGCAGAAATTAAAGGTAAAGCAGCTTGCTGAAGTTTCTGGTTCACAAATCACTGCTAAGGATTTCAATTTGAATTGAAACTATGTGACCAAATATGCATAGACACAAGAATTCAAGGGCGCACCACCTCGCCACTGGTTTCAAATCTATGTACAACACATGGGTCGAGATCAAGAAGAAAGCGGCGGAAGATTTCATGGCACACTGCAATATGATCGACACCCACATCAGATGACAGTTGGCAGATGACAAACTTGCTTTGTTGGACTGCTGCACATTCAACAAGACAGAAGACTAGACCTGCACAGGCGATTAGAGCCTTGGAACCGACCATTCCTGGTTTGATTCCCGGTTCCTCCTGATGTTGAGCAAGACAATGAACCCCTAACTGCTTCCCTGGTGCTGTTCATTAACTGCTTTCTGCTCATGGCCCATCCATAATGGGTTAAATGCAGAGGTCAAATTTCACTGATGTTGAATATATGTATGTATGCTCTATGTATAACTGTAAGTGGCAATAAATGCATTTCCTCCTCTAAAGATGCACAGACCAATGGGCATTGTTAAGTACTTATTTGACTCATACCACCCCCTTGACCACAAACTAGGGATAATCAAAACTCTCCACCTTTGAGCCAAATACATTCTGTCAACTGCTGAAGGTGAGATCCAACATGTTAGGAAAGCCCAACAATCTTGTGGTAACTGGCAGCCAAGTCTTGGCAGTTGCTTAATAATATGCAAATATAGGCGCTTTGCAAGCTGTTGGAGAGAAGCCTGCAGTTCAGTCTTAAAGTGGTCAACATTTGAAGCCGACTAAAAGGTCTCCTACATACTTACAAAGTATGTAAGAGCCCTGTTGTTTTGCATTTAAATGAGTTACAATACAAATATATCATGAGGAACAATATCAGTGTTGACTGCTTTTATTTAAATAATTCTCTTCCTTGAGTTTTCACATTTAAGATAAACATTTGCTACATATCTTATCCCCATACTTATTTTCCTGTGAGCCATTTTAAATTGAATGTATCTGTTTTGTATCAATTCAATTTAGAAAGGTCTTTTACATGTAATAAAGCAATTATGTATGTCCAGTGAGGGTGACTTCAGTAACTCTCCATGTATAACCATGACGGTGTATTTCAATTGGAAAGTGCCATAAATGACAGTGCTGACAATCTAAACATTCAGAGAGAAAGGGATTTTTTTAAGTTGAAGTTTAATAGTCATGTTAAAAATGTCACAACAAAATCAGAGGGCACATTTGCAAATGCCAATCAGGTTGTTGGTTTATTTCCCTTAACATAGGGAAGAAAGGGGCAGCTTAATTAGGTCAAACAGTAAATATTTCACAAAGCCACATATATAATTAACTAATGGTTTTAGCTTACTTGACAGACTTGTCAAGGTATCAGGTATCTTTCCAGTCTGCTCTCAACTAAAGACCTAACTTGCATTACGTATTCTAAAGCAATGCATGATATGCTACACAATACGTATAAGCAACTAAAAGTGGTCAACAAATTAAATTGTAATCAAACTTATGTTTCTTCCAAAGGCTTTTGCTAATACAAGACCGTGGGTTTGTACATCTAGGTTGTCACATATATGAAAATACCGGGTCAAGTTTGCAAAAGATCATTTAACACAGGTCAAATGAAAAAGTTAGAAGGTTATTTAAGCTTGATAAATGTCTCTGCTTGATAACTCGGCTCAAGGGACAATTTTAAAGACATTTGCATTTTCCTTCAAACAGATAAAACAAGACAAATAAGACAGCTAAAGCTGACTACGATTTAATAAATTATCAGTAACTTTCAAATTTTGGAATATGTGTATTAGATCGGCATAGTCATATAGGAAGATCTGAGTTCAGAAGAAAAACTACATTGGTTTAAGATATGTATGACTGCTGATAGATTCTTTTTTTTGGATGTGTAAGTGTTTTTGAATTCATCTAAGCCTGAATTCAAAAAGATAAAAATTTTGGCTTGGCTTCATACACATACAGTAAATGTGTACTGTCCTTTTTTACTCTTGGCAACGAGGGCTGCATTTTCCCAGCAAAACCGCTGGGATCATAATACTTACTGGTCGTGTTTCCGGACATCTGAATTATACATTTGCTTTCCTTTCCAAGTTCCCTTGAATTGAAGGGGCGGACACGTACTGCCACCTTCACAGAGGCACCTGACATGATGCTGTCCAGGTATAGGATGTGCGGGTCTGTAAAGTAATTGAAAAATAAATTAATGAATATTTCAAATAAAGTATGAAAGTTGCAATTCTTAAGAAAAGGCATTGTAAAACTGTGGTTTGATTCACTGATACCACTGAAACGGCATGGTTTGATTGATTTTTTTCACATTAATTCCTCAGGATGTCCTGTTAATTTTTGCGAAAATCACAAGAAAAACTAAATGTTTGCCCAAAAATCACAAAAACAGGGAAAGGGCTGAGAGAAATGCCTTAAAAAGCATCACTAAATCATAAAATGAGTCAGCTTGGAGAGAGCAAGTACAAGATAATCATCATGAAATGACCAATCAGGAAATTGATGTCTTTATTCTTATAGTATTCAATATAACATGTTCAAAACAGACTAAATTGATGATATGACAGCATTGAATTACAAACTATATTTCCCTTCTTCCCAGATCTGAAGTGATTTTTATTTCAATATGCCTGTCTTTCAAAAAATGTAATGGGAAAAATATTAAATCTTACGGATGAATTTATCCCCATAAATCCAAGGGCCGAATTGTGTGGCTGTAACATGAAAAGACGATGCATGGTCAGCTACAGCCAAAAAAGATGGAAAATAAAGCCGGCAGCAACAAAAGAAATGCAGCAGCAGCTAAATGTCTGGCCATTTCCCAGGATTACAATGGCACTGAAACCTGTCACAAATCCAGGGCTTGGCCCTATTCAGCAACACAGTTTCATGAAAAGCCCCTTCAAACCTACAGCTACAAACAAACTTGAAAACTTGAAAAAAAAAAATAAAAAAAAATCGAGAAAATACATATATTAATAAACACACACACACACTTTCTCACATACACGCAAACACATACATACATATTTATCTTTCTCGTTGGTCAAGTTAGAGGAATGTATTGTTTCAATCTAGATATACTTCTGAGAACATAATCGATAATATGTGCCATATTTCACGAGCACAGGTCAAAGTGAGATTGAATATTATTTTAACACCGCTTCCCATTATCATGTTTCAGAACTGTTTTTAATTAAGATTAAATTGTTTGTTTTCATGTTAATACCCAAATTTGTGATAACATCATCTCTGCTAAGAGTAATCTGAGTGTCTGTCAAAATAGTTATAAATATGCTGTGTCATCCTATTTTTCAATCTATCATGGACAGCTAAAACCTATACCCATTCACTTGTGATTCATTTATTAATTTTTAATATGTTAATTCATAACCAGATACATAACCTAATTTATTTGACTGTAACGATGATAAAACCTTTTCTAATCTCAGTTATGGATAAATAGAAAACAAAACCAATGAAATCCTTATATGGTTCTAATATAAAATTAATAGAACAAAACAAAAACAAACATATTTTGAAATACCATTATGTCCCTAATTTAAAACATACAGTATTTCGTAAGGACATATCATTTTTTTCTCCCTTAAATAACATTATATCCACAGTCTGATCATGCAATCCAATTATCTGATTATGCAGCTCAGATAGACGGACATCATTTTTCTTTATTACAACCTATTGTTTTCCACCTTTCCTTGCTGTGACATTTACGAGGATGACACAAATACGCACTCATACCTTTTGAATTATGAAATACAGTTAATACTTGAGTTAAAGTTTTTTTTTTGTTTTGTTAATACAACACCAACAACCCATAGGTTTACTGCCACGCTTTTTAGGATAGCTTCATTAATCACTACACATATTTAATCAGTGTAAAATCACTTTGAATCTAATTTTGGACATTTTTTTTTCTTTTTCTTCCCAACTTCAGTCATTTATTATAATCTGTACAAACAATCCAATCACTCCTGATTGCAGCTCAACTGGGCGGATACCATTTTCCTTGTTACAAAGGCTAACGTAATTTCACCTTAAGAAGCTTCTGTGCCCCATAGGATGACGACAGAGCTACGCAATGCTACCTTTTTATTTATAAAAAAGAAAATCAAATGGAAATGTCAATCTTTGGCCAAAAAAGGTATCAATATTGCTTAAACAACAGTCAGTCTGTGGCACAGACGTGCTTATTTTAAATGTTACATCTTTTATTTATCACCGACCCACAGGACTTTATTCCAGTAATGCTATTATTATTATGATAAAATAGAAAATTGGAAAAAATGTGTTTTTTTGCATAAGAAAATAAAAAGGTGAGGGGGAACAGATTTAAAAAAAATATGCTGCCATGCAACTACTGTCGTTCAAACATCAGCGGCAGCCTCTTCAATGGCCGCACCCGGTGCCCGTCTTCTCCAGGCATATTTAACGCTCAAAAAAATAAAAACAGTCCGAATTTGAAGGGTAAAAAAACAAAAAAGCCCAATAACGGAATAACAAAAAAAAAACCAACCTTCCTTTGCAGTGTCGTTTTTCACTCGGTGAAGGCGCTGTCTTTATCCTGCCTTACGTCCTCGGGTTAATGCCAAGTCAGTCCCCCACTAGCAGAGTCGCCTCCAAACGGAAACGGGAAGAAAAATAGTTCAATACTTGGTGTTTTCCTTTTATTTTACGGTGATTCTTAAGGGAGAATGATTGTTATTCTTCCTATTACAAGCCGGAACGGCCCAACTTGCACTGATGTCTCCCTGTGTATTGTGAGGATGCTTGACATCCAGTGACATCACCGGAGAGGGAGGTAACGGTACCATCGCAGTGGGAGGAGAACCGGCATCGACCAAAGATGGATTTTGATAAGTAGTACCTCCTGCTGAGGCACTACTTTTTTCCAAAAATTAAAAAAAAAAAAAAAAGGTTATGCCTGGTTTTACTTTTCACATTCAACTCAAGGGGCGAGGAAATAAATTAAAAAAAAAAAAAAATGGTGTAATTTTATCAAAAGTGTCATTAACCCAAGATGAGACAAATATTAAATATTAAGTACATCTGTTTTTTTTTATTTTTGAGTATTGTGTTGTGATTCCCTTACTGTTACACAAAAGAGAAAACGTAAGGATCTTAACTATTCCAGTATTCTCAAGTTATATACACTTATCCTGCTTCTTTTTTCCCCGATCAAGGTGTCACCACCATGTGTTTTCACCTCATTCCCTGTCCTCTGCAAGTTTCTTTGTTTCACCAATTTATTATATGTCCTCCTTGACTATATCCACAAAATATGCACCGCCTTTACTCTTCCTTGGCAGCTACATCTCCAAAACTCTTTTAACTATATAGCCAAGCTAAAGGCTATATTTTGCAATAATTAATACCATATATACACTTATGCACACTTGATATTGCAAGGTCTCAGACAAGGTAGAAATTGTTTTAACTTATCTATCTATCTATCTATCTATCTATCTATCTATCTATCTATCTATCTATCTATCTATCTATCAATGACTTGTTTAAATGAATTACTTATTACCTCTGGCTGTTAAATATGTCCTGCTAATGCATGGCCTAATGATCATCTCATCAATTCAACCTTTTCGTTTTAACTGTTTCCAAGGTGCCTAAACCCCTGAAGCTGTGGATACAATAAGTCTGCCGTTCATGATACAATAGAACCTCACTACGAGTTTAATACCGACCAAAAAGAAATGCTCTGCTGGAAGGTGGTGACTAAAAGTAATCAACAAATACTGCCCCATTTCCAAGGTTCTGGAGAGTAATCAATTAAGGAAATTTCTACATAATAAGAATATCCTGTCAGATTTTCAATCAGGATTTCAGAAACAACATATATTTTGATTATATACTACTAAAACACAGACTTGTATGATCCTACCTTTCACCAAAATTTCAGTGTGTGCAAGTAGGTGCTCTAGGTTCCACCTTATTTGATGTGACTGAGGGTGCTCCCAGGTGTTGTGATCTGTCATTAATGATTCTTGATACCCTTAGATGGCGCTGCTGCATTCCCGGTCGGTTTAGATCCTCGAATGAGGGACATGAGATGAACGCTTCACGCAGGCACTGCTATTTGTGCAGACAAATGCTGTTCACTGGGTTGATATAGGTTCTGGCTCGATATAGCTGAACTTGTCATGATTCATAGCTTGGGCTCCAGTCCAGACCAGTCTCCTTGAGAGGACTTGTACTCTTTTCTACTCTGGAGTTGCCCCAGTTTAGAAACAGGTGCACTTGCATTCTGGGGTTCAATCTGGTGGATGAAAGGGCAGCCTCCCTCCGCCTTCAGGTTGGGGGGATGGGTTCTGACTGTTGTTTGTGCCTATGCACTAAATAGCAATTCAGACTACTTGTTTTTTTTGGAGTCCCTGGCAAGACTGTCCATCATGAACACCATGTTCAAGCATAAGGGTGTGCATATGTGCATTTGGCAGCAGCAAACCCTAGGCCACAGTTCGATAATCTACTTTGAGGTGGTATTATTGGACTTGCAGCTGCGTGTCCTGATACTGGTGAAGAGAAGGGTGGCACTGTCAGCAAGGCAGGCCTGAACATATTGCAAGGGTCTGTTGGGAACATCTGATGGAGTCTCCTGCCAAAAAGAGTTTCAAGTCCCACGTCCAATAGTGTGGCGTTCCTCATAATATAGCAGTGGTTACACCCCCAGGGATCTCATTGGCGTATGTTGGTGACTTGGCACGTCTCTTGTCACTTTTAGATCAGTGCTCCCTCTAAAACTGGCTTACAATGGCTTGCTCAATCCAATTCGGCAAGCCATCACATCCGGGCCACCACCTACTCGACCTGTTGCCATCAAGAAGGCAGTTTAGGACAATCGAGGCAAAAACAAACAGATTGAAAAACAGTTTTTACCCCAAAGTGGTCATCGCACTAAAATCGGCACAACTCTCAACACTTGAACTTCACCTCATTTTTATATTGTGGTCTTCTATTTTTTTCTGTCTTATATGTCCAACCCAGTGGCCTTAAAGCTTGAGGCGGTATCCCTATTCAAGAGAGCTTCTTAATGCTCTATCTGTTTGTTATTGCCTCCTGTTCTTTTATAAGCCTGGGTCCATCTCTGCATCAAATGGGGGTTAAGCAGCAATGGCTGGGGCCGTATACCACTGTTGTGGCTTCAAAGAAGCTCCTGGTATCCCAATAGTCGGCAAGTAGCTAACTCTCCAGGGTCTTCTTGGTCCACCATTCTTTTTTGAGTCTCCTGACCTGTGTTTGGACAGCCGCCCATACTTTGGCATGCAATTGATGTCATTTCGCCAAAAGTGTGCAACTTGATGTTGATAAACTGCTGAATTTGTGTGTCATTCTCATCATACCAGTCTTGATGTTTCCACATTTTCAGACCAAGGATGCTTTTGCAGGAGCCCGTGACAATCAAGAAGAATGTATGCCTGTGCTTCCCAATCGCATTTGGGTATTACTCAGGCAACCGAAAGCTGTTGCAAGTAGATGGGGTTCTTCAGTTGGTCTGCGTTGAGTTTTGACCTCCTTTTTCGCACTAGAGAGACACGATGGAGCGTATGAGGCGGTGCTCAGTCCAGCTGACATGAACACTGCTCTTGTGTTCAGCACATCAAGGCTGTCATTAGAAAGGATGATTGCATAGTCAATAAGGTGCCAGATTTTTGAGTGAGGGTGCATCCTTGGAGCAAGGTTTTGGACTTATTCTTTCGACGGAAAAGTGTGTTCTATTGCACTATGTCAACAGCAGTGTCCCATTGGAGTTTTAATTCCCGAGCCCTTCTTTTCCCAGCATGCCTCTCCATAAGGGATGGTTTTGTCCAACTCTCGCACAGAAGTCTCTATGAAGGATTAGCTTGTCTTCCTTGGGGCAGTTTGATAGAATGTTTTCCAGGTCATAGAAGGCCTCCTTCACTTCTTCCTGTACACCAAGATTTGGTGTGTATACGCAAATGACTGTACCTACCTTATTGCTGGCAAGCATCAAGCGTATGGTCATATTGGTGTTTATTGCTGGCCACAGGGAGTTCATGGAGTTGGGTAATGAGGTTATTCTTAGTCGCGAAGCACACAACACGAATTCATGTCTTGTAAGTAGGTTTAATTTTCCAGAAGAAAGTATGCCCTCCTTTCTCCTCCTTAAGCTACTCTCCTCGGCCACTTGTGTTTTGGCGAGTGCAGCAATGTCAATATGGAATCTCCTTGGCTATCTGAAGATGATGGCAGTTCGTCTCTCGGGTCATTCACTGGCATTGTTATCCATGAAAGTCTACAAATTCCTGGCTCCATTGTAATAATAATAAATACCTTATTAATCCCTTGTGGGGAAATTCATTCTCTGCCTTTAACCCATCATGGATGAGCCATGAGCAGTTGGCTGCCATCCATCAGCGCCAAGGGTTCATTGTCTTGCTCAACAACACTTTGACACACCAGGAGGAGCTGGGAATCGAACCAGGAATGTTCGGTTCCAAAGACAAAAACCCCAAAGGTGGTTCCCTGCCCAAGAATCAGGCTGTAGCGGTGAGCATGCCGAATCTAAACCACTAGACAGGAAAAAGGAGGTTCCTGTGCTGGGATTTGAACCCAGGCCGTCTGGGAATCCTAAGTCTAATCTAACATGTGGGTATTTTTGATGTTTCAGACCACATGGTGATGATCCTTATGCAAGTGGTAGAGTAACTTTTCTAACCCCTTCATCATGTGAGCAGAGTGGATCCTAAATGGGGCTACTCAGTTCTGGGTGCAGTTACCAAGAAGCTCTTTCTTCCTCAGTCCAAGAACTTAGCGACTAGCTGACACCCACCGCCTGCATGCCAGGTTAAGGCTAGGGACTCCTAGACTTCACTGTCCTGCTCCCCTCACCAGTTCCTGATTGCCACAGGAATTTGATCCTGGATGTTCAGTGGATGGGTTCCCATTCAGGAAGATGCAGGCAGAGGAAGAGACAAATGACACTTCCCTTTGCTCTGGATTAAGGAGAACTGTTTATTGTAGAATTTAGTGACATTTTGCCATCATCCTGAGAGAAAATCTAAAGATTTCAAACTTTCAGTCAGAAATCTTTCAGTAATAAAGGTGTTTGTTACAGTGGGTGGGGTTATTCTTCACCATTCCTTTATTTGTAGCACATTGATCACTTTTACAGTTTTTATCTCATCAGTTGATGTTTACATCTGACACAAGAGCAGCTTAGGTTAAAACATAACAGAAATAAAGAAAATAAACACTTTTAGCTTGAAATGAAAAACACAGAAAATCATTGTTGAAATAACAAATAATTATCTTTTCTTGGTTATACTGACTGAATGATCACCGATGAAAGGTAGATTAACTCTATTGATGTATCTGATGTATTTACAACGTGAAACTGTCGAACAATTTGTTACATTTTTTGTATTTCTATCAAAGAAAGAATTATTTTTAAACAGCTTGAATAGAAAAGTTCCTGTCATCACAAGACAACATTTAATTATTCTAGTCATATAGTTTTAATAGGTGTTGCTGGCATCACTGGATTAAAACTAAACTGTTTACATGGCAACTGTAAGAGAAATTTGTGTGACATAATAAATCAATTTATTATTAATAAGTGAATTAAAAGATTTTTTCATTCAAATACCATTAGAATAATTAATAATCCATCATCTCCATCAGCTATTTGTACTTTCCATTTATATTTAGATGTTATCGGGACATACAATATCACTTTAATATGTTCAAGTACTCCGTGAGTGAAAGGATATGTGTAACTGAAATTCTTCAAATACAGAAGGACTTAAATGGTATATTGACTGGAAACATACTTGATGTAAAACACATAAAAAGAATAGTTAGGCATGTTTGAAGTATGCACAGAAGAGGGACAACCAGCCATTCTCTCATTTTACCTTGCACAGACAACCCAACACAGGAAATGAGAACATGCAAACTCATCACAGAAAAGGCTGAAGCCAGAATCTCCTTGCAGTAAGGTGGGAGTGTTAACTATCGTGTCGCCCAAATATTCTTTAAAACAACCTTTTTGCATGCAAGGCCTTATAGTCTCCTTTGAGTTGAAAGCACAGATGTGCAGATATCTGTACTCATTGAACAGAAATGTATTCCGACTACGGCGAAAATAAGAAAGTTTATTTTTTCAAGTCCTTGATCAATAATAAACAATGAAAACTATTCTGTGGGTCACCTTAAAGCTAGAACACATGGCTGAAAACCGCTTGGACCATGAGTGTAGTTTAATTCCAGAGTCACTGAGGCACTACATCCTTCAATGATGCAAGCGCTGAGTGGATGCGGACATGAAGCCTGTTCTCAAAGTCGTAGCCTGTAAAGTCCTCCTTAAAATAACAATAAATGAATGAATTTTACGAAATGTCAGACCACATGCAACACATTTCTTACAAAATGTGAATAAATACTATAGCTTTTTATTGTTACCTTAGCTTGAAGAAGAAGTGATCTCCCTTTTCCCATTGTCTTAATTGGAAAAAAAAAAAGAAAATCTGTTTATGATAAGTAAGGAATACAAAAATCACATCCTATCACAACCCCTTGTGCAACTGAAGTACCTGTAAAAAAAAGCACATTTCTAAAATCAAAAGACAAAAGAAAATTTCCTGAAAAAGGTGTTTCCCAGGAAAATTATCTGACCTGACCAATTTCCGGGATATTCAAGATGGCACTGCAGATGGTTGCCTCAGTGTGTTACTCTCATAAGCATTTTATTTTTGTCAGTTTTTTTTTGCATTTCTGCCTGAACCGCCCTTATCCAGTACTACTGACTTTTTCTTCGACCCAGAACTTTTAATTTCAAGAGCGGTAGTGTTGTGTAAGATGGTGAGGAGCGATAACTGAGGAAACTTGCTGGCGTGCTTGTTAAGCTTGAGTGGGGATTCCACACTGTGCTCCCGCCAATAAATCTGGCAAACACACACTCCCGTCATGGGAAGATGAAAAAAACTGATGCTTTGCAGAACAAATTCTGACTTCAGGAAGATTTGCAACCATGTGCTTCATCAAGTCTTGTTGAGGCAATCACATCCAGTACAATGCAACACAGTTGACAGGGAAGAGCAGTGGTGAATAAGATGTTTTATCCACCACAGGAGTTCTTGTTTATCCTGCCTACATTCCATCTCAGTCAAGCATTGGTGAGGCTGACCAGGTAACAAGTAGGAAGTATGGACCTGCTTTGACTGCACTGACTGGAGTGTTTTTGAGACAGCAGCTACATTACTGGATGAACTCCGTGACATCTTACATTATCTTTGTAAGAACATACAGTGAGGAGAACAAGTATTTGGTACACTGCTGATTTTTCAACTTTTCCCACTTGCAAAGCATGCAGTAGTCTGTAATTTTTATCACACCTACTCTTCAACTGTGAGTGAGGGAATTGAAAACAAAAATCCAGAAAACACATTGTATGATTTTTAAGTGATTAATTTTCTTTTTATTGCATGACATATGTATTTGATACATCGGAAAAACAGAACTTATAGAGAATATTAACAGAATATTTGGCACAGAAACCTCTGTTGGATATTACAGAGATCAGATGCTCTTGACAAAGTTTGCACACACTGAAGCCAGGATTTGGGCCCACTCCTCCATACAAGAGTTTATGGAGATACAGGAGTTCTCCAGATCTTTCAGATTTGGGGCAGTCGCTGGGCAATATTGACTTTGAGCTCCCTCCGAAGATTTTCTGTTGGGTTCAGGTCTGGAGACTGGCTAGGCCACTCCAGGACCTTGAAATGCTTCTCACGCAGCCACTCCTTAGTTGCCCTGGCTCTGTATTTCAGGTCGTTGTCGTGCTGGAGGACCCAGCCACGACCCATCTTCAAGGCTCTTACTGAGGGAAGGAGGTTGTTAGCCAAGATCTTGCAATACATGGCCCCATCCATCCTCTCTTCAATATGTTGAAGTCGTCCTGTCCCCTTTGCAGAAAAGCATCCCCAAAGAATGATGTTTCAACCTCCATGCTTTATAGTAGGGATGGTGTTTTTGGGGTTGTACTCATCCTTCTTCCTCCAAACACGGCGAGTGGAGTTTAGACCAAAAAGCTCCATTTTTTGTCTCATCAGACCACATGACATTCTTCCATTCCTCCTCTGAATCATCCAGATTGTCATTGACAAACTTCAGACGGGCCTGGAAATGTGCTGGCTTGAGCAGGAGGACCTTGCGTGAGCTGCAGGATTTTTTTTTTTACACTGTGGTCCCAGCTCTCATCAGGTTATTGACCAGGTCCAGCTGTGTAGTTTTGGGTTGATCCCTCACCTTCCTCATGATCATCGATGCCCCATGAGGTGAGATCTTGCATGGAGCACCAGACCGAGATAGATTGACCATCATCTTGAACTTCTTCCATTTTCTAATAACAATTGTTGCCTTCTCACCAATACGCTGCTTGCCTATTGTCCTGTAGCACATCTCAGCCTTGTGCAGGTCTACAATTGTATCCCTCATGTTCTTACAACGCTCTCTGGTCTTGGCTATTGTGGAGTTTATTTGATTGAGTGTGTGGACACGTGTCTTTTATACAGATAAGGAGTTCAAACTGGTAATGAGTGGAGAACAGGAGGGCTTCTTAAAGAAGAACTAATAGGTCTGTGAGGCTGCAACTCTTACTGGTTGGTAGATGATCAAATAATTATGTTGTGAAATAAAAAGAAAATTAATTATTAAAAAATCATACAATGTATTTTCTGGATTTTTGTTTTAGATTCCATCATTCACAGTTGTAGAGCACCTATAATAAAACTTACTACATGCTTTGTAAGTGGGAAAAGCAGAAAAATCAGCAGTGTATCAAATACTCCTCACTGTATTTGTGCACACTATGACCTTCTGCAACATACAACTACCTTGGTTCACCTCAAAACTCAAGACAGCGCTGGGAGGTCGGTCAAGGAGAAAGTAAATAATAGCAGGGACTTAGTTTTGTGCAACCAGGCTCCAAACACTCTGACAAAGAAGATCTAAGTAGCAAAGAGCTCATACACTGAAAAGCAGGTTTTCAGTCAACAACCCGCATGAACGAGTCAGTGTGGAGAGCCTTATAAGACATCACCATTTTCGGGGGACCACCACACCTCTGGACGACAAGCTGAAGGACTTCCAGTGGAGGTTCGAGAACACATTCATACCCACTCCAACTCTAACTCCATTCAATCTCAGACGCCTAATGCTCATTCCCCAACAAACAACACCCAACCATCACCTCGGGATCTGTGGGGAGGATGTGTGACAGCTCTTAAGGATACAGAAGACCAGGACGGCTCCATACAGTGTCACCCTCCCATCTGAAGTTCCACACAGACCAGCTGTCCCCCATCTTCACACAGCTTTTTAACACTGTGAGAAATTCTTTCCTGCGTCCAACAGCCCACATCAATGTTGGTACTAAAGATACTGACGACAGTTCTGTCTGCAGTTGGGAAAACATTTGCGAGGCTGGTGTTGTCCCACCTTAAGGACATCACCCTGCTGAAGCCCCTGCAGCTGGTTTATCAAGCAAAGAGGCCAGTGGAGTCTACATCTGGCTGCAACCCTCCAACACATCGACCCCTCAGGGACTTATGCGAGGATCCTGTTTCGTGGACTTCAGCCCAGCATTTCACACCGTTGTCCCAGAAGTCGGCTGCATCAAACAGCTCACACACCAAGCTTCCACCCATCAGTGGATCACTAACTTCCTGACACACAGAAGGCAGCAAGTGACGCTGGGAAAGTTCACATCCAACAGCTAGACAATCAGCAGCGGCACATCCCAGAGTTCTGCGCTATCCCCAACGCCCTTTATCCTCGACACCGATAACAGAAGTTCAATCTACCCATCTTTCAAACCCCACCACAGTCGTCGACCTCAAGAGATGGTGATGGATCCGCATACAGACAGGCGGTAGACAGGAACAAATTGGAATGGACGAACAGCACAACAGAAAAAAAAAAAAAAAACACAGGTGCTATTCAGGACCTACACTCCTCCATTGGCAGTAAACGTCACTGCTGAGCCGTCACACCCAGGGCACGACCTGTTCTCCCTTCTCTTCTCTGGTACAGATACAGTACAATGCAGTACAAATAACTGCATGCCATCTTAACTACACTGTTCTGCATGAATAATATTATCAGTAGCTAATCATCACTGTATTCATTCATTTAATTAGCTCATCTCTGCACAACCTCACTTACCACTTTGTGGATTATCACCATATTACACACTATGCAACCTGCACTTTGTATTGTTTACAATGTTCTTGTCCAATCATTGTTTAACTTCATGTTTTACAAGGTGAAAATGTCAACTGGAACCAAATTCCTTGTGTAGGTGAACAAACTTCGTTAAGAAATCTGATTCTGATGTAACAAAAGGCGAATTACCTATGCATATTACGTATGATGACAAGCATATGAAGAATGCATTATTAACCAAGAAAATCATGATATATATTTGATTCAAATACATTCAAGTTCATTGAGGTAGTGTCTTTGCAAAAATTAAAAAGTTAATTTTAACTGGTCAAAAAAAAACAGTTTAAAATTACCAGATCTGACCTATATACAAATAAAAAAAGAGTCTATTATTAAACTGTGATTAAACAAGACAATGTGAGCTGCTGTCCAAATAGTCAAAATGTCAATTACGTATGTATAAATAGATGAAAAAATAATTAGTATTCTGAGCAATAAAAGAAAGAGGATAATATCTGTCCCCATACTATCATTTCGAATATAAGGGACTCTAGACAAGTGTGTAACTTTGACGATGCATCTTTATTTAGTAAGTTATACCCGAAATATCAATGCGATGTGCTGCAAACTAACCTCTTGTTTGGCCAGGAGTATACATCCCAGCTCATAGATGGCATATGGTTGTACATATGAATTCATCTGCTGCCCATACTCGCATCTAGCAGCCAGCTGGAATGACTAAAACAGAGACAGCGAGGGTGAAGAGAGAAATCTGCAAGTAACATTACAATTTTTAATTAAATAAAAACCTTGTAGCAGACGGTACCTGGACAGCATCGATGACATTTCCATGACATTTGTGAATAGCACCCAGTAGGAGATGCTTCAAGCCCCTGCATGAAGCGTCATCTAAGCTCTGTAATACTGAACACACAAAACACCTTATTATCAATCAAGATTTAAGAAAAGAAAAACTAACCTTTCAAAACTGGCAAATGGTTATTTCCCCTGACCCATTGTGGTCTATTTACCGTGATTCATCACCTGCAGTTTGGATGATGAGCAGTTTGGAAGTGCTTTCCACAGATACAGCACCTCAATTACACCCAGGATGCATAGCTCTCTGCTGGGAGAAACCTTTCTCAATCTTTCAGCCTGAATACAGGAATCAGAAGGTGTAAAATACTCTAGCTGCACTCTCAATAGCTCTGAAATTAGCATAATTATTAATTTCAGCAAAACCCACCCTTTTGACAGCAAATTGCTCAATCTGGTTGTTTTTTCTCTTGAACAGCTTCTGCACATCTTTGAAAACTCTGTAAGCACCTTCCACGTCACCTGAAGCCCCCAGATTAACTTGATAGAAAAATCATACGGACAAAGTAGAGAAAATTAGGGTACTTCTACAGAACTTAAAAGTACAAAGCTTAACTTTTTGTCAACAAACTTACCACCAGTCAAATAGGCATAATAGCACTGTGACCAACGGGACTCATTCTTTAGCCTTTCAAGACACCGGTAAGCATCTTCAAAATTCATTTCTATCATGCTGCACCAACCTGGTTGGGAGTAGAGAGAATACAAACCAAAAACTGACAGTACAACGAGTTTCGTTTGGTAATGTTATGACGAAACCTACCAATCTCATAGAGACACACATGCTGGATTTCTCTTTGGTCAGATGCCAGTTCTAATGCATCATGGAAAGAGGCTACAGCACTGTTGATTTGGCACTGAGGACAGCAGGAAACACACACATTATTATAAGAGTTTTATATTGACTAGATGTCACTGAGGGATAATATCATAGGCAAATATTTAAATGTATTAAATGCTTTTGTTTGACTGCTAAAAAATACAGCCCTGGGAAAAATTGTGACCACTGCAAAATTTTCACTTTCTCTGATTTTGCCGTTTGTAGGTATGGTTAAGTAAAATGAACATTTATTTTATTCTATAAACTACTGACAAGATAAGTCCCAGATTCCAAATCCAAAAATTGGAATTCAGTGTTTTCAGACTTCAAATGATAGAAAATAAAGCTTAGATTCATTTAAACAACACATGACTAACATCTTAAGTTAGGGATTCAGAAAATATTTTGGAGGGATGACTATTCCGTACTCTCTACTAGCTTTGTTTGATGGCTTGTGACCATCCGTGTTCCTATTGATTGTGTTCCTGAGGATTTTAATGGGTTCAGATCTGGAAATTGGGCTGGCCATGATATGGTCTTGATCTGGTAGTTCTCCATCCAAACCTCGATCGACCTAGTTGTGAGGAATGGAGCATTGTCCTGCAGGAAAAACCAAACCTGCAGATCATGACCGATCCTCCACCAAAATTGCACAGAGACACTGAGGCTATTCTTGCTTCTCGCTGATGAAGGCCTTTTTTCTACCTGTACATGTCTTGAAGCCTGGTTCAAACGCCATTCTTTTTGTAGGTCCCTAGATGTTATTATCCTATGATTCCTGAGTGCGGTTCAAACGAGGCGACGGTCGTCATGGTCAGTGGAGGGTTCTTTTCGGCCTCTGCCAGACTGCAGCTTTGTTGTGATGAATTTCTACTGCTCGATCTCGTGCTTACGCATAACTGTATTCGAAATTTGAAGGATGGAAGCAACCGGACGCTCACTGTATCCTTCTGCTAGTAATCCTGGAATTGAACCAGTCGTTTCCACACACAAAACTGGGGTTTTTGCCATCCAGTTTGACCTGTTGCAAGAGGACCACTATGACCATAACATGGGTTTTATACTCGTCCTTGTTTAATAAGATTTGGATAAGGTAAATCACCTCATCGGTACCTTAAGTATAAACAAATGTACATGCGGTGGAATTTAAGAGACACTTGCATAGAATTTGGAGGAGCTAATATCTGAGAAATTTGCAGTGGTCTTACTTTTTTCCCCCAGAGCTGTTCATGTTGCTGCTGTCATTTAAACTATATTCTTGCCGAAATTACAAGTGCATCTTGTTTATTTTAACAATCTTGATTTTCACCTTTCACAAAAAGTGCATACTTATATTTAAGAAACTGAGGATTAATTTACAATTGTTTCATGTGACATTTTCATCTGAAACAAATAGTATGAGGTACTTAAAAGCTGTTCTGTTGTACATTACATGAGTAAATATACTTCCCTAGCTTCAGTGGGGCACATACCTCTAGCCTGTGGATCCGTCCTTTAAAAAACATGAAGAGAGAAGAGTTGGGGTAAATCACTGATTTTCTCTGCAGAATATCTTTGGCTTCCAGTAACCCTGCATGTGTATCAGAACCTTCCAGAGCAAAGAAAGGCAGGACTACAGTGTGGTACCATAGAAGAGCCAATCTGTACAAAACAAGACAACCATCTTAGATTCTAGTTCAGCTCTTCTGAAACTACAGCCCTGCCTGATTATTTCATTTATCCTAATACATATGAAGGGTAACAGTGCAGTAAATGTCACTTCATGTTTGATTATATGAGTGCCCGTCCACCTAATAAGGAGATACTGTAAATATGCTCATATATATATATATATATATATATATATATATATAGACACTCAATTACACTCACTGTAAGTATATTCATCTTATGGAGACCTTTGCTCAGTTGGGAAAATGTCCACATATGGTGACAATGAGTGTTAATATATTATCATTTCCTTATGCACAATTGCATAGTGTTGATAATCATTTCAGGAAAACCACACTAACATTGTTGACTTTGCTGTCTGAACTTTTGGCAAGTTAACAGTCTGATATTAATGATATTGATTCTAAAATAAAATGAAGTTAAATTGTAATGTACAACTCACGTGGCGAGCGGTGCCTTCATGTCTTTGCTCTCACTGGCATACATTAGCGATGTCAGGCCCTGATGGCGGTCACCAGGGAAACCCAGTAGATTGATGATCCTCAGCAGATGTGGTGGTACCATGGATATACAGAGGTGGAAGAGGCCATACCCAAAACTGACAGAGCCCTTAAGACGGTCCAAGGTCTCGGCTGTGACACCCCTTTCCACTAAAGCATTGTGACTGGTGTTGTCAGCTGAGAGAGTCTGCTGGTGAATGGAGGAGCTTTGTTGACTTGTCTCCTGCAGCTGGCTAATATCACTGTGACACTTGTTATACATCTTCCATGCTTTGCGAAGAATCCAGCCACCTTTGATGTAGGCTGTTAGTGAAAAAATGAACAGAATTAACTTCGTTTTTTTTTTTTTTTGAAAGGAACTTAATACTCTGTTATTCAATCTAATCGATGCAGGGCTGCAGTTCATGGGGATCTTCTTACTTCTTTTTTTTTTTTTTTAAATCATACTACTTATTAAAAAGGTTTCATTGCTTATAAGTTACAAAATTAACTTTGGTCCATTTTTGAAGCATCGTGTTTGAAAAACTGAATTTGTCTTACAGGTGAGCAATAAAGCTACAAAGAGTTACCTAGTGGACATTTTAAGTGTTGCATTAAATACATCTAGCCTATTTATTTTAGGTTTGCAAACATAAGGGCTGAAGCTGAGATGGTGGCATCTGCTGATTTCAATTCATCCACTCTTTTTAATTGCTTTTTTGGATAAACCAACTTTTTTAACCGAATACTGATATAAAGCTTTGGTCCTTTTGGTATATGGTATACCCTTGTTTTTCGCGGGGGTTACGTTCCAAAAAGAACCCTTGATAGGCAAAATCCGCGAAGTAGAAACCTTTTTTTTTTCAATGATTATACAATTAAATACATTACATTACATTGCATTTGGCAGACGCTTTTATCCAAAGCGACTTACAATAGAAGGTTTCTATTGTATACTCTATTATACATTGCTGTTGTCGTCCTTATGTTATTTTCTTCCTTCTTTATGGAACAAACGGAAGATTCATTAATTCCGTCATGCCGACCTACAGCCGCATAGCTTTTACCTTCCCTTAGCATGTCCAGAAGTTTAACTTTATCTGCAATAGAAAGCATCTTCCGCTGCCTTTTGGGCCCTGCCGCAGGCGCTTTTGTCAGTCCAGAGCGTTTTGTCAACATTATGGGTTTTAGAGAAACTCGAAATTGCAAGAGAATTTGCACGTACGTCATGTAAATTTGGCAAGCTGTTTTACGTACGTGTACATATTAAACTGCAACGTTATTGACGCACAGGTAGAGAAGAAGCGGAGTGACTTTTTAGCCAATCAGAATGCGGAACACAATACACTATGCAAATCCGTGAAGTAGCGAAACCGTGAAAAGTAAACCGCGTTATAGCGAGGGATCACTGTACCTGCACCCAGTTCGATCTAAAAATGACGGTATAGACTTGAAAAAACAATTTAGTCATTCACTCACGTAAAAATGCTCTTGATTTATTTAACCTTATCCACACTGTATATTAACAAGTGTGACTTCTACACCATACGCTGTTGTATAAGTCACTTACAAAAGAGTTTTCCAATTACTAGTTGCCAAGAAAGACTTGTGTGTAGGATAGGCTTGGTTACCTGAGAGTTCCTGCTTGACAAAGGACAGCACAGCGAGGTACACCTGACAGTCAGCCACTATTATCTGCCTCTGAAGGCGGTCCACAATTACAACGCCTGACCTCTGGGAGTCTATCTATACACACATACATACTCATTCTATAAGCACCACACACACACACACACACACAGACACACACACACAAAAGCGCGCGCACACAGTAACACAACACACTAAAACCCTGCTAGCTTGCAGGGAGAGAATTAAAATAATTTTCTTTTCATCAGATAACCATTCAAACATGTAAAAACTTCATCCTTAACCCAGGGAGACATAACATTGTAAATAAATGCGAAGCTATAACTACATCCAGGATGAAAGAAAAATAACTTGCAAATTTTGAGGTGATTGCTAAGTAACAATATAACTCATTAAATGTCTTATTAACAGCACTCATCAAGGGAAGAGTAGCACTGACTATAAACACCAGAGTTCATTAAATGAAATTTTGTGCATATTCAGCCATAATTATGACTTTTACATAATGAATGCAGCATGAAGATTAGATATGGAAACTAGATATGTAGTGAGAAATCAGAAAAAAAAAAGAAGCTTCATCTGTTTGGAAGGTTCACATGGGCCAAATGACAACTGCCAAAGGAATGGATGACATTGATTGTTATCTAGAAAAAAAAAAATCTACATACATATTAACCAACCCCTTTCTTCTATATAATCTTAAGTCATACTGACACTTAAGTCTATATTAATTTGCTCCATTCTTATTGCACTCACACTCTTCTTGATCTTGTTTCTGATTGTCTCCAGGACTCCCGCTGTGGCGTTCTCACACAGTTTCTCAGTGGTTCTTAGGTCATCACACGCCATTTGCATCTTTTCTTCCTCAAATGTCATCATGGCATTCTGTAATGAATCACGGCAAAATGTTTTTTTCAACGTCGGTCACTATAGTACAGTTATACAAATAATAGGATAATGCTAACTAGCTGGATTAAGAAATAAGCGAGCGAAAGGATGCCTGCAGTGACAATGTGGTGGCCAGGCTGATGACTGGCTTGCCAGATTTGCAGTTTGCGGGATCGAACAAGGATGGATTTGATGTATTTTATGTTTATCATAGTCTAACATGGTCATACATACCCCATTATTGAATATAAACTCACCAGGAAGCTGACAAAACTGGCTCCGAAGCTCATTAAGGGACTCTCAGTTCTGTGGACAAATAACACAGAAACAGAAAAAAGCACATTGAACAGAAAAGTTGAACAAGGAAAATGAATTACTATAAAAGAAGCTTGTTTTTTGTGCCTGATATTGTGGCATGACAATTCATCACATAATCTAAAAATCTATGAACCCCATAGTAATTTTATCGGAGTACAAACTTTCTGAACAAAACTCCATAATGGAACCAAACAAATACAATAAAAAAAACTATATATATATACCAAAAAGGTAAAGAAATAAATATAGCAATTTAAAATCAAAACCTATCTGAAATAGTGTATTTATATTTTGGGGATTATTCCAATCACGATTTGAGTGGTCGTGAATTAGGATATTGCGGTTTCCCAAAATGCATTTTCTTGAAAGTTGTCATAAGGCTTAAAAAAACCTTAAGGATCATTTTGTCACCTTTTCCCCAAAATATTGATGTTGTCTGTATTTTCATGTGTGAAATGTCTGTGAATGTTCTCCATCATTCAAGTCATGGTCCACTGTCAAACTTTATTGAAGCAACTGGACTTGGGTTCTTCAGTACAACTAAGAAGTGAAACATGAGGAAAGAAAACAGTTGCCACAATAACATTTGACATCTTTTCATGATTTTTTTTTCTTGCGAAATAACATTGTATCCATCTATTTGAGTTCTAACATGGAAATAATGTCTTGATTCATTCTGGTTAACCAAATTACTCACAAATAATACAAAACCAGTTTGACATGGAGGTCATTTTTGAAAACAATTAAACAAGGTGAGCATTTTATGTAGTTTATCCACAGTTGTTAAAGTCAGAGCTTATTTACGTTGGAAAAACCAACCACATTTTGAGATCTACTTAACTGTATGAATGATTTTAGTATGATGGCGAACTGTTGCATCATTAACATACTAATTTTAATTTGAAGTTCGGGTTTTAAATTCCAGAATCCTCTCATATGAAAGGTGAAACGTCTTTAACAAAACTAAATCAGTTGCCAGGGTAAGATTTTTAACCTGGATAACAGAGAACCTCCATAGACAGATCTGCTTCTGTTGCTCCTCACATTCACCTAAACAATTCCAAACGTTCAGTCGAGCCATCGAGGACGAAAAAATTCAATATTTTACCTGTATCTTCTGAAAAGCTCATCACTTTCCTTGAACCCGTTGTTAAGAAGCATATTAATTCCTTGCAGAGCCATTTCAGCATCATCTATGAGCTCTTCCTTCTCCTCTACCCGCTGCTGATGCTCCGGACCCGCCATTGTTTATACCTCACTACTTTACACTTCCGACAAAAATGCCGCGATGAAATAAATGTTAATCGTATAAAAACCAAACCACATAGGGATATTTCTAATTGTAGAATAGGAGAATTTAAACCAAGTTAGAATAAATCAGAGCGGAAGGCACCGGACGTCTGTGCACCTCGGTAGGCCGTTGAAGCGAAGACAAGCATGATGAAGCCGAAGGGAAAAATTGCAATTTATCTTCGAATTTGATGAAAGTGGACGAGACACGCACGGCTACAAACCCCTGTTTGGTCATTGGGTCAGGATTTATCAGTATATCCTCTAGGCTACACTCAGATGTGCTGCAGATCGCTAAACGGGAGGCTGGTTGTGTTGCCGTCCTGCGTGTGACGCCCGTCAGACGGCTTGGAGTCATGAAGCTCCGTGCGACACCAGGCGGCTGGAAAGAAGAGACAGATTGACCAAAAACTGCATTTCCCCCAAAATTTAACTGCAACCGGGTTATCCAGGATAGCAGGCAGCCAATAGATCTCGGTGTGAGCGGCTGCAGGTGTTGGTAATAACAGGTATTCATAGTTATCGTTCCCTTGTACTGCTGCTTTGATAGGATCCATGTTTTGATGTTTCATTTTCCAAGCATTTCAGTCAAATATGTGGTCTTATAGTATGCTTGAGGTTGTTGAAATTTTGATTCCGCTTTCTGTTTTTACTTTAGATTTCTGTTATTTAAATTTTTTTTTTTTTTTTATCACCTCCTACTACTCTTCTTCTCTTCGGCTTTTCCCTGCAGGGGTCGCCACAGCGAATCAACCTTCTCCATCGAACCCTATTCTCCGTATCCTCCTCTCTCACACCAACTAACTTCATATCCTCTCTCACTACCTCCATATATCTTCTCTTTGGTCTTCCTCGAGACCTCTTGCCTGGCAGCTCCAATTCCAGCATCCGTCTACCAATAGATTCATCATCTGTACATGACCCAACCATCTCAGTCTGGCTCCTCTGACTTTCTTTCCAAAACATCTAACATGTGCTGTTCCTCTGATAGACTCATTCCTGATCCTATTCATCTGGATCACTCCCACAGAGAACCTCAACATCTTCTGTTATTTTGATTTTTTTTTTTCACCTACTACTACTCTTCTATCCCTGCTCCCAACCATCTCAGTCTGGCTTCTTTAAATTTCTCTCCAAAACATCTAACATGTGCTGTTCCTCTGATAGACTCATTCCTGATCCCACTGCTACTACTACTACTCGCTATATTTGTTAACTATTTAGTGTATTTACTATGGCACAGAGCCATTTGGCCTATTTGGCACTGCAGGCACAGTGGCCTCCAAATGCAGCCTCAGGGCGGCACTGGTCGGTGTCTCCCCGAGCCAGCCTCGGGGGGCACAGGGCAGCGTTTGTCCCCTAAACCGGTTCCAAGCCTGGATAAATGCAGAGAAGAAGAAGAAGGCACAGTGGCCTTTAGGGGGCGCTCTGGGAAAACATCAATAACTTCAACATAATTACATTGAAACTAGTTATTACTGGGGGGACGGGGGGATGACGTAAAGCCCTTGTTGAATTTATGATTTATTCACTGTTCTCCTTTTCCCTTCAGCTACTCCCTCCAGGGGTCACCACAGTAAACCAACCTCCATCCAACCCTATTTTCTGTATCCTCCTCTCTGACACAATCTCACTTGATGTCCTATTTCACTAAATCCAGAAATCTTACCTTGGTCTTTCTCTAGACCTCATGCCTCACAGTACCAGCCTGAGCATCCTTCTACCAATATATTAAAAAAAATTCCTCCCCCTCATTATCCTCATTCATCAGCTTTCCATCTTCCCATCACTCCTAGCATCTGTCAATACATTTCCCTCCCTGCACTAAATCACCTGAACCCGTTTTACATTATTTCCATCTTTATTTCTGTTTTGCCAGCCTATATTAATCGCTCTCCCTCAGTGCTGCCCAACTGAGCACCTTTGTTTGGCCTTTGCTACCTCTACCTTGACCTTGTGCTGCATCTCCCACTATTATTCTGTTCCCTTCAGTCCCCTCAGTGTCCCACTGCTTCTTTCAGAGTAATATTCTAGACCCCCTGGATACCCTGCAGTTTGCATACCAGCACAACGGGTCTACCTCAGATGCCGTAGCCACCCATTCCATTACTCCCTCTCCCACCTAGAAAACAGACTCATCAGGTACTATTCATGCAAAATCTTGAGGTAGAGTGTGAGTATTTTTTTAATGCCTAGGTGTCATCAGTGATGACCTCACTTGGTCACTCAGCAGTTGTCCAGCCTTTCAAAATCAATTGGTGATCGTGGACTCCTTCACACTGCTTGGCTCCACTGACAGACCTCAGAAAAGGATGCTCTTGCTGCCAGTTTTTGTGAATGATTTCTCACCGCTGGTCATCCAAGCCTCGGATTCACCTCCAAGTGCAGCTTTCAAATAATTAAAATTTAAATGTTGCACTGAGTGCGCCAAAAACTAGCATCTCCTTACATCTGTCTCATTTTTGCACATACTGCTAGTGCTCCCTGATGGCAGTTACTGTAGAAATAGATTAGCCACATTGTTGTATAAGTCGCAGGGTTCAAAGCTTGGGGGGAAAAGTTGCAGCTTATTGTCCGGAAAATAAAATAATTGACCTCAGCTTTGCTATTAAGACATCTTAAGATCTCAAATTCTTAACCGCAATCCTGCCCCTTAGATGATGGTGAACAGCACAGAGCCCCTAAGAATTGGTGGATCAGACCAAGAATTAAAAATCAGACCAACAGATAAATCCATACAAAACACGTTATTGTTAGCTTGGACACAAACTCGAGCAACAAAATGGCCGAACATACATAAATGTTGTTTTCCTTTGTTATCTACAAAAAAAAAGTACAAATCCAACTAATCAAAACTGTCTCCATATCCCAAGAACACTTGCTAATTTTCTAGCGGATCACAACTGGCAATGGCGACAACACATACTTGATCAGATCAGACAAACCGTCTTCCAAACATACAAGACGGATATACATATTGGAGGCGGTCAGCACCATTACCACATGAAACGGGGAACACATAAGAATCGACAAACACAAACAATGACACAAAAGGCTATGAAGTATTAAATGGACATTTCAGTAATAATTAAACAGCGCCCTGCCGCCAAGGATATTAAAATATTACACATTTCAACTATGTATAAAGGGATTGAACAGGGTGGCTTGGTCAAGGCCACCCCATGATGCGCAACATGTTGGACTGTCCCAGTTAAGGCCAGAACACAAGTTTTACCTTGACGGCAACCTTTTGCCACCGACGAGACCTATCAACGGCAAGGAACATTACAGAAAGCTAAGCACCTCCACCCAGTCTACCTAGCGAAATAAACTGTCTCACACGTGCAAGAGCACCCACACAAGTGCCGCCTCGCGCTACAAAGCAACAAATGCGAAAACTGAAGAGTAGAGAGGTTGAGAAAGCAGCACAATAGGAAGGAGAGAGCGAAGGCAGCTTTTTACCGGGATCCATACTGGTTCATAAAAAAAACGTTTGAAAAGCGAAAAAATAGAAACCTCAAGGTATAGGTAGGTGAGCACCTGAAAAATACCTATTCTGACAGACAGCGGTATAAACCAACCACAATCCCTCATGACATGCTGCCAATCCAACTGCCTCAGTACCAGGTGACAGTTAAATAGCCAAGATCAGCATCAGCACTTGGGCCAAATAGCATTCCGTACAAACAGAAAAAGCAACACTCCATGAGTATTAAGGTCCCACTGGTAACTGATAATAGTGGCGCAGGAAAAGGGAACAGTACCTGAGGAATGACAAAGAGCAGGAGGGATTTAAATCCTGAAAGAAGAAAACTTTACCAGAGGTCAGTTTTGTCAAATCAGCCTGCTAAAAATTGAGGGGGAAATATCCTTTGTCATTATGGCCCAAAGGTTATCTGTATATTTACAGAGCAACAATCTCATGACAGGGGTACAAGGCTTCTAAGGCTGCTTGATGCATGCCAGTGTCATCTGGCACCAGACTGAAACTGCCAGGAGGGACAAGAAAAACTTCAATGTCGCATTTCTGGACCTTGGAAAAGCATTTGGATCAGGCGCCCATGAGGTGATATGGGTTTCTTCAAGGCTCTGTGTGAGGTTGCAGGACAACAGCACCGAATGGCAGCTCATTAACAAACTCCTCCTGAACAAGCTTCAGGAAAACATTGCATCAGCCAGAATGGAAGTGAAACCCAATTGTGCAAGAGAAAAAAACATTGGAAGGTGGTATACTGCCAAGCTTTAAGCGACCCAGCAAGTGCAGGTGCTGAGGTAGAACACAATCAAAGATCTCAAGGAGATAGAGTGCACTGCCCTCCCTGCAAGAGGGAGCCCCAACCCTGGCTACAGGGAGAAAATGGACCCCATTCACCGCTAGAGCTCCCCTCCAGCACCAAGAGATAGTGTGGCACATCCATTAAAAGGGGGGATTTTGGCCAAGGTTCTTTCATGAAAAGCAAATCCCTCATAATGCTTGGAGGCAGAGGAAATACTGCAACAAGCGGAAGCCGATAGATGTGCCAAAGTTGTATCCCAAGGCAAACAAGTGTCCTGGAGAAGATGGGATGCAGTTGAGAGGAGAAAGATCACCTGGTTAGAACTGTGGTGAAGGGAGTCGAATGTCGAATTGACACTATGGGTTTGATCACGTGTGTATGTGTGTCTGCATATATATATATCTATATCAGTGGTGGGCCGTCAGGACCTGCTTGGCCTTCTCTGCTGGCCTAAAAAATATCTGAATCACAGACTGATTTTAATCAGCTTCTTCGTAAGATTGTGCCAACAACGTAACATGCATATAATGAAGGCTTCATTGCCTCTTTGAGGCATATTATGATGCAGAGCGGCTTGGTCTCCGGGAATCATCTGTTATGATAAATCCATATTTCAAGTAGAACTTCTGCTATTGTCTGTTAAAATCTGTCTTTTTCTTGGCGAAGTTGGAGGCTCTTCTTCTCCTCTCTTCACTAACTTTTCCCCTTCGAAAAGAAACTTTCCTTTTGTTTTTTTACTCATTTTGCTAGCTTATGGGTTACATTTTTGGCGCTCAAGATGTAACCAAGAGATTCCGGTCATTGCAGAGGTGTTTAAACGTAAACATTTATTGTTTTCTAAAAAGCCATAAGTAACCAAAAATTAACCCTTTCTGGGGTTTTAACAGGAAAAAAAATCCGAAAATAAATAATAACATTATTAATGAAATAAATAACACTATTTTTCACATAAAATAGACCAAGGAAAATTAACTTTCTTGTAGACACAACTGTTGGCAGCTCTCTCACATCTAATTCTATTCTAAGTCGCTTTGGATAAAAGCGTCTGCCAAATGCAATGTAATGTAATGTAATGTAATTCCCCCTGAACATTTCTTGACAAATTCTCCATCAGTGAAAGGTTTACTGCTGCTTTTAGCAAAACAAAGATTGTTCAGACTCATAAAATAATAAATCCAACGGATATAACCGATTATTTCTTGGGCGTCCCGGTACCAGTTAATCCATGGAACGATACCGGTCCGCGACCCGAGGGTTGGGGATCACTGCTAGAACAATTTATCCTTGACTCTGATTGTTGCTTTTCTAAATCCCAACTTTTTAGGACACCTAAACAACTACAAAAGAAAAGGGATGTACAAAAGTCTAAAGTTATTAGGCTTTTGCTCTCTTGGATTCAGTGGGAAACAATGTGGCTCTTTGAAGGAGGTCTACTTCTCGGTTGCCGTAGGACCAGAAGTGCGCATGCGCAGAGTTCCCACAGCGACATCTGCAATGGCGGCCCCCTTTCGAACTTCTAAATTACAAATTCGTAGATGGAGCGGCTTTTTTAAACATCGAGGGAAACATTCCCAAACCAACGTTGCTGCGCATACAGAAGAACTACAGAAAGATGGTAAGTAATGGTATTTCAATTTGTTGAAATAGATATGAATCACTCGATAAAAGGTTAACTTAATCGGAGGTCTGTGTAATAACAACCCTAACAAGTTTTCTCGTATAAATTGTGTTACAAATTAGATGATGACGATGATGCTCTACCTCTACTTTTTCCCCTCTCCCAAGTCGATAGTATGATGATAAAAATATTATTTGCAGTTTGATTATAAAAAGCTTTAAATAATCGATCTGTTCGAATGAGTCATTGGTCTCATTGTAATAGATTTTTCCATTAAGTGCATAATTTGTCTTTCACTAAGGATCATATCCCAGCTGTCATTATTGCTAAACCTTGTAGCGATCCTGAAACTCCCTAAGACAGGGAATTTGCCAACCTTACACAGAAAGCTCCCTCTATGAATCGAAACTGGAAGCACCCTGTTGTGAAACAGAGCAGTTAACCACTGCACCACCGTGCCGCTTTTTTATTTGATTTTATTTATGCATTTACAGTCACTTCTTTAGGGGGGTATGCACATGTTACCTGTAACAATACAAGTTTTTTTTAATAAATGAATATAAAAATATAATGAGACAATTTCTCGTTAACGCTAAAACTGCAAAAGCAGCCCTACCTCCTACCCCCAGTCCCCCAAAGTGAATGTTGCTCTTGAATCAAAATCACATTTGAGGGACATTTTGGTTGTTTTTTTTACTCCAGATGCTAAGGCTGGTTTCAAGACTTTGTATGCTGTCCAGGCAGAAAGACAAGAACAGGCAGAAAAATCTGTTCTTATCAGGTGTCCACCTAAAACCAAAGAGAATAAGATTCTCAATTTTTTATCAAAGCATGGAGATATCAAGACTTACTTCTCTTATGAGAGCCATGTGAGTAATAGACAACACTCAAGATGAACATTGTCTCATTGCATAAGCTCCTGTTAATTGGAATATTTTTATTTTCCAGGCCATGTACGCGGTTGTGGAATTTGCTAGACAAGAAAGCGTTACTTCATTACTCGAAGATGCCGTCATCCCGAAAAGTCTTCAAGAGTCGATGGTCCCTTATAAATCCAGACTTCTCTCTCTCAAAAACAATACCACAGCTGATCTGCCACAGGAGCAGTTGATCAATCACAGCCAGTCACAAACCCCAATTCCCATAAGTGAGCTTGCACAGACACTATCCAGAGAAGAGAGTGTAAGTGGATGTCCATCTTTTTAAAAAAAATAGTACAAAACTGTAATGTACATCTAAAGGTTCCTCATTCCTCCATAGATAAACCAACAGATCACCTCCCTGACCAAAGCTTACCAGCTAACAGAGGAGAACATCCGACTCCGTTTCCTTGCCTGTTCACTGCTCAAAGACATTGCTACTGCTTATTTCCCTGAATGTAGTATCAGACCCTTCGGATCATCGGTGAACGGCTTTGGGAAGCTGGGCTGTGATTTGGATATGTTCCTGGATCTAGATGGCATCAGTGGAAGAAATATTAAGATGGTAATGATGTTTGTTGCGCATGCTTTACTCGCGTGAAATTGCACATGACCGCAAACAGACTCTGTTAAAAAGTCACTGGCAAAAAAAGATAACTGATAATTTATGCTCATTAGTTCATAGAGCAAAAAGTAAAAATATATACGTGATATTATGGGCTGTAAAAACCACCTTGAATTTTCGTAGACGTACATAGGCTTGCTTACCTTAATCGTTTACAGCTTGATTTATCTGAATTTAATATTAAAGGTCTGCAATCAATCATAAAGTGCCAAAACAAATCACATCTGACTGTTGATACATAAAGATTAACCTGCTAATAGCTCATTTAAAGTTACTCATGGTGACAGACCAAACTGTTTCACTTTTTGAAAGATTTTTTGCAGCTCAGTACATAATTCATGCTGATGTCGATTGGCTGCAAAAACTTAGTCATAACCCCAGGAATCACAGCTGGAATAGACTTTGTTCCCTCATACTGTCCAAAAAACCAATGCTTTTCAAAAAAAATTCTGTGAAGATTGACATATGAAAACCTTAGTGACTGGGATATCTTTTTTTTCACTCTGTATTGGTAGCAGCACCATAGACCCAAATTTATATGCAAAAACCATGATTTTTTTTTTTGTATGCCAAAGTATAAATTCACTGTGCAGTATTTCAAATTCTTATATTTTGTCACTCGCTGTCATTTCTTTTTTGTTTTTTAAGCCAAAATCAGATTTGTCTTTGGAGTACTTGATGAGCCAGGCCAAGTCTGAGCGGGCCGTCACCCAGAGAATACTGTCCGTCATTGGGGAGTCACTGGATCAACTGGGACCTGGATGTGTCGGGGTTCAGAGGATCTTGAATGCACGGTGCCCGTTAGTCCGTTTCTTCCATCAGCCATCAGGGTTTCAGTGTGACCTCACAGCCAACAACAGGTACGTGTTTTACGAGCAGAATCGGTTTACCGCACCTCTTATGTGTATGGAGATATAGTGAGCTAAGAATTGTATTCCTCTTTTCAAAGACATTATTTGAATAACTGGAGGATGTCTGTCACCTGGAAGCCCTGACTTAGTTCAAAGCATATTGTGAAGTAGTTGTAGATTTTTCAGGTTAGTCTTGGTTGTATGTTGCAAAATTGAATGAGCCAAAGGAACTTCATATGTACTTCTACTTTGGTTTAAAGGAGTTTTAGTTCTCCTTTCTGCCAGACTGTTTTCAAAGTGGCTAGTGCTTTCAGGTTGACTTTAATGACGGTTTATGCCTTTTTATGTGCACTAATCCGTGTACTAACATATTGGATTTCCTGTATCTAATTTGCTTTTCAAAACAAGGCGAAAAAGGTTTTAACATTATCAATATTCCTTCGTTGTCTGTACCACGTAAGGCTCATTTATGCCCAAATCATGTCGGTTCCAAATGTAAAATCTTTCCACATACTTCCCATGTTTCATTTATGTTGCCATGGTTGTTAAGTTATACATCCACTAGAGGGCAGTGCAGAGTTCAGAGTTCACGTCCAAGTTACGAGTTCAGCGTTCTGCTTCTGATTCATGTGGACAAAATTCTTCTCCCTGGCTATACCAATTTGATGTTGTCTTCCTTATCTCTGTTCCTTTTCTTGGTCACACTTGAGCTTACTGCACAACACTATCCCCACGACTTCCACTGGTACTGCAAAAACACACCGAAACACATCTGCAAACTCCATGAAAGCAGTTACGCCCAAAAGGAACCAGCTGCAGGTGCACTGCTGTTTTGGGGACTCTATTTCTGGGGCTAAAATTTGGTGCTAACACATCTCTGCAACACTGCATGGTGGGGGGGGGGGGGACAGTGCCTTTGGATTGGCAGACAGGGGTGGTTGTTCCCCTCATTAAAAAGGGGGACCAGTGCACCACTGCACTGTGTGAGATACTAGGTAAACATTTGAAAGCTCTTGAGGAGGAGCTGTCGTAAATCTCCTCAGCTTTCACAGATTGCTATGACTGGGTTAGAAACCCACATAGCATCAGTTGTTGGAAAGGATCACAACCATTGCTGGTGCAGGAGGAGCTAACTAATAATAACTGATAACAAACTGATGATACTAATATATATATATATACTGCTCAAAGAAATAAAGGGAACACTTGAACAACACAATGTAACTCCAAGTCAATCACACTTCTGTGAAATCATAGTGTCCACTCAGGAAGCAACACAGATTCATTTTGACTTGTTTTAAGGACATTACATCAAAGTTGGATCAGCCTGGAGTTTGTTTTTACACTTTAATTTTGAGTGTGATTCCTAATCCAGACCTCCATGGGTTGATACAATTGATTTCCATCGATCACTTTTGTGTGATTTTGTTGTCAGCACATTCAACTGTGTAAAGAGCAAAGTATTTCATAAGAATATTTCATTCATTTAGATCTAGGATGTGTTTTTTAAGTGTTCCCTTTTATTTTTTTGAGCAGTGTATATATATATATATACACAGAAATTTCTATACATTATTATAGAATGCATTGATTTATCATATCCATGAGCAGTAAAAGGAGTTACTATAGTATATATTCTTTACAGGGTGGCAATGAAGAGCACGGAGCTGCTCTACCTGTATGGGGAACTGGACCCACGCGTGCGTCACCTAGTGTTTTGTCTGCGCTGCTGGGCACGAACCCATGGTGTCACCAGCAGCATCCCGGGGGCCTGGATCACCAACTTCTCACTCACTATCATGGTGCTGTTCTTCCTGCAGAGGAGAAACCCTCCTATCATCCCAACCTTGAACCACCTACGAGACATTGCTGGTACCTCTCCGCCCAAAATATGAATCGATTAACACCTGCCTGAAATCGATGATTAAATGCTTCGTAACATTTAAGAACACATGTTCGAACTACTTTTTTTTCTAGAGCTCTCGAAGTTAAAAAAACAATGTCTGTGATCCCAAAAAGGTTTTTTTCAGTTACCATTTTGTCGTACTTGATGTTTCTTTAACATTTCAAAGTAAACCATTATTTCTTTCCTAAAGGTTGATAGCATGTGTATAACTAATGTGATCCTTCTTCCTCTTGGCTTTACCCATCACAGGTTACTAATACAAATCATCTGTCTCCATTTAACCCCACCCTCTCCATCCTCCTACTCAAACTTCCTGTCGTCTTTCATTACATTCATAATTCTCTTTTATGGTCGTCTGTTACGTCTCTTGCCAGGTAGATCCAACCCTGACATCCTTCGACCCATATATTCACAATCCCTACATGTCCAAACCATCTCTTCCGGCCTCTTACTTTTATCTCCAAAACATTTAACACATGCTGTCCCTCTCAAGCGCTCATTTCCGATCCAACCCTCCTGGTCATTCCCAAAGGAAACCTCAACAAGTTGAACTCTTCTTCCGCTACCTCTGCTTCCTGTCTTCTGTGCCATTGTCTCCTAACCATACAACATTGCTGGTCTCACCAACATCTTACACATCTTGTCTTGATACACTTTTTATCACACACCACACTTGACACTTTTTTCCATGCTTTTCAACCTCTTTTCCACACTCTCTGTTGCTCTGGACTTATGATCCCAGGTACTTAACACCAGAATTCTCAACAGGTAAAACTTTTCAGTGTAAGAACGCAATTGTAATTTTCACACATTTCAGCTTGCACGTACAGATGAAACAAGGTATGTTGCTACGGCAACATATTTTTTCTGTTACTGTTAGTGATTGAGCAACTCATAAATAATCAGTAACACTGCGATAGGAAGTAAAGGGGGCAGTGCAAGGATATAGATCGGGCACCACGTTTGCCAATGTCAATAAATGGAGACCGCTGGCGCGCAGTGCCTCCTGCGCTACCGTGCTGGACGGTCTCCATACTTGGCTACGTCTCTTGGTGTTACTCACATTCTGAGTCATCTGAGGGAGATCCAGAGTCTCCTTGGAATATGTTGCTTTCACGCCCTTCATTAGGGGATTACACACAACGTATGCATTCAATGTAAAGAAGTCATCTATCTTGTACGGCTGCTTTTATCCATAAAGGTCCCATGGACGTGAGTGTGATCGACGGTAATGACTGTACCTTTCTCAGTGACCTCCGTGAGATCCAGCTCCAGAGAAACACAGAAACATTAGGTGAGAACTTCCAAAGAGTCATTGCTTGAGGTGTGCAGTATAGATAAGTGCTCAAGTTTTTTTTTTATTACAATTTGATTTTTCTTTCTTTGCTCAAGATAATCTACTTTGTGAATTTTTTGAGTTCTACTCCACCTTTGCATTCAATAAGAAGTCCATAAACATCAGAAAGGTATGTGATATTTTCTTAACAACAATATTTTATTTAACCCATGAATTTGCCCATTGATCTGAAGACGTCCTGCCTGGTAGCCTCTGTGTGTGTGTGTGTGTGTGTGTGTGCAGCCAAAACAAGATGCTAGTGTTTTTTGCATCATGAACATTTCTTTCTGGATTATATAACTCATGGTCATGATTGTTGGTTGTAAGAATTACTCCCCCCATTTGGTTTGGTAGTAGTACCACTGATACCACACCAATGTGCCAATTGCGTGACCAGCTTGATAATTGGATCATTTATCAGGCTGTCTTGTGGTCAGGATTTGACTTTACTCACAAAACCATTTTACTGTACTGTCATTGTTCCTTTTGTTGTCTCCAGGGCAAGGAGCAGAACAAGCCAGAGATCTGTCCACTGCACATCCAGAATCCTTTTGAAACATCTCTGAATATCAGTAAAAATGTAAACAATACCCAGCTCAGTCGTTTTGTAGCTTTATGTCAAGAAAGTTCCTGGTTATTGCAGAAGACTGAGACCAACACTTATGGAAATGGCACACCTTGGGGACTGGCTACCCTTCTCCTGCCATCCCAAATAGCTGGGGTCAAAACCCGCAATAAACTCAAAAAGGGGATGGCAACTGAGAGGCTGAAGACCTTGCTAGAATCCCTGAAGAATAAAAATTAGCAATGAATATTAGGTTTCTTTAACATCTCAAACACGAAAGTCACAACAGAAAGATAACACATCGGAACTGATCTTGGGAAATTAGGAACTGGGCTCTACTCCTATGGACACTGGAGGTTTTGGCCTGTGCATACATATGTCTGGATCAAGGGAGAACGGTTACGAAGACCGGCTTGTTCCTTTTGAAACTAAGGACTATCTGGCGGACGACAACCTTTCCAGAAGTTCTTTACAATTTTTCATGGTGCATGTATATTGTGATTCTAATAAAATAATCATGCTCTCCCCCAAATAAAATAAATGTGTAAATGTTTATGATATATCCTGATTCTGTCAGTCAAATAAGGGGGGGGGGGTTATGGTGCGGTTGTGTGGCAGAAACTAAGATCCGTGGCCTTTCACTGACTAGGGGCTTGGGGGCATTGGTTTAGGTTGAGGGGGATTGTGGTCCATGTAAGTTCAAAGTCAGTTGGTGTTTGTTCAATAAAAGTTAAACTTGTCCACAACCCCGCCATCTTGCTCACAGCACCACATTGGTGACCCTGACGTGATTATGTCCGACTCCGAGGAAGTATGCAACTCCACTTTGGCCAGGTTGCCTTGACCTGCTCAGCCAGATTTGCTCACCGCAGCCGTCCAGCTACCAGAGTTCTGGCAGAGTGACCCAGCCTCCTGGTTTCAGCGCTATTCCACCTGCGTGGAATGTTTTTAGACGAAGCCAGGTATGTTTTGCTTGTCGAGGCGCTGGACCATGGAGCTGTTGCATGAGCCCCCGCTGCACAGTAGACACACCGCTCTCCAAAGATTTTCTACTCCAGAGGTACAGCCTGTCTGCAGAGAGGCTGCTTTCCCTGTCCGGTTTGAGCAACGGGTCGGTTGTGGACCTAACGGACAACATGCAGATGTCTGCAGTGCCTCGAGTGCACACGGCCTCGACTAACTCCCAGTGCCTGGCTGAGGTCTGGCAAAGGAGGCTGACCGCGTCCTGCTGGCAAATAGGCAATTGGATAACACCAGGAGATGCGGACTCAGCCAGGACGGCTGCCCCGAGACGGCGAAAAACTGGCCTCTTTTTTTTTCTATCAGAGATTTGGGTTGCGTTCCCCCATGCCTGTTCGGGGCATCAGGAAACAACGGAGCCTGTGTTCAATAGCAGCCATGGGTACCTGCAGACACACCCAACTGCTTTTCATTGATGACTCAAGGCATGGGCTACGATTCCTAAAGGATCCGGGCTCACAGAAGCGCCTGCTTCCCCTGACACAAGCAGACACTCAGGTCAGAGGCAGCAGCCGCTACTGAGCTCTGCTAATCGGTCTGCTATCATAACCTTCAGCTCAAGGTTGGTGCCTGCTTGTTTTAGCAGCTGCCATTTCGAGAGGGATTTTGTGATCACCTCCATCACTGGCGCAGATGTTCCGTGCACCAACGACCTGTTGGTGGATGTCGCAAAGACGCTGTCTTTCGCCACCTATCCATGAGAGATTGGGAGTTTAGCCGCGGACGCATGCTGATTTTTCAGGGGGACGTGGACCAATGCTTGCTAGTGAATATTCCATCACTGACAATGCCCATATTTTCCACTGTGCCTTCTAAACACGATGTGGAGCATTTCATCCCAAACGGTGGGGCCTCATGTTTTTGCGCAGATGCAGTGTCTTGACGCGGGCAAGCTTGCTACAGCTAAGGACGAGTTTGCCACCATGGAGAGTCTAGGGTTCGTGAGGTGGTCCAACAGCCTGTGGGCCTCCCTCTCAACATGGTACCCAAGGCTGTGGCATCTTTACAGCGACTTTCACTGGTTGAACAATGTCACAGCTCCCCATTCTCCATGTTCAGGACTTGTCCGTATGGCTGTCAGGTTCCACTGTCTTCTCCAAGGTGGACCTGGTGCCCGGTTATCACCAGGTGCCCATGCACACGTTGATCACCCCATTTGGGCTTTTTGAGTTCCTGCTCATCCCTTTTGGCTTGAAGGGAGCCCCTCAAACCTGGCTTTTGTGTTTGTCTACCATGGCGACATACTGGTGGCCGGCTTGTCGGCTGATGAACACCTGGAGCACCTGGTAGGTTTTTCGTCGTTTGGACAAACAAGGCATTGCAGGAGTTCACTGCAGGGTATGGTGAAGTTCTACAACCATTTCCTCCTTCATGCTCCCCACCTCCTTCAGCCTCTCTACAGGGCGTTGTGGCTCAAGAAGTCGAATGACGCAGATGACAGGACTCCTGAACGGGTCCAGGCTTTTGTCAGGGCTAAGCGCACTGGCTAATGCAGCCCTTCTTGCCCATCCTGCACCCATGTTGTGCATACCGTTAACAACTGATGCATCTGACATTGCCATTGTGAATGTGGTTGAGCAGCATGTGGCTAATGCGTAGCAGCCTCTTGTGTTTTTTAGCCGCAAACAGTGGGATAGTGAGCGGAAGTACAGTACTTTTGACACAGAGTTGTTGACCCTGCCTCCAGCGACACGTCATTGCTTATGTGGATGCTCATGTGGACCACAACTTTTGCAATGTCGCAAGTGATTGGTCCGCTTGCCAGCAGCGCCACCTCGCAGCCATTTCAGAGTTTATGACAGACGTCTCCACCAGCTGTCCCAGCCCAGTGGTTCCAGTGTCCTGGCGTCGGCATGTGTTTGTCTCGGTTCACTCCCTGTTTGTCTCGGTGAGGCCGGTGTGTTTAAAGTTCATCTGGCCTGGTATCCATAAGGATACTAGAAGGACGTCACAAAGTGGGCAGCTTTGTTTCCAATCCGGCCAGGCGCTTTGACCAGGTCCATGTCGACCTGGTGGGCCCTTTCCCCCATTGGCAGGGCTTTATACACCTGCTCACCATGGTTGATCGAAACCACCAGGTGGCCGGTGGCTGTCCAGCTGTCTTCCACGATGTCCTCGGACGTGTCACTGGCGTTTCTGTCTTCCTGGGTCGCCCGCTTAGACACCCCTTCAGACATCACTTTGGACAGAGGTCCACAGTTCCTGTTGGCGTTTCACCTTCCCTGAGCTTTCCAGGAGGTTCAGGTGGACCATGTCCCAATTTGGGGGCACACATCTGTGTGAAAAGCTCCATCACCACGAACTTTAATAAGTCAAAACACAGGTCCAAACTCACTTTAAAGCATCTTCAAGATGCAAAAAGAACAGCTGAAGAAGGTGAGCAGCCAAGCTCTCCCAGGTCTCTACCACCAAGGAGTTGATAAGACAAGTAGTAAAAGTAGGTAATCCTATGTTCTGAAGAATTGTTATTAATAAAGACCGGAAAAAATGGATAGCTGTGCTGTTTTTTAGGAACACTTGAAACCAGAATACCTTTTGTGGAATAGGCCTCCAGTGGCTCCAGCTAAAGAGAGTTTGATACCCCTGGGGTAAACCGTGGACCTGTTACCCTTGGATCGCAGGGCCACATACAGACAAATAACCATTCCCTCTCATTCACACATCTGGCCAATGTTTCCAATGTATTGCAATTAAACTCCTTTTTGGACTGTGGGAGGAAATTGGAGATTCGAGGACCACTTGCAAACTCCACACAGAAAGGCTTCCTTAGGCAATCAAACCAGGGTCCTTCGTGCTGTGAGGCCAAAGTGCCAACCACTGCGCCACTGTGCAAGTAACCGCAACCATCAAACTTGTTTAATTTTGAATTTAAAAACTTATCATGTAACTGAATGCATCAATTCTGAATTGTCCATGCTTCTCGATTGCATCTTTAAATCGATCATTTTCTGCTCGAATATTAATAGAAGCAAAGCAGAGGATGAGATGGTGGAAGATGAAACCTCCACACCTCCACAGGTATATCATCAGGACCAACTGCTTTTCCACTCTTCATCCTCTTCAATGCCTTCCTCAGTTAAATTTAAATGTGATTGATCCTTATTCAACCAATGGGAAACCAAACCTATTTTAGTTGGTAATGATCCCCATTAAAGTCAGTCATGGATCCAAATAGACATTGAAAGCTCTATTATTCCTTTAAGATGTGTCAAGGTTTTAGGAAGAATCCTTACAGATGGAAGGTGTTTCCTGGCAGAGAAGCCTTTATGTTTTAATCAGTGCAAAGAAATGTAAAGCTGACACTTGTCACTCCATCCATAAATCTTCTGGTTGGTCTTACCCTAGGCCTCCTGCCTGGCAGTTCCAACCTCAGCCTCCTTCTACCAATATATTCCCTATCTCTCCTCTGTAAATGTGAACATAATCTCTGGTCTCTCTGACCTTCTCCCCAAAACATCTAACATGTGCTGTCCCTCTGATTAACTCATTCCTGATCCTATTCATCCTTGCCACTCCCAAAGAGAACCTCCACATGTTCTTCTCTGCGACCTCCAACTCTGATTCCTGTCTCGTCTTCAACGCCTGTGTCTCTAAACCATCGTGCATCACCGGTCTCATCGCTGTTTCGTACACCTATCCTTTCATTGTGGGTGATACTTTTTTTATCACACATTACCACCGACACTTTTCTGCAACTGTTCCAACCTGCTTACATCTCTGTTTCTTCTCATATATCTCACACTCTCCCTTTCTCTCAATTGTTGACCCTTAGTACTTCAAATCCTTCACCTTCTATGTCACCATTCCATGTAGCCTCACTGTTCTACTTGGATCCCTCTCATCCACGTGCATGTATTCTTCTTCTTCTTCTTCTTCTTCTTCTTCTTCTTCTTCTTCTTCTTCTTCTTCTTCTTCTTCTTCTTCTTCTTCTTCTTCTTCTTCTTCTTCTTCTTCTTCTTCTTCTTCTTCTTCTTCTTCTTCTTCTTCTTCTTCTTCTTCTTCTTCTTCTTCTTCTTCTTCTTCTTCTTCTTCTTTCGGCTTTTCCCGTCAGGGGTCGCCACAGCGAGTCAACTTTCTCCATCTAACCCTATTCTCTGTATCTTCCTCTCTCACACCAGCTACCTTCATATCCTCTCTCACGACGTCCATAAATCTTCTCTTTGGTCTTCCTCGAGACCTCTTGCCTGGCAGCTCCAATTCCAGCATCCGTCTACCAATATATTCACTATCTCTTCTCTGTACATGACCGAACCATCTCAGTCTGGCTTCTCTGACCTTCTCTCCAAAACATCGAACATGTGCCGTCCCTCTGATAGACTCATTCCTGATCCTATCCATCCTGGTCACTCCCAAAGAGAACCTCAACATCTTCATCTCTGCAACCTCTAGTTCTGCCTGCTGTCTTTTGGTCATTGTAACAGTTTCTAGTCCATACATCATCGCTGGTCTCACCACTGACTTGTACACCTTTCCTTTTATTCTGGCTGACAGTCTTCTATCACATAGTACCCCTGACACTTTTCTCCACCCATTCCAACCTGCTTGGACCCGTCTCTTCACCTCTTTTATGCACTCTCCGTTGCTCTGGACTGTTGACCCTAAGTACCTGAAATCCTCCAGCTTCTTGATCTCCACTCCCTGTAGTCTCGCCGCTCCACCCGAGTTCCTCTCGTTCACACACATATATTCTGTCTTGCTGCGACTAACTTTCATTCCTCTCCTTTCCAGAGCATACCTCCACCTCTCTAGATTTTCCTCTACCTGTTTTCTGCTCTCACTACAGATCACAATGTCATCCGCAAACATCATGGTCCATGGGGATTCCTGTCTAACCTCATCTGTCAGCCTATCCATCACCATTGCGAACAAGAAGGGGCTCAGAGCTGATCCCTGATGGAGTCCCACCTCCACCTTAAACTTCTCGGTTACTCCTACAGCACACCGTACCAGTGTCTCACAGCTAGCATACATGTCCTGCACCAGTCTAACATACTTCTCGGCCACTCCAGACTTCCTCATACAATACCAGAGCTCCTCTCTTGGCACCCTGTCATATGCTTTTTCTAGGTCTACAAAAACGCAATGCAACTCCCTCTGGCCTTCTCTGTACTTTTCTATTAGCATTCTCAACGTAAATACTGCATCTGTAGTACTCTTCCTAGGCATGAAGCCATACTGCTGTTCACAAATGCTGACTTCTGCTCTCAGTCTCGTTTCCACTACTCTTTCCCATAACTTCATTGTATGGCTCATCAACTTTATCCCTCTGTAGTTGCCACAATTCTGCACATCCCCTTTATTCTTAAAAATAGGCACCATCACACTTTGTCTCCATTCTTCAGGCATCTTCTCACTCTCTAAGATCCTGTTGAATAATCTAGTCAGAAAATCTACCGCTGCCTCTCCTAGACACTTCCACACCTCCACAGGTATATCATCAGGACCAACTGCTTTTCCACTCTTCATCCTCTTCAATGCCTTCCTCACTTCACTTTTACTAATTTTTGCTACTTTGTGGTCTACGATAATCACCTCTTCTACCCTTGCCTCTCTTTCATTTTCCACATTCATCAGCTCTTCAAAGTACTCTTTCCATCTTCCCATCACTCTTCTAGCATCTGTCAATACATTTCCCTCTCTGTCCTTTATCACATCCTGTACATCCTTTCCATCTTTATCTCTCTGTTCCGCCAACCTGTATAGCTCATTCTCACCCTCCTTACTATCCAACCGATCATACAAGTCATCATAAGCCCTTTTTTTTGCCTTTGCTACCTCTATCTTTACCTTTCGCCGCACCTCCCTGAACTCCTGTCTGCTCTCTTCAGTCCTCTCAGTATCCCACTTCTTCTTCGCTAACCGCTTTCTCTGTATACACTCCTGCACTTCCTCATTCCACCACCAAGTCTCCTTATCTACTTTCCTTCCAGATGACACACCAAGTACTCTTCTACCTGTCTCCCTGATAACACTAGCTGTAGTTGTCCAATCATCTGGAAGCTCTCCCTGACCACCCAGACCCTTTCTCAACTCCTCCCTGAAAACCATGCAACACTCCTCCCTTTTCAGCTTCCACCATTTTGTCCTCTGCTCTGCCTTTGTCCTCTTCATCTTCCTTGTCACCAGAGTCATCCTACAAACCACCATCCTATGCTGTCTGGCTACACTCTCACCCACAACTACTTTGCAGTCACTGATCTCTTTCAGGTTACCTCGTCTATACAAGATGTAGTCTACCTGCGTGCTCCTACCTCCGCTCTTATAAGTTACCCTATGTTCCTGTTTTTTCTGGAAAAAGGTGTTCACTACAGCCATTTCCATCCTTTTTGCAAAATCTACCACCATCTGTCCCTCTGCATTCCTATCCTGGATACCAAATCTGCCCATCACTTCTTCATCCCCTCTATTGCCTTCACCAACATGTCCATTGAAGTCTGCACCAATGACCACTCTCTCATTTCTGGGAATATTCTGCATCACTTCATCCAACTCATTCCAGAACTTCTCCTTCTCTTCAGATTCACATCCCACCTCCGGGGCATAGCCGCTAACAACATTGAGCATCACGCCTTCAATTTCCAGTTTCAGACTCATAAGTCTATCTGACATTCTTTTCACCTCTAGGATGTTCCTAACAAACTCCTCCTTCAAGATAACTCCTACAAGTTGCCGATGCATTTAACAAACACTTCCTCAACATCTGTCCAATGGCGGACAGTGTTATCTCTGTCTCGGCCCCCCTTTTCCAAACACCACCCCTTGAGCTCTTACCAATAACACAGTTAGAGACCCTAAACTACATCACATCGCTCTCGAACTCCAGAGCCAAGGACATATATAACATCGATGCCGGCACGGTCAAACGTAACAAATTAGCACTTGTGCTCCCCCTAACGTCACTGATCAACAACTCCTTTGTCAACAACACCTTCCCTGAGGCGCTGAAAAAATCTGTGGTCACGCCGATTCATAAAGCGGGAAACGCTCAAGACGTAAATAACTACAGACCAATTAGCATCCTACCGGTTTTTTCCAAAGTAATAGAAAAAACAGTAGCGAAGCAACTAACAAACCATCTAGAGGCCAACCAACTACTTCACCCCATGCAATTCGGATTTAGACCCAAATACTCCACCGAAACTGCATGCTGCCATCTAATAGAACTTATCAAAAAACATCTAGACAACGGCTTTAAGGTAGGCGCCATCTTTCTGGATCTCAGAAAAGCTTTTGATACCGTCAATCATAAAACTCTCATTGAAAAATTGAAACTCTTCAACCTATCTAATAACACACGCGACTGGCTCGCCTCCTACCTAAATAACCGAACCCAAACCGTAAATATCAACGGAAGCAGATCCACATTTGGAAAATGCACCATGGGAGTGCCACAAGGTTCGACATTAGCTCCGCTCCTATTTAGTATGTACATCAACGACCTCCCAAGCATCTGCCCAAATATCATGACACAAATGTATGCAGACGACACAGTCGTCCTGGCTCATGCGAAAAGCATAAGCGAAATCAACACTACCCTAAACAGCGCTCTAAGTAGAATCGCGGGTTGGTTAGAAACCAACCATTTACCGCTCAATGTCAAAAAAACAATGGCGGTCTTGTTCTCAATCAGAGCACTACCACCCAACCACAATCTCACTCTTACGGTTAATAATGAGCCAATCCAAAACGTCACCGAAACAAAATACCTAGGCATTATCATTGACAACCACCTAAACTTCGAAAAACAAGCCAACGCCCTGTCCCACAAACTGAAAAGGACAGTATACACCTTCAAACAGATAAGAGACTCTCTCTCCCTAGAGGCCGCCAAAACATTCTATAACGCCCTCATCATCTCCCGAATAACATACTGCAGCACTACCTGGGGTTTCGCCACTAGTAATGCGATTTTCAAAATTACAGCTGTGCACAAAAGAGCACTAAAAATTCTAGATAAAAAAAATCTCACACATCACCACTGTAGAATCCTCGAAAAACATAATCTTCTTGCCCTCCCACACATCTTCGAATTAGCAAACCTCACCCTAGTCCACAAAATACTAAGCGGTGCAGCCCCCGGCCCCCTAGAATTCTTTGACAAATCCCACAACAACCTAAGAAGTGGCACCCAGGGAAACTGCTCCATTCCAAACAAAAAAACATCTTTCGGTCAGAACTCGCTCTCTTTCGTCGGCCCAAAACTCTGGAACAATCTGCCCCTAGGAGTTAAAACTTTGAGTCTTCGGAGCTTCATTGAAGCCACCAAACAGCTCCTGCTAAAAGAAAACAAATATGCCAACACTAAGCCAGAACCGTCTCTGTCTCGAGCCAAACTGTCTAGCGACCAGCCCCGCCAGCCTCCTTGATGCTTCCGCCTTGCTTTTGCATATAATAAAAAAAAAAAAAAAAAGAATGATATGAAACTCTTATCACGGCCCTAACCACAAGCAAGCGGTTTTAACTGGTTTTAACATGTTTTAACTTGTTTTCCGGTTTTAACCTGTCTTCAACCTGTTTTAGCTACTTCTAATTGTTTTTATTCCCCAATGGAGTACATTTACTCCACCCACGGACAGCCGGGTGCAATATAGCAACTCTGCTAAGCCTGTCTGGTACATCCATCTTCTCATATCGCATTTTATGCTGAAATGTTTAATGGCACTGTACTGTCTGTCCTTAAATAAAATTCATTCATTAATTCATTCATACTCCATTTCTCTTCTTGTCAGTACCATAATAGTATAACTTAAAGCCTGCTCCTAAGCTTCTAGCCTTACTACCTTTCCACCTGGTCTCCTGGACACACAGTATATCCACCTTCCTTCTCTGCATCATGTCCACCAACTCTCTACCTTTTCCTGTCATGGTCCCAATATTCAAAGTCCCTACTTTCAGTTCCAGACTCTTTCCTTTCCTCCTCTCTCTCTGCTTCCGAACACGCACTCCTCCTCTTCTTCTTGTTCTTGTTCTTCGACCCACAGCAGCCCAATTTCCATTAGTACCCTGTAGGTCATCAGTACCAATGGCGGTCGTTGTTAACCCGGTCCGCGACCGATCCGGTATGGTATAGTTTTGGTTGTCTCGCATATTTGGTTTTGGCAAAAGTTTTACGCCGGATGCCCTTCCTGACGCAACCCTCTGCATTTATCCGGGCTTGGGACCGGCACAGGGAGACACTGCTCCGTGTCCCCCCAAGGCAGGCTTGGAGAGACACGGGCCAGTGCCGCCCTGAGGCTGCATTGTGCATGTATTCTGTCTTGCTGTGGCAAATTCCTCTTCTTTCAAGGGCATACCTCCACCTCTTGAGAACTCCTCTTTCACATCTATGGCATATCTTACCACTATCTCACAGCTCTCATACATGTCCTGTACATCTCAAACATACTTCTCTGCCACTCCAGACTTTCTCATACATTACATTAGTTCCCGTCTCAGCACTCCATCATATGCATTTTCTAGATTTATTAAGGTACAGTGCAAATACTCCGACCTTCTCTACTACTCTCAGCATTTTCAAAGTGGACCCATACTTCTGCTGACATATGCTGATTTCTCAGTCTAGTTTCCGCTACTCTTTTCCATAACTTAATTGTATGGCTCGTCGACTCTATTTCTCAATAGTTACCGCAATTCAACTCAAAAATAGGCACCCTCCCACTTCTCCTCAATTCCTCGGGTATCCTCTTGCTCACCACGTTTCTGTTGAATAATCTAACCAGAAACTCTACTGCCGCCCTTTGAGGCACTTCCATTCCTCCACAGGTAGATCATCAGGACCAACTACCTTCCCCCTCTTCATCCTCCTCAATGCACTCCTCACTTCACCTTTACTCATCTCCGCTACTTCGGGGTCCACAATAGTCACATCTCCTACCCTTCACCCTCTTTTATATTCCTCATTCATCAGTTCCAATCTCTGTCTCTCTGTTTTGCCAACCTGTATAAATCGTTCATTCCCTCCCTACTGTCCAACCAAGCATACAAGTCATCACACACCTTTTATTTGACCTTTGCTGCCTCTACTTTCACCTTGACTGCATCTCCCTGAGGTCCTGTTTTCTCTTCTCAGTTCCCTCAGTGTCCCACTTCTTCTTTGTAAACCTTTTTTTCCGGCATATACTCCTGCACTTCCTTCCAGGTAATACACCAGTTCTATTTTGCACAGAAAAACCAATCTAATGCAGCATATAACCAGTTCAGTCCATACCCTTTATCAGAAGTGATGTTGGAATATTTCTTGAAAATTGGAAAGATGGTGCTGCTGAGACAAAGCCACATTCTGAGAGAAAGTATTTGGAATCAAACTGATAAGTGAGCCAGGGGGAGGGTATGGAAATGTAGGCTGTTTCTATGTTACTCAGTGCCCATTTCCGCCATTAACATGTACAACAGGAAGAAATACCAGTTTGTGGTTAGAAGTAGAAAACTGCCACCCAAGTGGGCTGAGCTTATTCTGCAAGCGGCAAATGATCAGGCTGTTTAAAAGTTGGATTAATGCAAGTTTAGGGGGCAAGGTGGCACACCCAGTTGTGTGTATGTGCGTTCTTGTGGGTGCACACATGTGCAAATGTGCATGAGTGCGTAGGTGTGTGCAGGTGTGTTCATGTGTGTGCGTGTGCATGCATGAATGCATGCATTTGTTTACTGCAAGCTGAGTTTAATAACATAAACCACCATTGGCAGGCAGCCAGATGACGTATTGCCCAGGTAAGAGCCAAAGTCATTCTATAAATACATTTTGTCTTATACCACATTTCTCATTAGCATATACAAAACACTCATAGTTAGTGTCGATTGTAACATTTTATCTTACAAGAAATTGAATTGTTTCTTTATTTTTTGCAAACTCTTTTTGAATATTTGGACAGTCCTAGAAATAATCGTTAACATTGATGAGCAAACTCTCAACTATCATTTATTGAAGCGGAAACTCTGAACACTATTGCCAAATGCAGACATCCTTACAGCTCTATCTGATATCTGGTGTTATTTATGGTTAAATATGTTATGATGTGAGAATATTACAGAACACAGTAAATGTTGTACAAAGGTAATAAAATAAAATAGAATAAAATAAAAATGGCACAATTATGGCAAATTTTGTCATTAAGTATGAAATGGATGAGCATGGAAAGAAAACTATTTCAATAAACATCCAACACTCTCTTGCAGTATGCTTTTATCTGTCCCTTTAACAATATTATAAATAGATATTGAAGTATTTTTCTCACTTAACATTCAAGAGCTGAAACGAACATAGTTGACTGTTATAATATGTAATATGTCTGTAGTAATAGGAGGATAATATCTTATAAAAACAAGTAAAGCATTTAAACTTGTCATAAATATAAGGATCTCATGAAATAGTGAATAAGACCTAGAAAAAGCATATGACAGGGTGTCAAGAGAGGAGCTCTGGTATTGTATGAGGAAGTCTGAAGTGGCATGGAGTATGTTAAACTGGTGGAGGACATGTATGCTAGCTGTGGGACAGTGGTATGGTGTGCTGTAGGGGTAACAGAGATGTTCAAGGTGGAAGTGAGACTCCATCAGGGATCAGCTCTGAGCCCCTTCTTGTTCGCAATGGTGATGGATAGGCTTACAGATTAGATTAGACAGGAATCTCCATGTGATCTGTAGTGAGAGCAGACAACAGGTAGAGGAAAATCTAGAGAATCTAGAAAGTTGATGAGCCATACAATGAAGTTATGGGAAAGAGTAGTGGAAACTAGACTGAGAGCAGAAGTCAGCATTTGTGAACAGCAGTATGGCTTCATGCCTCGGAAGAGTACTACAGATGCAGTATTTGCGTTGAGAATGCTAATAGAAAAGTACAGAGAAGGCCAGAGGGAGTTGCATTGCGTTTTTGTAGACCTAGAAAAAGCATATGACAGGGTGCCAAGAGAGGAGCTCTGGTATTGTATGAGGAAGTCTGGAGTGGCCGAGAAGTATGTTAGACTGGTGCAGGACATGTATGCTAGCTGTGAGACACTGGTGCGGTGTGCTGTAGGAGTAACCGAGAAGTTTAAGGTGGAGGTGGGACTCCATCAGGGATCAGCTCTGAGCCCCTTCTTGTTCGCAATGGTGATGGATAGGCTGACAGATGAGGTGAGACAGGAATCCCCATGGACCATGATGTTTGCAGATGACATTGTGATCTGTAGTGAGAGCAGAAAACAGGTAGAGGAAAATCTAGAGAGGTGGAGGTATGCTCTGGAAAGGAGAGGCATGAAAGTTAGTCGTGGCAAGACAGAATATATGTGTATGAATAAGAGGAACTCGGGTGGAAGGGTAAGGCTACAGGGAGTGGAGATCAAGAAGCTGGAGGATTCAGGTACTTGGGGTCAACAGTCCAGAGCACCGGAGATTGTGGAAAAGAGTTGAAGAGACGGGTCCAAGCAGGTTGGAATGGGTGGAGAAAAGTGTCAGGGGTACTATGTGATAGAAGACTATCAGCCAGAATGAAAGGAAAGGTGTACAAGACAGTGGCGAGACCAGCGATGATGTATGGACTAGAAACTGTGACAATTACAAAAAGACCGGAGGCAGAACTAGAGGTTGCAGAGATGAAGATGTTGAGGTTCTCTTTGGGAGTGACCAGGATGGATAGGATCAGGAATGAGTCTATCAGAGGAACAGCACATGTTAGATGTTTTGGAGAGAAGGTCAGAGAAGCCAGACTGAGATGGTTTGGTCATGTACAGAGGAGGGATAGAGAATATATCGGTAGATGGATGCTGGAATTGGAGCTGCCAGGCAAGAGGTCTCGAGGAAGAAATAACCTCAAGTATTCTGGAGCAAAATTCACCAGTTTGAAAAAACACTTATCAAAAAGTCAGTGCAGATACACTATATGCTGCTAATTGCTACATTATTAGATATGTTAATGTTAGCCTGCTTTTAAAAAACTGTAATTAAAGCATCACACTGCACATTCTGCCTGGATGAAAATATCTGATCTACCCCTCCACAGGAGTCTTTTACCATTTAACTCTCAGATATGAACACATGGTGCTCAAGGACCTTCCTCCTGCTCCTCCTCAGTTCCCTATCATTCCTGCTTTATTACATCTTCTTCAACGGGATGAACCGTGAGCATGAATATCACCCGAACCATCCAAGGAGAAACATTAGCATACTGCTGTGGCACTGGCCCTTCGGGCGCTCCTACAGCCTCCGTGGTGACAAATGCATGGAAATGTACAACATCAGCCACTGTTTGCTGACAGATGATACCTCTGTCTTCTCAACAGTGGATGTTGTTGTATTTCACCACCAAGAGCTAAGCCATGGCTTGATATCACTGCCTCTTCACCTGGAGCGGCCAGCATCACAGCATTGGGTTTGGCTGTCCCTGGAGCCTCCAGCCAACAATGCAAACCTCACCTTGTTCAATGGGCTCTTCAACTGGACACTGAGCTATCGGCGTGATGCAGATATTTCCGTTCCATATGGACAAACCCTTCAAGGGGGTGACGTCAGCTACCAGGGCACTTCCAATCGATCCTGCCTAGTAAGCTGGGTAGTCAGCAATTATAAGGCTCACCAAACTCGTGTTGCTATTTATAACAGCCTAAAACTCCGTATCCCCATAGAGGTGTACGGTAGGTGGCTCAAGACACCGCTGTCGAAGGAAGATCTTTTGCCCACTGTTGCAAAGTGTTTCTTTTACCTGGCATTTGAAAACTCTGAAGCAACAGACTACATTACTGAGAAGCTGTGGAGGAATGCTTACCAAGCAGGTTCTGTGCCAGTGGTTCTTGGCCCAAGCAGGGCCACGTATGAGGCTCTAGCTCCCCCTGGCTCTTATATCCATGTTGGCGACTTTAACAGCACGGCAGCTCTAGCAGCCTACTTGAGGTATCTTGCGGCACACAGACAAGCCTATGAGGAGTACATGAAGTGGCGCCACACTCACAGGATTAAAACCTACACTGACTGGAGAGAAAGACTCTGTCAGATCTGTGTGGCATACCCACAACTGCAAACCCAAAAGGTATACCATGACTTGGAGGGGTGGGTTAACAAATAGGTGGCTCGGTTTAGTCGTTTCACGAGTGTTTTTAATTGGGATTGATACTGCTGCTGGGTACCTACAACGGAGTGTTATAATCAGACATAAAGAAAAAAAATAATCATATGTGGAAGTTTCTTGAATTATTGATTTTCAAAAATAAACAAAGACACTCCGAATACGTTGTAGGTACAATGGTTCTTGGGTTAGAAACTTCTTGCTGGAATATTATAGCTGTTGATAAATTAATGGAAGTAAAAACTTGATATGTCCAGTGAGAAGGATGTTTACAATAAGCCAAGCTCTGCATTATATCTTGCTGAAAAGGAGGTCACTTCTACTAAAAAAGAATAGAAAAAGTCTTTCAAAAAACATTTTCACATGTAACATGAATGGGACTAGTGCTAGTTCTTGAGTTCTATAGATCTGATTCACATGACTAGTTGTTTTGTTGACCTTACAAATCACCATTTTGTATTAATTCTTGTCAAAATCTTCTTGATTCTTCATCCTGAAGATGCCTCTGGGATGAGAGGTCCTCAAGGGAGGAGACTCAAGTCAAATTGATACAAGAATTGGATTCAGACAAGAATTAACCATGACTTGGATGACTGACCACCCTCAAATACATTTAGTACTATTACATGGTATTACAAGCCAATAAATTCTCCCTTTTTCAAGTATTTGTTGCCATGACTCCAAACAAATAATGAACATTTTTAAACATGAGTTCATGAGTACCTGAAGTATATTGGTGACATCCAAGAAAGACATTTGAGAAAAGGGGAAAAGAAATGGGATTGGATAAATACAACTGAATTGAAGTATTTGCATTGCTGAGGTCCCTTTATTATTTTTTTTTGCATTGTCCTTGTCTTTGCTGTGTTCAACGTAGTGCATTTAGGGCTTTGCCTGCTTTGTGTAATGGGTTTCGTTGTCTCATGTTGACCAGCCATTTTGTTTAGTCTATGAAGAATTTTTGATCATTTGTCTGAAAATTGTTGGCATTCTGACTTGGGCCTCTTGCTGCTGTTTATCATGTCTCAATAAGGTAGATCCGCTCAAGAGTAAGACATTACCTGAGGTACAGCAATTAGGCCCCATAGCCGGTTCACAGAAGAAAGACAAATGTCTATACATGGGCAAGTTGAAGTCATTACTGCTTCGTTTTAATGATATTTATGAATGTTGGAAAGTAAACGCACAAAAGAATATGAGGAACAAAACCATCCAAGTGACATTATTCAAGAAGATGTAGTTCGCATTGAAAAGGAACTGGCCGAACTTAATCTTATCTACGATGCCGACAGGAAAATCGACACTCCAGTCCATGGCAATTGTTCTAAATTGGATAAAAGTATCTCAAGTATCTCAGTATCTCACCAGTGCCATAATAATGAATGCTAAGTCTCGGATACAGCGAGATGACCGTGTGTTGCTTTGGTCTGAAGCCGGCTCTGTATTTGCTTCTTCAACCTCCAGCATCTGTCTCTCTATCACCAAAGGCTGCGAGTGTACTTCTATCTGCTTGAATGACTCACTTGCAAAAAGAAAAGAAGCTGAGGCACAGAATGCAGCTACAAGGGCTCTGCTTAACATCATGACTGAACAAGTGCAAGGCAAGAGGAATTGGATGCACTTCAGGCTAAAGATAAGCAGCAGATAGCTGCAGACCAAGAAGCAGCAGCATTGTCTCGACGCCTCCGGGAGGAGGAAGAGGAACTTGATAGAAAAATTAAGACAAACTGAAGAGGCTGCTCTCCTAAAAAAGCAACATCAGGAGGAGGCACGTCTGGTGACATGCAAGAGGCCAAATCTGCAAACAGGCTACCGGTTCCAGAACCAACTGTCATTTATGGTGACCCTCTCAAGTTCGATCTCTGGAAGTCAGACAGAATATTCCTGATACAGAGAAAATTTTCTTCCTTCAGAAATATGTTGGAGGCACAGCAAAGGAAGCCTTGGAAGGTTATTTCTTGCTTCAGTCAAAGGACTCTTATAGTTCGGCACGGAATCTGCTTTATGAAAGATACCGTCAGCCCTTTGTCACTGCCAAGGCCTTCCGAGACATGTATGCCTGGCCTTGTATAGACGCCCAAGATAGTGCTGCATTGAGAAAATATGTTGACTTTCTGCGTTGTTGTGAATGCGCCATGTCCCAAAACAAAAATGTGCACACTCTTAATGATATTGTGTATTTGAATGTGGAATTTTAAAATATAATTTGCTCTTATTTACCAAATCATCACCTGACTTCCTTTTCTAGCCCTTTCGATTAATCTATGATAATAATACATTATACTTTATTAATCTCACACAGGGAAATTCCTTCTTTGCATTTAACCCATCCTGAATGAACCATGAGTGGTTGGCTGCTGTCAACCAGTACCAGGGAAGCAGTTAGGGGTTCAGTGTCTTGCTCAACAACACTTCAACAAAGTAGGATCCAGGAATCTTACCAGGAATGTTGGGTTACAAGGATGATCGCTCTACCTCCTCCGCCACGTCGCCCCAGAGTTCCCTGTGCTAGGTATGCACTACTTGATATTGCCATACTCATGGTTATTAGAATTAAAGGAGAACAGCTTAATTTTACCTTCGCTATTCTAAATAATAATTATTCTAAATAAGCATAATATAATAGAATGAACATACAGAGGATAGTTTTAGATAGAAGAGGTTGAGTCACTGAGGTGACCTGTGAAGGGAGCAGCCGAAAGGAAAAGAAGAAATTCAAGACTCAAAATTTTGAATTGTCATCATGCAAGCTGTGCAGCTTTACATTCATACTCGATCACAATCAGCATGTTATAAGTCATTAATAAATTATGCCTTATTCATTATCCAAATCCCTACAGCCTTGAGATGCATTAAGATGTCATGAAGAGTAAGTTATTAATAATAACTAACAGTTATCAATGATGAAGTTCATTTGTCACGTCCATCAATACTGCCATCGACTACAGCCAGCGCTTTCAACCACCGAGGCGTGGAATAACATTCATAAGCGATGGAGAACAGAACAACCTCCTTCCTAACCGATGACCCAAACAGGTCTCCTGGAAACGGCAAAGGACCTGCAGCTAAAGGTGAACCTGGGGAAACAATTGATGTTCCCCGAAAACATCATGGAAACCAGCCCATCGTCCCGCACTCTGAGTCATCCAAGCAAGTCATCATGTTGGAGCCGACAGTGCCCTCGGAGGAGAGAATTGGGGAAGCCAGTGGGAGAAAGAGGGAAAAGTACGCAGAGCTAGTGGAGGATTGCCGCAGATGGGGGTGGCATGCACGATGCCTGCCCGTTGAGGTCAGGGGGATTAGGCTTCGCAGGGAAGTCACTCTGTAAGGCCTACAGTCTCCAGGATGTCACAAATGCAAGCAAGAGGCGAGCCATCGACTCAGTTTCTGAGGTTTCTAGGAGAGCATCATGATGGCTGTGCATACAGAGGGACAAGGAGTAGATGTTCGCTTCTTGGACACAGGCCGGGAGCTGATCGCTCCCAGGCGGGTCACCTGGGTGAGGGGATCTGATGGTGAAAGACCCGAAACCCCCCGATAACCACAAGATGTATCTGATAACATGATAGTAACCTTCATTCGGGGCACCATCAGCAAAGCGGGAAAATAATAACTAATGAGTGGAACACTTAAATCTAAAATATCATTTTTATTTAGATTATTTAGAATTCGAGCACTGACACCGACTGTCTTGTCACAATATTCACACACAAAATACCAAGAAACTACCCTTTTAAAATATATAAAAGTTCATTTAACAATCCGAAATGCAGGCGTGCGGCCTCAGAAAACTACAAAATGGCGGTCTGAATGAAGAACTACCAAAATGGCGACAGTTGCGCCCGGAGGATACCACCTGATGCTACCACGTGACCGGGGCCGGAAGGAACAGAGGAATTGTGGGATGTCAATAGAGAATGAAAGTGCAGGTGCGTTCGTGCTCGGAAAAGAAAGAAAACACGAATTTGACGGGCTGCAACGACGCTAAGTTAGCAACAATAGCAATGACAAGGGGATACAATGATTACCCAAGGCACGCCAGGAAAATGGCAATCACAATACCAACATTACACTGATCAGAGACTCATGCTTGCCCAGATGCTAATACTAACCTCTTTTAATGAGCCGATCAGTGATGCGATGTTCCGGGGACGAAAGGGACGGTTCTGATGACGATCCCGTCGGACCCGCAATTGATTTGTGGTCGCCGAAAGGGGTGAGGTGTCCTCTGGATGCGCCACCGGGAAGAGACGGCTGGCGAACTGGAGACGCGGTTGGCTCTCTGGGATCTTCGGGTGCAATCTTTAGGACCCGGTAGTCGGGTCAGGAGGTCGAGCTTGGAAGTAAAATGTCTTTGTGTCTACATACAGCCACCTCTTGCGGGCTAGAGAGTAGGTTTTAGAGCGTTGTTTCAGTTCAAAACGCGCGGTTGTGCGGAGGCCGGTGACGTCACAGTGTTTATTTGATTGTGGTCCAATGGGCGAGGGCGCTGGGACGAGCCCCCTCTCCATTGGAGGCGGCCTCCCTGGTCACTAGTCTCCAGAATATTTACCGGAGTTGGCGGGAAGTTGAGAAATGGTTTTATTGCAGCGTGGGGGTTGATCCTGAGGATAAAGGTTTGACCTCTCTTGTTCAAGATGTAGTTTTTGGGCAACAGAAAAAAGTTTGCTGTTAAAAATCTGCACTTGAGGCACAACAGTGTCCTCCACCAAATAACATTATGTGCATGTGCAGCTGAGGATGGAGAGGACAGATAAAATAGCGTGCATCGCGTGTCACAACAGACAATCTCAAGTTAGGAGCATGATTATGGAGAAACAACTCCATATATGGTAAACACAGAAAAACAAATAGGTATTGAGGGTTCATTAGAGAGAGGAGGTGAGTACTGTGAACATAACAACCACATTGTCAAAATCCAAAATACATGTAGAACTCCATATTTGTTGACCTCCCAAAGTGCATGGTGTTGGGCGACTACTGCCCCCACGATGCTGTGCATATTGTATCCTGCTTCCGAAATTGAGTGAACTGTTTTTAATCAGGATAATCTCTGAACACTAAACAAATACACGAACATAGTATCTACCTTCAGCCAAACACAAGTGTGAAAACTCATGCCTGCAAATGTTAGTCAGCTTAGAGGGAAATTGAAACGGCATTATAACACTACATTATGACACTACAACTGTAAAGGTCCTGCACACATTTTGGTACTATACTGAGTCTTGCTGATGAATGATGGACATGCACATTGACAACAATACATGGATAAAGCACTTACCATGAGAAAAGCACTAAACATCTGTCTAGGTTCCGGGAAGAGGTAAGCTTCACATGCCAAAAAGTGGTTGAAGCCTTGTAGGGTTCTGATTTGGCTGTCTTCGTCCATGGATCGTACTGTATAGACAAGTAGATCTCCCATCTGTATCAGGACTTAGTGGTCCCCCTCTTGTCACCTTCTTGTAGTGTTGAGTCTCTGACATATCTGTCAAAGCCGAACTTGTTTCTATCAGCACTTCCTGTCAGTTGATGTCCCTGACATGCTAAGCACCATTCAATTGAACCTTTCAACATGTTTTCCTTTGGGGTGCTGGGGACTGGTGAACACTAAGGATTCTAGAGTTCTTTAATGAGCTGTGACTCAAAATCCCTATCTTGGTCACTTAGTAAACACTCTGGAAATGGATTGTACTAAGTAATTGACCTTTGATCTTTACTTGGTACGGTTAGGATGTACTTAGTAAAATGATCAATGATAACTAACAGCCTCTATCAATAGGTGATGGTGGCACAAGGCGTAAAGTGTGTCAGCTGTCAGGTCTTGTTGATTCAGATCTGGAGAAGAATACAAGGGGTGCTATGCAAATTCTTTTATCTGCTCCTTCTCAAAAGATTCTTGGTCCTCTTTCAGAGAAGCCATCAGCGTCCTGGTTACACTTTCCGGTGGCTTATCTGATGTTATAATCAAAAATGGAAAGTGATGCTAACCAGCGATAGCTGACAGTCGCTGCAGGCAGCTGGACTCACTGGAGTTCTGATTGGTGTTTAAAAAACTTGCAAAGAGTTCATCTCCATCATCGACAGTGTTGTAAACTGAATCGAGGAGACTGAGATAGTCTTGAGGTGACACTTTTGGTTCTAGATGCCTCATAATGTGAGCAGCAGGAGGCAGAAGACTTTCTATTACCTTCCTGACAAGTGTGCTTGTCAGATACACTGGTATTGGTGTGAAGGAACTCTACATTGCTTCGCCAGTAGTCAGAATCAATTAGAATCAAAATACTATAATGAACCCCAAGCGGGATCTCTCTCTCTCTCGATAATAACTGAGGCAAATATTAGACACAGGTTTGTGTTGACTTTAATTAATCTTTGGGAGTACAACAAAATACTCTGAAATAGCCGCATTAGTTTCTTTCACAAGTGCAGGAGAACTATCCCTTTCACTAGCCATAGCCTATTTTATTGCACAGTGGTACTTATATTTGCTTTCTTTAGGTTTGGAGCAACCATTAATCAGCTGCAACTTTTATACACTCAGTTTAAAATGAAAAGTGTGGCTCATTGCTGGTCCATTACCTCCCTAGACTATAAATGTTTTTGTTTCATTTACCAACATGGCTGGAATAATTCATAAAAAACGTAATGTCTTTCAGCTTATTTCAACTTTTAGAATTTTAAGACTATTTAGAGTTATTTGAAAACTATTGAGTCATAAGTAGTTTTAACCCTTCTTTAGAATGGCTTAGCATTGAAAATACAGTAGGAGTACTTTTTGATGATCTGTAATAGTCACCTCAGTAAGTTCTCAGCACATCATTAACTAAACTAAATCTCCAGTATTCTTATCAATTTTCTTGGGATGGATGGATGGGAGATAAATAAATAATAACTTGGTAGCCAACCTTCACTTTTGGGAAACCAAAATCATAGTAGAAATGACATGGATAACAATGGATAACATTAAGAAATCCCTCTGCAAAGATTAAAGGGTATTTATTGTGCTTTTCAAAAAAAAAAAAAAAAAAAAACAAAACAAAACACTTTTTCATTTTTTAATTCCAATAGAGTAGTTTTATATTTATTTACAGTATGAGTGCACAGTCAATGCACTTTAACCCTGGAGTGATAGCTCAACACCCTGCAGCTGACTGTTACATGCAAAAAATGAAGAGTTTCTTTGGGATGTCACTGCACAGTCTGATATAGGTAACCCCTCTTGTAGGCACTGAGAGGGTAGAAGGTGGCCACTACAAACTTTCCATCGAAGGTGCGGCCAGACAGCAGCCTCTGGGCTTCTTTGGAGTCACTGGAGTTGGCAAACTCTACAAAAACCTGGTGGAAACAGACATGCATTATTTAGTCTAAACTATGGTATTGATGACTGATCAAAAGTAATCAACATCAACAGATAAACCAAAAGGCCAATTCACCATTTGCGAAGCCACGCGTTGGTGACTTAAGCTGTCAAAGCATAATTTATTGGACAGAGGCAATTATTGGACAGAGGCAAGCAGAAGTACTACAGAGGTCCTCCTTATAAGAGGAGATCTCTGTTGACTTCTATGTAATACACTGAGATTTTCTTCCTTTTCAGATTTATCAGTTGACTTGTAATATAAACGCTTTCTGCAGGTCCGCAAAACACATGTAGGCTTACTCCAACGGACCTCTCGAGGACCCTGCTGAGGGTATAGAAGTAGTCCATTGTTCCATGACCAGAAAAAAAAACACCCTGCTCCTGGATCCAAGGTTTCAGGGAGGGTGAGGAGTGCGATCTTCCTGTAGTTGGAGCATCCCTCTGATCCCCCTTTTTAAAGAGGAGGATCACTACCCCGGTTTGCCAATCTAGAGGCACTGCCTCCGCCTTTGACACAGCCGACATAAATCTGCAGATATATGTCGGCAAGGAGACAGCCCTACATAAGGGGTGTCAAACTCAAGGCCTGCTGCCCAAATCAGGCCCACGAATGGGTGTAATCTGGCTCACAAAGCTAAAAGATGCCAGGATTCTGGAGTGAATCAAACAATAGGTACATAAGCAGTAGTTAATATGCAATGATTTTACCTGTTCGGCCCACTTGAGAATAGATTTTTCCTCAATGTGGCCGCTAAGCTAAAATTAGTTTGATACCCCTGGTTGTTGTAGGCCCTACAACAACCAGAGCCTTAAAAAATCTCATCAAATCTCATCTACTTCTGGGGCCCTGCCACAGATGAGCTTTTTGACTACCTTAGCAACTTCAGCCCCAGAAATAGGAGAATCCACCTCAAAGTCCCTCAACTCTGTTTCCTCATTGGAAGGCATATTATCGGGATTGAGAAGGCCTTGGAAGTATTCCGTCAACTGAGCCACAATCTCAAGTCCAGGTCAGAAACCCACCATTCCAACTCATTTGGCAAAGCAGCAAGTCTCACATGTGCAAATAAGGCAATGTAACATGTAGTCCTAGATGAGACTTGAAATTTACTTGACAACAGGCTTCATTGTTTGATGGGGCACACACAGCGTGTTTCCATCTATAAACAGGAATATACACAACTACAGATGGAAACAATATACTGCAGAGAGAAGACTACATATGCATCTGTAACTTTATATGATGCTGACCGTTAATCACATTATAAAACCCTCTCATTCAAATATTATTGTATTCCTGTTAATATAGTAGGAAGTTCACCATGTCCCTTGATGGATGTACCGTTAAACAAAAATATCAATGTTTCAGTATAAATTGTTCCTGACCTGTCCTTTGCCTGGATTCTCCTTAGGAATGAGAAGAGAAACCACAGATCCGTACTTCTGGCACTCTTCCTTCATATCCTCCAGAATGTCTGGAGAAACAGGACAGATTTTCCCTGAGCAGACTTTTGGAAGCAGCATTACAACAACAGAGACATCACATAATCACAACTAGCATTACTATCAAAAACAAAGACGTTTATACATATGGGTTTCAATTATTCAAGATGTTATTACATTTTTTAAGTTTTATTTTTAAATGTCCTAGATCCTGGATCCTAGAATGATTCTCAGAATTCGGGATCCTTCATCTACTTTACAAAAGGAATGGCAAAACAATTTAACGATTGTTTATCTTGTTACACACTATTAAAATTCTGGGCACCATGGTAGTGCAACAGTTAGGACTCCTGCCTGTAGCAATATGTTTTCTGGTTTGATTTCAGTGGTTTACAGGGGCCTCTCTGTGATGCATGCATTTCCTGTGTCTGTGTTTTTTTTCTGCGTTCTTTGTTTATCACTGTCCAAAATCATATACAGGAGTAGGTTAGCTGTGTATACTTCATTGCCCTCTAATTCTGAATGGGAGAGTGAACAATTAGAATATCTTGTTGCATCTTAATGAATATTAAGAATGTCAGATTATGGTTTAATGCAATTTCATCCTACTAACATGCTGCTATAGATATCAAACCTGTCTTTCAGTTTTTTATTATTTCATTATTTTCTCAGCAATTTCACAAATCCTTTGAAAATACCATTAGTACATTGGACCAAAAGAAAAACTACTAAAACTGCAGGTGATTTATTTGGCAGATCTCCAGTGTATTATGTGGTATTAAGTGATAATAACAATAATACATTTTATTTAAGGCACCTCATTGATGGTTGAGTTAATTCCCTTTATTTTTATCAAATTTTATTGAGCCTTTACTTGACATATTTATATTTATTTTATATATTTATTGTATTCATCTGCTCTAGGTTGCTATGCTACCCCTTGTGCCCTCCAATTTCCCCTCAGGGACAAATAAAGATGATCTGATCCGTATTCTGATTATTGGACTGAAATAGCAAGGCTGCAAATGAGTGCATAAACAAACACTATTCAGCGTTTTTTACATCAAAAACTTAAAATTAAATAATAGGACAACATAACAACAAAGTAAATGAAGTGATGGGGAGAACATAAACGCGAAAAGAAAAATGTCTGGCTTTAGATTCAGGTGTGTTCTATTTATTGAATGAGGACTAATCCCCTATGTGATTTTTTATTTTACTTGAGAAAGCACACAAATTGTATAAAAAAAGCAAATAAATCAGCTCATCTCTAATATGTTAGATAGGATGATGAGAACAGCACAATATCGGTTTGGTGTTCATTGACTTTGTGACTTGGGATAAAATGTAAAAATTACACTAAAATACCATCAAGAAACCATACATGTCGATTTGTCGAAAGGTATGAAACAAAAGTCTTCTCTTTGTAAAAAGTAACTGTCAGTCCAAATTAAACAAAATGCTTGGGCATACAGTTGAGCATCTTTAAATGAGTATCTGTCATTGTTTACCACCATGCCTACAACTAACATAATGAAAATAAATTTGGGTCTGTTTCACTGTGTGCATTATATGACATATTGTACAGATTTCGAAGAAGAGCTAGTCTATGTTAAGATTGTGGATTGTGCAAAAGTAAGTATATAATTTTTTCATTATTTTTCTCCTAATTGTCTCATCCAGCATCCTTACACTAAAAATCTGTGAATAAATCTCCATCTAATAGTGTAAGAACAAATTATATTATGCAGATGATAAATCAGTTATCATCTAACATTTTTAAGCATGTGGAACAGATAATTCTTTGGGAAACCCCAGACAGTGGGCTGACCAATTAACTAGATGTTAACTAGATTCCGTAGACTAGAGTTAACGGAGGTTCTGTGTCATCCAGATCATGGTTTGACAAAGATCGACATGTTAAGTACCTTCATACTCATCTTCATTGTGAAGTTGGCTATCATCAATCAAATTCAGCAGACGCAGGACAGGGGAGGGGAGTAGGACTAGATCCTCGATGTGTGGAGCTGGTGAAATGTGCGTACACACATACACAAAGAACAGATGAATCAAAGGTGACACCTGGGATAGATCAATGGAGCTTGAGTTTGCGGAAATTACCAAAGGGAATACTGAAGAAAGGGTTGTGCAGGGCAGCTTCAGCAGTGCATCTCTGCTCAGGCTCATAAAGAAGCATGCTGCAGGCAAAGGAACACACAAAGATCATCAAATCCACTAAATGACATACAGCCCAGTTTTTCTGGACAGTGAACTGGTTACCTCTTTATCAGGTCTCGGAGGTGATAAATAGGAATAGCAGGGCAAACCAGACAGTTGCTTGCAAACATTTGATCCACAATGGCAGAGCTGTTGTCCTGCAGGAACCGATGTAAACGAAGGGCACGTGTTAGCTTACCAACTTCAAACAAATTGAGAAAGGATTATGTGTCCTGCAAGTGCAGATACTCAACCACCACTAGAAATGGTAATAATTCAAGGCCCAATAGCTGAAATAGTAGCCTTTAACATCTGACCGCTTAATGTGTGATTTGCATGTTTTTCTGCATTGCAGCCTTGTGAGTTCAACAAGCAGTAGTGCATTTTATGCTCAATTCTGTAGAAGCATCCAAAGACCAACATACTAACAACATACTCAAATATTACACAAAAAAGTTGAGTGCATTTGTAATACCAGGCATTGCAAGAAGTAAAAAAAGAATTGGTACCAACATTTTTTACGGTGGGAAAAAAAAAGAAAAAAAAACTAAAGGGTGTTAAAAAGATAAAACAACTATCCATGTTCTAGCTATACTGGGGGGGACATGTGGCCCTGGGGAACATGCTCATTTTTGATGTACTAGAATAAAGTGTAATTGCACATCCTTAATAGGTGGCAAATTTCAGGTAAACTGCTGCACTTTAAATCTTTTCTGTTACAGACTAAAAAACAATGTTAATAAAGTCATTTTTCGTTGCAAGTTGATCTATATTTCTTTCTTTTTTTAATGTTAAGATACAATGTTATGTAGAGGTTTGTTTATAAAGTTAACAACTTTATAAACAAATGATACTATTTATAGTTGCGGCGGAGAGTAGGGTGAGAAATGTTTTCTTCTTCCTGAGGGGGGCGTAACAGAAAATAATCGAGAAGCACTAATGTAGACCAAAGGACCCTCCAGAGAAAGAGCTAACCGGTTAACACATTTTCAAAATATGTTTCATGTGTCACATATCCCTTCCTTTCAGACATTGAGGAAAAAAGCTCATGATTTACTCTTTGACCTTCAGCGATTTATGGGATAAGTTCATGGGTTTTAACTTTGCCTTTTTATATTAACTTAATTGTTTGTCTTGAATTGCCACCATGTTTCTTTATCCGTTTAACCAGAGCTTGAAGAAAAATTGATGGTCATAATTAAGCTCTAAAACCTACAGGACATAAAGTCAGCATTGTCTGGATTGACTCACCCTCCATTCCTTTGAGTGTACAGTGTCTTTGAGTTTGACCCCGGAGAACATCTCCAGCAGGATGATGCCCAGGCTCCACAGGTCTATAGCAGCTGTGCACTCAGTGTGGCCTTCTTCCTCCATGCCAGAATGGGCCAAGCTATTTTGCAGTTCGGCCTCTGGTGCTCGGTACCCATCAGTTTGGATGTATTTGACATCCTGCAGAAAGAGAACACCACAAGTTAACCAAGACTTTTAGAGCAAGGCCATATTACTCAGCTTTAAGTCCTAAAGACTGACCTGGTGTCCCTGCTTGAAGCTAAGGCCAAAGTCAATGAGCTTGAAACACTCATCATCAGCACTCCACAGAATGTTGCGGGGCTTAATGTCAGCATGTACGTAGCCTTCTCTGTGGAGGAAGGCCAGAGCCTCCAAGACGTCTCGTCCACAGTGCTGAACCAGCCAAATGGAGTGACCCTGCTGTGCTCTAACACTGCCGGATTATTACATAAAGAGAATCGTTTCAGGCATTTTACAACTTAAAAGGATTACATTCTATTTATGGGGGATACCTCAATTTTTGAATAAATGAAATGAAAGGCACTTTGTTGTCAATAACATGAATAGCTTTAAAAAGAAGTACATTTTAACGGATTTTTCAAGAAACAAGCACAGACGGCATTTTGAACATTTATTTTGGAGTGGCTTAAGTTGACTTCCTTAGATTTAATTGAAGTATTGAGTCCCCTGTATTTTGAGGTTAAAAATTGAAACAGACCAACAGAAACACATTGGATGATGTACCTGCTACCCCGTTGTGCCTCACTACCCCTCACCAGCAGCTCTGACACGCTGACGTCCAACAGTTCCAGCAGGAGGCAGCGAGTGGCCTCGCCTGTGCAGCTGTAGTTAGTAAACACACCGTAGAGTGTCACTGTGGAAGGATAAAGCTGTCAGTCAGATATTTCTACATTTTTTTGAAAATCAAAATATGTTTTGTATAATATTATGGAGAATGTGAACAGGTGAATAACTTGTAAAACAAGTATTTTAACACTTGGCTCAAAATTCAACTTGAGCACTTTCAAATATCTGCCTTATGACTACAGTGACATGCAAAAGTATTTTTACTCCTTGAGCCTTTCCACATTTTTTTATGTTACAAACACAAACATGAATATTTTTAGTTGGAATGTTAGGTGAAAGACAACCACGGTTGTGAAGTACAAAGAAAATCGTACACACTTTTATTAATTTATCTTTACAAATAAATCTCCAGCAGGATGATTTATTTGTTTTTAATGTATCTTTACATTAAAAACAAAACTGAAAAGTACAGTTTGCAAAAGTATTCAGCTTCCCTGAGTCAATACTTTACAGAACCGCCTTTTGGTCAAACTACAGCCCCAAGTCTTTTGGGTTTTGTCTCTACCAGCTTTCCACATCTAGAGACAAAATTTTTTGCCTTTCTGCTTTACAAAACAGGTCAAGTACAGTCATATTAGACCGTGTTGAATAGCTGTTTTAAGATCTTGACAGATTCTTGAATTGATTTAGGGCTGGCCTTTCACTGGTCTATTCTGATATGAATATTTTGTTTAAAACCCTTACTATGTTTATTTAGGGTTGATGTCCTGCCTGAAGGTGAACCACGTCTTAAGTCTTTTGCAGACTCCAACAGGTTCTCTTCCAAGGTGGCCCTGTATTTGGCTCAATTCATTTTCCCATCAACTCTGACCATCTTCCCAGTCCCTGTTGAAGAGAAGCACTCTCAGGGCATGATGCTTCCACCACAACCACCATATTTGACAGTTGGGATGTGTTCAGAGTGATGAGGAGTGTAAAGTTTTCTGTCACACATATAGCCTTTTGCATTTTGGCCAAAAAGTTCAAATTTTGTCTCATCTTCAAAGCACCTTCTTCCACATGTTTGCTGTGCTCCCCGCATTGCTTCTCGCAACCTCAAATAGGACTTCTTACGGTTTTCTTTTCGCAACTTTCTTCTTGCCACTCCTCCATGAAGGTCAGATTTGTGAAGTGCATGACCAGTAGTTGTCCAGTGGACAGAGTCTCCCACCTTAGCAGTGGATCTCTGCAGTTTGTCCAGTGTCCTCGTGGGCCCCTTGGTTGCATCTCCGACCACTGCTCTCCTTATTCAGCCTGTAAGTTTAGGTGGAAGGCTGTGTTTCGTTACGTTTGCAGTTGTGCCTTGCTCTTCCCATTTCCGGATGATGGACCAAACAGTGCTCTGTGAGACGTTCAAAGCTTGGGAAATCTTTTTATAGGCTAACCCTGCTTAAACTCTCTCCACAACTTATCCCGGACCTGTCTAGTGTGTTTCTTGGACTTCATTATTCTTTCCAATTCCCCAATATTCTCTTAACAAACCTTCGAGGCATCACAGAAGGGCTGTGTCTGAGATTACATTACAAACAAGTGACCTCTATTTAGTCATTAGGTCAACATTTGATCATTCAGCAATCATCAGGCAACTTCTGAAGGCAACTGGTTGCACACAATGAAAAGGGGGCGGAATACTTTTGCACACTGCATTTCTTATTTTTTTATTTTAAAAACATTAAAATTATGTAAAACTCTTTGTTGGTCCTTTACATAAAATTCCAATAAAACATATTTATGTTTGTGGTAGTACCTTGACAAAATGTGGTAAAGTTCAAGAGGTAAAAGTACTGTCGCAAGCCACTGTACCTTCTTCTTTTGGCTTTTCCTTTCAGGGTCGTAACAATAAATCAACCTCATCCATCTAACCCTATTAAGTCCCTTCTCTAGCATGTATCGACATACCCAGACAGTTTATAATTACTTTCTCAGACGGATCAAATTATCCCAAGCCCTCATCAGTGATGTGATTCTGACACAGACCCTAATTTGATTTAATTGGCTGCATCTAATTCATTCATTCATTATCTTTACTACGTGTCCTGCCATCAAGGTTGTGGTTGGTCATCACTGAGCAAGAGTCAGGGTTATCCTGGGTTAGTCGATCCCAGGGCCAGATATAGACATACAACCATTCACTCCCTCATTCACACATTAATTAAGACTCTCCAATTGACCTACTGTATGTTTATGGCCTAGGGCAGCACAGTGGTGCAGTGGTTACCACTTATGCCTCACACCAAGCAGGGCCATGCTTTTATTCCAACAGGGGGCCTTTCTCTGTGGCATTTGCATGGTCTTTCTGTTTCTGCATGGGTTTCTCTGCGATTCTTCCACAGTCCAAAAACATGCTGAAGCTTAATTGGAAAGATTGAGAAATTCCTTGGATTGTGTGAATGACAGAGTTGTCTCTATATGTGGTCCTCAAATTGACTGGTGACCAAGCCAGGGTGTGCTCCAATGACGGGATAGGGTTAGGCTCCAGCATCTCCTCAACCCTAAGCACAGGTTAATTAATAGATAATGAAAGTTTTTGACTATGACAAAAAATTGGAGAACGCAGAGGAAACAACACAAAAAGGATTAAACCTGCCTATTTCTTCTTTGACCAGTTTGGAGCGGGCCCTTTCCTTTTCCAACATGACTGTGCACCAGTGCACAAAGCAAGGTCCATAAAGACATGGATGACAGAATCTGGTGTGGATGAACTTGACCAGCCTGCACAGAGTCCTGACCTAAACCTGATAGAACACTTTTGGGATGAATTAGTGTGGAGACTGAGAGCCAGGCTTTCTCATCCAATATCAGTGTTTGACCTCACAAATTCGCTTCTGGAATAATGGGTTAAAAATTCCCACACACACACTCCTGAACCTTGTGGACAGCTTTCCCAAAAAAGTTGAAGCTATTCTAGCAGCAAAGGGTGGACCACCGTCATATTGAACCCTATGGATTAGGAATGGGATGCCACTTAATTTCATATGCAAGTCAAGGTAGGTGAATACTTTTGGCCTAATAGTGCATCTATGAATAAATAAACGTGATTTATTGCTGGAGCAGATTCAAAACAAATGCCCTTGAAACAAAATGACTTCATGGTTTACAACCAGATATCTTTGCACACTATTATAAGTGTTATCAATTGTTGAATGTATGGGAGCACACTTTGACCTTCCTGTACAGTATATTGGCTACTGTATGGTTGTTTTGGGTTGGACCCAATTTTGCCTTCAGACCCTCAGTGATTGTTTAACTCTTCAAGGCATGAATTTGGCATGTTAAAAATTTTTCAACAATCCAGTTGATATTGACAAGATAAAGTTGTGCTGTTGCTAGAGATATGTTGGCTAGAAAGAGTGTTTAGAGAGTTTATTTGACATTTGGGCAGGCCAGCAATCATATTGGGCAGTGTGTGGGTAGTGTGTCAAACTGGCACTTCTGTGAAAGCACCAAAAATGACAAATGGTCGGTAAAGGTTTCACAACAACCGATATACCTGAAGTACAGATCCCACTCCAATATAAAAAATGTGGCACACTGTAAGTTATGAAATATGGCTACAAAGAACTCAGACTATTGAACAACTCCAATTCAATTCCAATTAAAAAGCGATTATTAATGGCCTCTGCATTAACTTTTTTTAACCATACAGTCGTACTGGGTTTAGGAAGTAACTGCAACGTTTTCATAACACATTTTATACAGTTCGTAACGTTTTTTTTTAAACAAGGTTGCGCATCCCTTACTTAAAATGGAATTCTTCTCTGAGGTCAAATGCGATGGTCATCACACAAAATAGTGACACATAACACTGATAATGTTTTTAATTTGTATTTCCTTATGATTTGAAAGTTAACGGTTATTAGAATTCTATCGAGATTTTAATTAGCATTGACATTTAAAGAGATGATATACAACTTCGGAATAAAGTTTTGCAAAAATTCAAAATATAAATTGCAAATTGTTTATGATCTGTATTGTGGGAGAAAAAACAACAAATGAAAGTCTAAAACCCAATTACCAAGCTTTCACAAAGTCGTCAGCCTACAGAACTCCAGATATCTTTCTCTCTCTCTCGCTCACACACACACAAGCGCGCACTCACGCACGCACACACAATTAACTAATAATACCAAAATAACATGATAGTAAATAATTACAATCATCATTGTTTTTATTTAAAAAATTGCAGCAAAAAATGGTATAACACTGTCGTACTGCTCTCTCTCCCCCTCTCTCACATAAAAATATGTACATTTGTATGTAAATAATAAATACTTTGTTGACAAAGAACATATCAGCCTTTCTTGACACTCAAGGACACCGTACAGACACGCGCTTACAAAGAATACATGTTCGTGAATGGCGATCAACCAGCACGCAGCAGCAGCAGCAGCAGCAGCAGCAAGTTGCACCAGCATTAACTCACCAGAAGCTACAGTGTCAAATATTGCAGTCAAGAATTGAAAACAAAAACACTTGCTAGCCCCAGGATACGATGGGTCCAAAGCCTGGATAATGCAGAGGGTTGCGTCAGGAAGGGCATGGGCTAAAACGTATGCCAAAACCCAATTTGCAAATCAAATGTACGAATTCCGTACCAGATCGGTCGAGGCCCAGCTTAACAACGGCCGGCACTGATGTTGATAACCAACAGGAAACCAGTGGAAATTGGGCAACTGATTGTGTGCTCAGAGCAGAGAAAGAAGAGAAAGGGCAAGAGTTTGGGACTGAGAGGAAGGACTTTGAATACTGGGATGGGACACCCATTGAAAAGCTAGAGAGCTAGTTGACATGATGCAGAGAAGGAAGGTGGATAGACTGTGTGTCCAGGAGACCAGGTGGAAAGGTAGCAAGGTTAGAAGCTTAGGAACAGGGTTTTAAGTTGTACCCTCACAGTACTGATAGGAAGAGAAATAGGCGTTTCTTGAAGGAGGAGTTTGTTCAGGAGTTGCAAAGAGTGTCAGATAGATTTTTTAAGCTAAAAATTGAAGGAATAATGTTAGATGTTGTTAGTGGCTGTGCCCCAGAGGTGGGATGTAAGTTAGAAGAGAAGAAAAAATTCTCAAGTGAGTTTGAAGAGTACTTTGAAGAGCTAATGAACGAAGAAAATGAAAGAGAATGAATGGTAGAAGAGGTGACTATTGTGGACCATGAAGTACCAGAGATTAATAAAGGTGAAGTGAGGAGGGCATTGAAGAGGATGAAAAGGGGAAACGCTGTTATTCTTAATGATATACCTATAAGGGGAAGAAAATGTATAAGAGGCAGCAGTAGACTTCCCAGTTAGACAGGATCTTAGAGAGTGAGATGATGCCTGGGGAATGGAGAAGAAGTGTGATGGTGCCTATTTTTAAGAATAGGGGAGATGTGCAGAATTGCAGTAACTATAAAGGAATAAAGTTGATGAGCCACTCAATGAAGTTATGGGAAAGGGTTATGGAAACTACACTGAGAACAGATGTCAGCATTTGTGCATTAGGGTCAACCATCCAAAACAATGGAGGCTGTAGAAAACAGGTAAGAAATACATTCAAGGAAGTTGGAATGGGTAGTGATAAATGTCAGTGGTAATGAGGTATAAAAGAGCATCAGCCAGAATGAAAGGAAAGATAAACAAGTCAGAGGTGAGTTTAGTGATGTTGTGCAGTTTAGAAATAGTGGCCCTGAGGAAAAGATGGAAAGCAGAGCTTAAGGTAGCAGAGATGACCATGTTGGAGATTTTCTTTTGGAGCGATGAGGACGGATAGGATCAGGAATTATTCCATCGGATGCTTTGAGGTTATTGTCCGAGAGGCCAGACTGAGATGGCTTGGGTATGTACGGAGGTGGTACAGTGAACATATTGGCCAAGGGATGCTGAGGTTGTAATTTAAACACCAAAGAGAATACATATATGGATGGAGTGAAAGAGAAAAAGACGTTAGCAGGTGTAAGAGAAGAGGATACAGAGAATAAGATTAGATGGAGGAGGTTGAGTCATTGCTGTGACTAATGAAGGGAAAAGCCAAAAGCAAAATAAGAACAAAATAGGGTATTCCAAAGGACACCTGCTGTCATCTCTTATGCATAGACGCAACTAATTTTAATTATCAAATTCAACTAATTAAATACAGAACTGAAGAAAAAAGACATTCATTAATTCCCAATTTAAAACAGAAAATAAAGCATGTCCAATTTAACTAAATAGCAATGCATCATAAAAATAATAATAGAAACGATTTGGTACATATTTCTGAATAATTATTGCACTTTATCAGACTAGATGCCTAACATGTATGGATTATAAATGACCGAATATCAACCCGTCAGCAACATTTTCGGTTACCTATATTCTTGTGACCCTGGATGTTCTCCAGCACCAACCTCTCCTTGTGGAAGCCGTAGTCTCCCCCCTGAGTGTCCGCCTGGAACTCCTTGACGGCCGCGGCGGCGGCTCTTCCCGAGTTGACCCGATAAACGGAGGCTGAGACTCCCTGTCCGAGGCGAGACTGGACGGTCCATAACTCTCCAAAAATCTCGAACAACACCGGTGTCACGCTGTGGTCCACGGCTTCGTTTTCCGGTCGTCGGGCATGAAGTTTAGCGTTGCACTCCAAGAAGGTGCAATGCGCCATCGGTTGACGGCGGGGGGGGGAAGAAACGGGATCAACTGACTAGTTGACAGGCGGCAGCAGCTGTGACGGCATATCGCTAATCTCCCAACTGAAACGATTTACGACAGCGGTGAACTTTCAGAACAACGTCCAACTTCGGCAGGTAGTTGACAAAGCTACGATAACTAACCCAGTTGGCCGCTATTATCGTCACTTTTACCAAAAGCTCGAAAGCTAAAGCTCGAAAAATGCTCTTAAAACGCTAATCTTCGATAGTAATGACAAGCTTTAGTTTTACTGTATCTTAATGGAACGTTTCCATGTCAACACAGTTTACGACAACAGCTCCTGTAAAGAATGTGGTCATTTTACTTCCGTTTTGGCTTCTCTCTGCAAGTTTCGTACGTAATATTTTCGAGGCTCTGCCCCCTTCTGTTTAGGAAGGATACAGCATAAAAAAATGAATCAATTTAATGATATGGAATATTTACATTACATTACATTACATTATATACATTCATAGATTTTTTTTAAAATTTTTTGTGGTTTAAGATTTTGAGATTTTCCTCTCCCTTCAGCCGCAGGGAATCTCAAAATCTTAAACCATAAAAAAAAATGGGACCCACTTACTGTAAATCGTAATAATTTATCTGTATATATATTCATAACTGAAATATTTCATTTCATAACAGCTGCATGTGCTATATTTTTTCATACTCTTGTGCACTCCTTATCTTTCACCAGGTACTTAAGACCTTAAGACACTTTATAGCCTTGACTTGTTACTAGTTTTAGTTGTATTTCTTATTCCCCCCCCTTTTTTTATACTGTTTATACATTTTCCTACTACTATTTATTATTGTTATGTTTTACTTGAAACTCTGGCACAACAATTTCCTTTGGGGTAAATAAAGTTGTTCTTATTCCTCTTATTCCACATTTAGCCAGCATGATTCAATTGCTCTTTTCCATGACTCTGTTTCACTATGTTTCATCATGTGCTTTGAATTTTTTATCTCCTTTCAGCCACTGTAGGGTTATTGCTTTTTATTTATTCATCTTTTTAATCATTTATTACCTCACTGGCGACATCTGAAGACGCTGAGTGTATGAGGAGGTGTGTGTGTGTGTGTGGGGGGGGGGTGTTATAGGATACAGTGTTATAGGTTGTGTGAATTTTTTGTGTAGGTTTGTCCTCGTCTCTTATGTTTTTGTTGGTCTCATAAAATTAGACCAAATTTGTGCAGCTCTACATTCATGCACAGTCATTATCAACTCACTATTAGTCATCAACACATTATTATTCCTTAAGCTAAATCACTGATTAAGTCCATTAAGATGTCATGAAGAGCAGGAATGTGTAAGCAGAACAATGTGTCCTCAACCGAAACAATATTATGTGCACGGGCATCTCAGGATGGAGAAGTACAGATAAGAATGCGCATTGCATGTCCAAAACTGTCATACTTGACCGCAATAGAGAGCCTTGAGTACTGGAGCATGATTGTAGAGAAATTAATGATAAATAAAGACAAACAAGTAGGTACTGAGGGTTCCTTAGATAGAGGAGGTGAGTGCTGTGAACATAACGAACTTTAAGTTGCAGCCCCCGCGCTGAGGAACCAAAAAGATGTAAGGGGTCAGATAACAACGGGCCAATCAACGGGCGCTGCAAATTGGGGAGAAGACCACAGCAACTGTCAACAACAATGAGAAGAAAACACCTACAACTGCACATTTATTTCTTTGTATTGTAAAAACACATGGTCAGACTTCATGAACTGACAGTTTTAATTTGTCTGGGGATAGAAGATCAGACCCAGAGCTCTGTATACTTTATTTTGACTGCTGAATCAAATGCTGATTTAGGCTTAAATATCTTCTCCTATTCCTTCATCAACATACATGCAGGATTCACCTACACATAGTGGCGAGGTAGAATAGGATAGCATCCAACAGTGCACTTCCTTTAACATTTTGTTTATATTTCCAGAGTTTCCATTTGTGGGACCTGGTGGGTACTGGTTTTAGTGTGGCTACTTCAGCCAAGAAGTCTTGTTTTTTCTGTGAATAATGCTAATTTGAACAAGTTATTTTGCTTGTATAAAACATTATGGTAAATAACATTTCCTATGATGTTTGAGGTTTTCACCATCCCAAGAATTGTATTTATTCTTAAATGATTGTCTTGTCTGGGATTAATTACCTTTTTTAATGGTAATTCGTTGGTCACTCATAATCAGCCATGCTGTTTTTCACCAGCAATAAATTGTTTATAACTTGATGAAGTAATGTATGGGTGAATAAATTGTTAGCCTCTTTTCTGTTACCACAGGATGGACATCTTGTGTTTATATTTTAAACACATTGACAAGAATATTGAAATACCAGAATGGACTCCTCACTAACATTTGGATTCCAAGATCTTGATTCCAAGATCAAGACGTGGAATTGGAAAAATCGAGAAGAGACCAGAACCCTTATATTGGTCACCTGACCGAAAAAAGAAAATTTGGAAATTAAAGTGAATCCAACTGTATGAAATCCCACAACCGTTGGGTGCTTCGAGAGAGAGAGCGAAGTAGCAACCTACAGAGGTACTCTGATTAGGTCACTTATGCCAATTTTGCTTTCCTCTTCAGCTCAACATTTCTTTGTCTATTAGTTTGGCACAATCAAAAATTCTGACTAAAGGCAGTGCATTTTCATGTTCATGTCCCATCAAGTTTTATCTTTAACAGTGTTCTTCTCGAGCACCTCACATACCTGCCCGAACCCGAACAATAGTCCGATCTGTCTCTTGACCTCGGCCCCCACAAAAACATCATTGCTTCTCTCATGGCTCCACCTGGTGCAGTAAAATATCAGCCCGGATATTTTATATAATCCTGTTAATAAACACGTTAGCCCAGAAATTCAGTAATAAAAACAAAAAAACTGGAATGTTTAAAAAAAAAAAAAAAAGGTTTATTTTCTTATAAAAGTAAAACAATAAGGGACAAAAACCTGAGAAAATATGACATGATTCCTTTCTCAGCAGAAAATTGTTAAATAAAGACATGAAAACTTAATAACAAAAATGTAAAGTTTATCACCAAACGTTACATCGGCATCCTCTTACAATATTTCAAATTCTATGTATGAGACAGATGGGAAGTGGCACAAACACACACACACACACACACACACACACACACACACACACACACACACACGAGAGTAGTTCAGTCCGTCCTACTGTTTCCCCATGGCAAAAGGAAACAATCCAGGGGAAAAAAAAATACTGACTTTGGAGTCTAGTTGTCCAAGCAGACCTGAGGGTGACTTTCGAAGTAAGAGGGTGTGTTTTTGGAGACTGTGGCCGGCACTGCTGGAAGATTCCCTCAGCATAGATGCCACGGTTTAAAAACTGTTGCGGCCCTCGGCCACTCGATGCTGCTGAGCCAGTTTTCCGTAGCCACCCCTTGCCGGGTCATAGTCCTGCCTGTACTCGTCACGTACCTACATAGGAAACATTTTCAATTAGACGGATAGGGCGCTCAAGTCTCAGTTGGTGTCCCGCCAATGAGAATGTTGGCAGTTTGTTTCCTGGCTGCATGTCAAAGTGTGTCCTCTGGCCAGACGCCGATACCCAGGTTGCTCTCGATGGCCTGGTCAGCGCCTTGCATGGCTGGTCTGCCACCATTGGTGTCGTGGGTGTTTGTGTCAAAGCCATGTTGTGTACTGTATTTTCGGCACTACAAGGCGCACCTAAAAGCCTTTCATTTTCTCAAAAACTGACAGTGCGCCTTATACATGGATCAATATTGAGCCTCAAGAGGTCTCGCAAATATGGGAAGCAGCCGCCAACTCCATTTTCTCCCGTAGAAGTAGCGTGCGGTGCATGGGGGGATATATGACTTCACGAAGCATGCATTTTCATTTCCATTTGTGTGTGTGTATAAAGACCCCAAAATGTCTCCTTTCAAGAAACACGCTTATAACGCAGTTTAAACTCAAGGCTATCAGTCACCCAGTAGAACATGGGAATAGAGCAGCGGCACGTGATCAACACGTCCGCCCCAAATTCCTCACCTGTCCTCCAGACTTTCCGCGTCCGTACTGCCGTCCCTCCTTAAACCCGGTGTCCCAGTCGGTTCTGATGATTCGGTCATCCAGCCGTGTACCGTTGATGAAGCGCATGGCGTGTTCGGCGTCCGCGCGTGTGTAGTATCTATAATGGCCAGGTCAAGAATCCTTGAGAGTAATTCGAGAGCCTGATGATTCGATTGGAGGCATCTCCCACAGGAAGGGACTGCCGGGGATTTTCAACCTATGATAGTTGTGTTTAAAAGGATACTCGACAAAGCAGAAGCCGCAGGCCGTCTTCTTGACTTTATCCAAGCCAATGATGATACGTTTGACGTCTCCACTTTTAGAAAAGAGTTCATGTACCTGCTCGAAATATAGGGAACAAGAGTGTCCATTTTAAATAACAAAAACCCATGAATGACTTCAACTTCTATGTTTTTTTTCTGAAATTGTTCTAATACGGGTATCTTCCAGGACCTCAATGCTGGATTTGATACACGACTCACACAAACCCTGAACCTCACAGACAATGAAGTCTCATATCCCACCTGCTCCTCTGTGGTGTAGAAGGAGAGGTTTCCCACATACAAAGTGTGGCTCTGCTTCAGCAGCTTCTCCTGTTCATAGCGATTACCCTGAAACACAAAGAGCAGAACGGCTCATCAACTGGAACTTAAGAGACAAATGACAGAATGACGAGGACGCCGTTCCAACGGGCGACAACGTGAAAAAAAACGAGGAGTCGTTTATAAAATATGAACAGCTGGAGTCTGCAACCGTCAGCTTCTCAGAGCTTTTACCAGGATGACAAGTGTGATGGAGGAACAGCGGCAGGACGCCAGTTCATTGCAAGAAGTGAATGCAAGAAGTGAAACGATGAAATTAATGTATGTAACGGTTAAATGAATGTATGTATGAATATGGTTCTGAGATGGCCACATGGTTGAGTGGTCACTTCTGACTTCCGACTACTGGTACTTAGGATCTTCAGTGACTGAAGTGCACTTTTTGTAAGTTGCTTTAGAAAGAAGCGTTTGCCAAATAACTATAATGTAATGTAAAGAAGGCCGCACACATGCAGACAGCGGTTTATGGCAAGACACAGATGACCCTGCTTTTAATCACGACAGTGACATCTAGGTACTGAGAGCCCTAACACACACACACACACACACACACACACACACACACACACACACACACACACACACACACACACACACACACGTAGATTTTGACATTGATTTCATCACGGTAACACATTTCTGCCAAATGTACAGCTTTCCGATGGAAATGAACGCAAATCCTCCGTAGGCCACCAGGAGCCGCTCCGCCGCGGTCACTGCAAGCGAGCCTGAGATGCGGACAGCAACGTCTAACGTTGGCGATCAGCTTTTAATAACCAAGCTGTTATTTTTCAACTCACTTTTCCAATTATTTCTCTCAAGACGATGATTGTGCATATCCAAGTCTCACGCTTCCACGTCCCCGGGGATTGCGGCGTCGGACGCCGGACACAGCAGCCCGCCGCTTGTTGCTAACAGCGGGCCGATTCACCGTCCTTTCATTTCACACGACTTTAGAAACTTACCTTAAAATGCTGGTCTCTGTATTGACTGATGTCGATGTATGAATCGCTGTTGAGGGCGTTCAACTTCACCGCCATGTTGAGATAGCGGATACGCGAGTCCCAGTGTTGGCGTTTGAACGCCGCAGACGCACTTCCGCTTCCGGTCCGTCCTCTAAAAAGCTCCGGCTGGAAACACTTGGCTTCCCCGTCCGCTGAGTAGCGCCCCCTGTCGCCGACAGTTAGTTGTGCTGGAACATTTTCTACAGATACTTTATTATGGGCATCATATTATCTGTTCATCTTGTTTTATTATTATTCATTGTCTTTAGCGTTTAAACACTTCTCACAAGCCTTTAATCCTGTTCACTCTTACAGTTAATTGATTGCATACAAATCAAATGTCCTTATGTTACCTCATGCCTGTTTGTATCATTGAAATTCAATTCTATTTAGCTTTTTGTTTGTACATATGTATTATCTGTTTACAATGTCTGTGTTCAATAAAAATTTGTAAAAAAAAAAAAGAAAAAAGAAAAAGAGAACTCCATGATTGAATTACTGTAAAATATTGTGTTCAATGTGTGATAGCAACCTGCACTGTTAGTTACCATAACGGGGTAGTTCACAAGCTAACTCAGGCTAACTGTTAGTGCTGAGAGAGACCCCCTGAGTTTCCGTGGTTCGCTGTCTGTTAAATAAAAGACATCTTCTAGAGAGCAAAAAAAAACTTTTATGGGGCGGAAAAATATACACACGCAGTGACGTGTGGTGAGGTTCATGGCTGGTGAGGTACGAGAACTGCATGCCTCACTTAGCGACTCTTTGCAGGCGTTTTACGATCGCTCAGCAAAAGAAACTAGCAACATGCATGGAAATGTAGTTTATCTAGCAAAAGTGTTTAACATTTTAATTGCGACACACAGAGAGGGAGCAATATGGTCTTAGTGCAGCGCACGCCAGCAATCAGCCGTCATCTACGTTGAGGCTCAACAGTCCCCGGCCTCACCGCATGTCTGCTCTTAGTAAATGTGAGAATCAAGCAATTATGAAAAAAAAAAACAATCTAAAACTGTTGAAGTTAAATGAAAATGCCTTTACATTGAAAATCACTAATATAACCATGTCATTCTTTTTTTCATTTGACTTTTTTTTTCTTTCCAAGATTGTTGATCACACACAGACCATAGATGTAGACTGTAGACCATACACTTTAATGCTTTCTTATGTCATACTAATGTTTTGTGAGTGAACGTTGGTGCAACCAACTGCGACTCCTCGACAGTTACTTGTCAGTTATGAGCATTTAATCTTTGTATGCGCGTGTCTGTACGGTGTCCTGGGTGTCAAGAAAGGCGCCTTGAAGTAAAATGGATTATTATTAATTGTGTTTATGTGTTATCGTTTACATATATGCATGTGCCTGAAATCCGTGGGATGGGAGTTTTCCTGCATCTCGATGAATGTAAACCATTCTGTGTTCAAAAAATATCAAAGCATATAAATCATCTCACAAGTGAGAGGACGTGTTAGAGGGTTCACACAAACACATGAGACAATTTTACAAGTTAAGGTCAGAGCAAAATGTCTTGGTCATGATGTTCAAAACCAGTTGTAAAAACCACATCAGATACAAAATACCCCCATGAGGTCCAAGTTTTATTATCACAATTTGAATATTGAGCCACAAAGTTTTATCCCGTGAACATTAATATCCTAAACTGTACTGTCACAAAAAGAATGCACGCCCAACTCCCTTATGATTGATAGAAAATTAAAAGTGAGATGAAACATGTTGGAAGTGTGTTATCGGGCCAGCGGCGGACCATTGACTCATCAAGCTGAACAAATACATCCAGGTGTTCTTGTACTACTCGACATCGTTTGAAGAAAATCAGAGGATATTAAACAAACAGCAGCTTGGCCTTGTGATGTCATCTATTTCCATAACGTTTGCATCTCAGGCACTGGTCCGATGATTTGCTGACATGTTCCAGCACCTTCGGGAAGCTGAAACATAAGAAAAGAAAGAATTGAAAATCTACAGTTCTTATAATTTCACTTCAGTGTCACATGTGGCTTGTCTTTCTATTCAGAGGACAGGCAGACAGATCAGAATCGGGCTTTATTGAAGGTTCTTTCCGTTTCAACGTTAGATCAACTATGACATGATTTCATTGGTTGTGCAAACCGCGTTCAGGAACTTTTGTTAAACTTTTGATCAAACATTGAAAGAAAGCATTTCAAAGGTTTCCTTTTGTATTTGACCTGACACTACGAACGAGACCACTTGCTGAGTGTATCACGGTCCGGGGAATGGTTGCTACAACCAGCGGGTTCCCCTGGAAAAGGGCCTCCTCCGACTGGGTCATCACTATCCGGATGTGATGTCATGATTCAACGGAGGGAAACACTTTTTTTTTTTTATTTATTCACTGAACACAAATAGCATAAGTAAATATAGATATCGACAAATAAACATGGCTAGGTAGAATCGAATGTCAATGAAAAAAACGGGGATAGGGAAGCAAAGGACATAAGGACATTCGTTCTGTATGTAATCAGAAGTTAACATTGGTTTGTGAGAAATGTTTAATACTAGATGAAAAAGAAAGTAAAAGAAAATAGTGAAATAAATGGATAGAAAAAAATAATTTAAAAAAAAAACCTGCAAGGGGAATATAACATGTATTCAACGCGGTGGTTCACAAGGAATCTCAGACATCAAACTGTGTAGTCTTTGGTTTTTGCATAAGTTTTAAGTTTTTTTTTTATAGAATTCAGAATCGTTTATATAGAGCATAAAATTGGGGGAACACTTTTGCATTCTGTTTTTGTGAATGAAGAACTTGGCGACGGGAGGGAAACGCGTCCACATGCCTGTTCTCTTCTTTTTTTTTTTTAACATAAATAGTACAAACAAATATACATATGTACAAATAAACATGGCAAGGTAGAACTGAATGTCAATGAAGCAACTGGGGATGAGGAAGCAAAGGACATAAGGACATTTGTTCTGTAAGTAATCAGAAGTTAACAGTGTTAACGGTTTGTGAGAAATGTAAAAGAAAGTAAAAGGAAATAATTGAATAAGTAGTTAGAAAAATAAAATTAAAAAGAAAGGGAAAAAAAAACTTGCAAGGGGAATATAGCATGCATTAACTTGGTGGTTCACAAGGGAACTCAGACATCAAACTGTATATTTTTTGATTTTTGGATTTTTCCATAAGTTTAAAGGATTTTTTATAGAACCCAGAATCGTTTATAAAGAACATAAAATTTGGGGAACATTTTTGCATTCTGTTCTTGTGAATGAAGAACTTGGCCAGTCTAACATAACATTATCACAAAGTTCATCTCTTTTGTTGCTTAGAAGTAAACCAAATGCTATGTCATCCCTTGAGAAGGAACCTGGTGACGATGGAAAATTGTCTTAAACCCATTTTTGAGTTTTAGCCCAAAAGCCCTGTACTTTATCGCATGAGAAAAATATATGGTCAGTGGTTTCAATATTGTCCACATGCCTGTTCTCGCATCCGAACGCAAGCTGGAAAGCTTTGGAAGGTTCACCCGGAGACCACCGTGACCGGGAACTTACCTCCGGAGAGCGGCTCCGCTCCTCGGCCTCGTCACAGGTCGGACCTCCGCTCGATGCTCAGGAGCTCCACCTCGAAGATCAGCGTGGCTCCTCCGGGGATCTTCGGCGGCGCTCCCCGCTCGCCGTAGCCGAGCTCCGCGGGGATGACCAGCTTCCTCTTCTCGCCCTCGCACATCCCGAGCAGGCCCTGGTCCCAACCCTTGATCACCTGCCCGGTTCCGAGGGTGAAGGTGAAGGGTCTGTCCCGCGGGATGCTGCTGTCGAACTCCGTCCCGTCCTCCAGCCGCCCGGTGTAGTGCATGTTCAGCACGTCGCCCTTCCGGGACTTGACGGGGCAGTGGTCCACCCGCTTCTTGATGCCGATCTGCAGCTTCTTCTTCTCGGCCCCGAGCACCAGCTCCGGGCTGAGCGACGCGACCGTCACCGCCAGTAACAACAGGACCCGCATGGCGACAGCTCGTCGGGCCCGGGGAGGAAGAAGAGAGGAGCAGACGTGTTGGAACAAACCGGATATACGTCACCCTTCCCGGCACAACTTCCGTGCGTGAAGTTCGCCTTTTTAATTTTTTTTACATTGTTCTTATTATTAATTTTATTATTTTAAGTTATTAATTTTTACTCTTACTGTTAATTAATTGCATACAAAATGAATGTCCTTCTGTTTCCCCCTACCTGTTTGCATCATTGAGATTCGATCTATTCAGCCATGTTTCTTTGTTTAAATGTTTTGTCCGTTTATTGTGCAATAAAATTGTTTAAAAAAAAGTTAGTCTCGCGTTCGACAGGAACTTCCGTCTGATGACCCAGTTTCATGTTTAACTCATTCAGATGACTCAAATTCCTCCTAATATATGACTAAAATCCCCCCAAAAAATGAGTACAAAAAAAGAAACATGACAAAGAGTTAGGATTTATATTGACGACTCCTGTGGTTTCTGTGGCATACATGGAGAATCTATTTGACATTCATTTTACTATTACTTGTACTCACAACTATTTTGGTTAAATGCATTGAGAGGAGAAGTGGATTACACCTGCAGGACGGATAAAGGACATGTTTCTCTCCGATGAAGGAAAGGGACTTTGTTTCTTTTATACAACTGGTGTTGCTCTTGGGAAAATTTCATATGCACAAAAGGAAACGTATGAACAACAAACCAAACTTCACAGTGTTTCTACATAAAATGGATCACTACAGCACCACTATTAATGGCCTTCAGTATTTTATTTTGGAAAAAATGGTTTGATATTCGTGTCTATTAACATAGAAAGTATTTTATTCATACTCTTGATATGGTTTGTCTTTTTGTAAATATGTATTTTTTTGTGTTTCCCCTGGCTAAACAGATTTGTTGTGTCTAGACAAAAAGAGTGACTTCCGGCCCGGCTCGACCCTTTACACACGCGTTTAAAGAGAGTTAGGGGTTAAAATTATTCCGTGGTTGACTTGGAATTACCACCTTGAATGTAGAATCCGCATGATGCAAAGACTAGTGTCTCCCGAGTGCGTCCAAATTGTGTCCAGTAGGATAAATACTGCGGGTTTATTCGTGTCCCGGTGTAAAAGCCGCCCTCTCTGTTAGGACCATTTCCGGGTAAACAAAGCCCGACCCGGAAACTGACTTCCCTGTCACCGATACGCACTTCCGGGGTCGGAGCCGTCGGGTTACGGAAGGTCGGCCGGATCTTGAGCGGCGAAGCTTCCCTTGTAGCCCTATTATTGAATGTCGAAGAACCGACAAAACTTAGAAAACAGCGCGCCTTGACACTCCAGCCCGTGTCCCGCAAGGTGTGACCGTGTCCCCGGAGCTTCGGTTCACCGCTAACAGGCGTTAGCCCGTGAAGCTAACAGGCGCCGACGGGCGGCGGTGACCCCGCGGAGGCCGGCCACGATGCTCTCCCGCATGCTGTTCTCGCTCCTTAACAACCTCCGTGTCGTCGAGAAGCTCGCCGAGTCCCGTCCTATCCGGAGGGCGGCCCAGATCACAGCCTACGCCATCACCAAGGCCCAGATAGCCGGCAGGGACGCCTCGGAGCGGGTCATGCGATCACAGACGCTCCGCCAGGTCCGACATGAGGCTGAGAAGGTCCCCGGGGACCTGCAGGACCTCGGCAGGAGGTTCCGGAGTGTGCGGGAGTCATTTGTGAAAGACGTGAAGGAAGGATGGAAGGACGGGTCCAGGCAGTTGAAGAAGTAAGACCACGCTGTCCGCAGAATGGAAGAAAGACTTATCTGCATCCAGCTTCATCTTTAGGCCTAGCTTTGATGGAGACGGGACGGATCTGCACCTCCTCGTCTGCCTGCGAGGAAATCCATCGCATGTCACAGAAGCCGTGTGTGTGTGTGTGTTTTGGATGAGGCGATGCTGCATTTGAAGGGGGGTAGTCCAGACAGTCGTTCTGATGATGGACCGCTCTTCTCACCTTGACAGTGAGTGTGGGAAAACAATAGTTACACCTTGACCTGTGAAAGCTCTGTTGACCATTGTTTTTCCCTATACAATTAGTCTGAATGGATGGACTTTAAGTAGGTTTTTAAATCCAGGTGTCCTTTTGTGAAAACACTGCAATGAAGATCCACACATGTTCTTCGTACACTGGATTACTATGCTGACTTGTGTTTTTCACTTCCAAACTTGATGGGGCCTTTAGCAGTTCGGGGCTGGTGAGGAAAAACTGGTCCTGGCTGTCAGACAATTCTGTATTTTCACACTAATGTTGGAAATGCTCTGTAAAAATGTCAATCAAAGAATAAGAAGTAATAATATACTTTAAATAAAGGGTTTAAATGTAAAATGTGTCTGATCTAAATTGAGTTCTGCAGCATCAGGAAACCTAAAAGCTTTTCTTGTAAGTTATTTTTGCCACCCCCTCCATGACATATAGTCGCTCTCCTCGACGCACAGTGTGAGGTCAGGAACCAGGCCTCTCGAGAGGGGCTGGACTCTTATTCTGGAGTTGCCCCCGGTGAGAGGTGCCGGGGCAGGTGTGGGCATATCGATTGTCCCCCAGTTCCATCTTACAGGCTGTTGATTCTGTACGATCGGTGTCGGAGCTTGGGCCGCATTGCTGGTTGCAAGTTGGACTCTTTTCCAGTGAGAGTTGGACTCCGCCAGGGCTTGTCACCCATTCTGTCCATAATTTTTATGGGCAGAATTTCTAGATGCAGCCAGGGCGTCGAGGGGATCCGGTTTGGTGGCTGCAGGATTGAGTCCCTTCCCTGCTTTTTGCAGATGACGTGAGAACGAGAACACGGATACAAGCGGCCAAAATGAGTTTTCTCCGCAGGGTGGCCGGACTCTCCCTTCGAGATAGGGTGAGAAGTTGAGCTGCTACTCCTCCACATAGAGAGGAGCCAGATGAGGCGGCTCGGCCATCAGATGCCACCCGGACAGGGAGGTATTCCGGTCATGTCTGGGAGGAGACCACGGGGAAGACCCAGGACACGCTGGGGAGACTGTCTCCTGGCTGGCCTAGGAACGCCTTCGGGTCCCCCCAGAGGAGTTGGACCATGTGACCAGGCAGACGGAGGTCTGGGCCTCACTGCTTCGGTTGCTGCCACGTAACCCGACTCCTGATAAGTGGGGGGAAGATGGATGGATGGATGGATGTTTTTTCCGGATGACAGTATGGCCGATGTATTTGAATCGCCTAGGATTCTGAAAACAAGTGTGTTTTTCTGCTCCCCATGTGTGTAGAAGAAGTGCTAACCATGGATATTACTTTCTGGCACTGTTTTACAACAGCTAAACCAAATACAGGTCTATTCGTCCTCAAACTTGAATATAAATACGATTTAAAAAAACAAAAAAAAACCACAATCAGACCTGCTCTTGAGATCTGCAATAAATCACATACATAAATCAATATCAAGTCTGCTAATTCATTTCCTGAAGGGACAAAGAAGAATTCCAAGGAACACACAAAGCAGGGACAAGGTGTGGTTTGCAGTGTGAACCGATTCCTCAAGGGTTGGAAGTGTGGTTCATGGTTTGGTTTATTCCCTCCCCCATCCATATTTATCAACCCATTTAGTTCCCCTGCATGCTTGAATCTGATAAACCCCAAGACAGTCAGAGTTAAAGCCTGCTGTTGAAAACAATCGCAGAACTATTAACACTTACAGCCAGGTAGGTGGGGTGCGGAGAGTGAGAGAATGCAATTTGCACCTTTTCAATTTATTTCATTTCAGCAAGCACAGAAAACAGCTCAAAACAGCAGTTTTATGTAGCAATACTTATGCAGACTCACTGGCCTGGCAACTAAATATTAGTTACATCTCACATCATTTCACAGTGAAATAGAAACGATTTGGACGATGAGTGTATTTTCCTGACAGCATGATTCAGTACATATACACTGATATGGTAGCTGATGTCCATATAAAAATAGATCTCTGAACATGGCGAAATATACACATCCGATCAGCATTTTCAAATAAGGGGAGTAAGCGGCACAAAATAGTGAATCAACACGCAGGGGTTCCACTTTTCTGTGTAGCATGATTAGCAACAAACCGTGATAAAGATAAAACCGTGGACACTGTCATTTATGCTTGTGAAAATACCAAACATTCTTAGGGTTAAGCTTCATAATTTCTGTCCCTTGTGAATTGCTAAATTATTTTAGATTAGATACTGTAGATTAGTAACACACTAGAATAAAAAGAGGGGAGAAAAAGCTATATATTTCGTAGTAAACAATCTTCCATTAATTTTTCTTCCTGACTTTAAAACAATCGGGGAGAACTCATCAAGCAGACAAAGACACATTATCTCCTCCCCTGCACAGGCAGGCAGAAACACAAACTGGACTGGCAATTTGGGCCAAAGAGACAATAAGGCTGACATTTTGCAGCACAGACATTTAGATTACCCTTCCGTGTGTAAAATACAATGCACCTTCAATTAAGGACAAACATTTCCACTTAAATCAATGTATTCCCTGCAACAGTCGACCAGGTATTCACTGGAGCGAGGTTTCTTTCTGAGAAGGCATTTTCTTTGTGTTTCCTTCAGAGTGATAAATATACTAAGTTACATTTCGCAACAAAGTACCAAGTGTGTTATCTGCTTTTGATAGCAAGGGCGACCACCCGAACCAACCAGAGTAACCGTGCTGTGGAACACCTTGCAGAGCCTGGAGCGTCACGGTACTTTTAAAGCTCATTATTTATGGTTTCCTTTTGGGAGCGGGGCCTTTGGTATCATGTAAAACCCCGTGCACGACCACTAGGGACGTTACACTTGTAATAAACTAAACTCATACAACAAATACTTGAAAAGTATGTGCTACAAAATAAGTGAAACTTTTTGGGAGGGCATGCGACCTTTCTAAATGACACCATTATGAGCCTGAAATCAACATTACATTTGTCATTTAACCAATCCTTGTGAACTAGTTCATTTGCAGCTTTCCGTCGCAAACAGGGAGTTGGTAACTTATCAACCGAGCGTCGAAAAGATTAATTGCCTCCTGTGCAAAACCATGGGAAAGACCGCTGGCTCGAGGAATGTCATGGCCACTTGAACCTACATTTCTTCTTTTCTAATAACAACAAGTTACTGCAACAACCGCAGCAAGGAAACCCAAAAGGACGCTCCAACACGCATCTCAAAACATGTGTAAAAATGTCCAATGCTAAAATATGATGCAAACCTAAGATTAGAACACCTTCGTCGACTGAGAGAATGGCTACAGGAGAAAGGGGCCGGTGACTGGATTTAAGAGCCGTTATGTCACCGTATGGTCCCCGAAAAGAAAAAGAAGTGAAAATGTGGGGTTTAGGGAGGCGAAGATTAGAACATGAGACAAGCGCGGCAGGGACGAGAAGGCGGGGCGTCTCGGTTACATCGGTTACAGGGTCGCCACGGAGCAGAGCAGCGCCGCCAGCAGCAGCCACAGGGAGGCAGTCACTGAAAGACAGGGTGGGATCGAGAAGAAGAATCAACAACGCTGAATTCGGAGTTCATCCCCTGAACTTCCTGTCTATAGATCAGTTCCCACTTCTGCCTTGTCATCATTACAGCGTGTTTTATCAGACTGAGATTCCAGGGGTGATTTCCTCTTCTTATCTTTGGATTGAGGATTCGTTGTGTGTCTGTCTTTCATGAAGCAATGGACGCTCAAACAATGTCAACCCGTCACCTTTTTCAGCAGGCATGTACAAAGTCCAAATGCGGCCCTGGTGTTCAAATTTACACAGGCTCGCAGCCTCTGACATAAAATCAATAAAATGATCACGGTATAAAACAGTGTACGAAAAGCTATTTTATATTTCCACAAAAGATGGCAGCAAACCTGTGGCCCATTGTGTGATCCTTTATGGATACACATGTATATATTATCCTTTATAAATATGAACCTGTTTAATTTTTCTGTTTTTTTTTTCCAGACACTTTTTCCTCATTTTATATGGTATTCAAATGTAATAATTTATCCTTTATTAGGATAATTTATCCTTTTTATTATATTCAAGTGCTAACTAGGCCAGACCCTGCTTTGCTTCCGAGATCAGACGAGGGTGGTGTGGACGTAAACAACATATTAAAAAAATATGAAAGACAGAAAGACGGGGTGATTTTGATAAAAATAAAATTAAAAAAAAACAAAACTTAAATGTGTGCTCTCTGATAGGACATGAAAAGTATGCCATTTGCAATAAAAAAAAATATGAAAAAGTTAATTTGCATTTAATGTTAAGGGTTCAAAGAATGTAAGGCTGAATGGGCGATCCTCACATATTTTCACTTCACTAAATATTGCCCTCTTTGTAAAACAGGGACGCCTAAACTTTTTTCAGAGCGACTACGAATAAGGCAACAAAACGTTTCCATCCGGTTTTAACACCGTGTGAACTGAGCTGAGGAGGCATCTGAATTTTGGACAAGTTTGATTTCTTCCTAGGAGGTTCTTTATGTTGTGTCTGCATGAAAACACCCGTCATTTGCTGTAAACTTGGAGAGTTGCTCAAAATGTTTGGCTCCCCGACTCAATACCAGAACAAAACTATAACAACCATTAGCTAGAATGAAAGTGACGAAAGAATTTTACAGAAGGCCTGAAATGCTTTGCTTTGACTTACCTGTGCGTGATGAGTTACACTGCATGTTGTCCACTGAGTCCATGTAGGCCTGGCCCAGCCAGTCCTGGTAGGTCTTTTTATCACCGACAGCCACAAGTTGAACGGTGGAGTCTTTGAAGAGAAGATCTGTGCTCTTGTAGACCGCCGAGTCGAACATCTTGAACTCTTCGTTCGTGCCACTGCCAAAGTATTTCTGCAGAGAAACGTGGGGAAGACAAAGGCTTGAAGGAAGAAACACAGCCATGATTCAAGCAACAAATGTGTGTGGGTGTTTAACCAAGAGAGGATAGAAAGACAGGACTTCAGATTTAGACTTCAGACCAAAGAATATTGTGGGAGAGGGCCAAATGTTGGTTTCCTCCTGTAGTCCTGTAGTCATTGGGACATGAAATAGTCCCAATGACCGATCTTAACTGATGTGATCTCGAGACGTGTGAGCGCACAGAGCCAGAGGAGGTGGTATTCATTTGTTGCGCTTTCTGTCGTGTGTAATTTTGTGTTTTTGCAGGAAAGACAAGTGTAGCACGGGTTGGTCAGCTGCCGGTCTGGATGAGTACCTGGGCTTGGTTCAGGAGTCCATAAACCATATGGATGTTGGTGTCTGGACGCACCATCACAGCATGGGATGGCACCCTGGCCAGATGACAGGATTTGTATTGCCTGACCTCGGCCTTGGTGTCTTGGGAACAGAGCAGCTGGAAATCTTTGGAGAGCAGATCCTTTGCCCAGGATTCAGAGCTGTTACCTGAACGACCACAAAAAGAGGCGTGTCACCGAAAATATTTGTCAGAGATGAATCCGCGCAGCGCTCATTCTCTTTACCGTCAGTATTTTGAAAGACAGTAGTATGCTTGACAAAGGCCACGTCTCCCTTGCCAGTGGCCAGACACCTGAGGAGACATAGGCAACACGGGTGGATCTGCGGTTAGTAACCGCGATCGAGTCACATTTGCAAGCCTTTCGTAGGTGTTAGCCTGACGTACCTGAAAGCGCCGTTATATCCGTCAAACAGATCTTTCCCCTTCTCACATACGTTCTCCTTGGAGCTGTCTCCCATGCACAAGCTACACAGGCTGCTGGGGAACCCGGGCTGATTAGCACCTGGTACGCAGCTCTGCTTGAAGAACCCTCCCACCGCTAGTAACCGGGAGAAACGGGAAAGAGGTTATCCTGTTCACAAGGCGAACGCGGGAAAACACAAGTTCAGGTAACCGAGTCCAGTCTGAAGGCCGGGTGAAGTTAGCGGGGCAATCTCTGGTTTAGGATTCTCTACAATCTCAAAGATGGACGGTCACTTAGGAAAACATCAGCCTCCTGGCTCCATGCTCAACTTTCAATCTTTTCAACCTAAATGATCAATTAGAGATTCCTGTCTTCTTCTAACTTGTTTTTTCTGCCCCTTTTCCAGTGCTCTGTCCTTCCCAACCTCCCAGCTTTCTACCTTGTTGCGGTATTTTTAATTTGAAAAGGCCCAACTTAAAAAGTCTGACATTATCTAACCAGAAAAGTGTAATTTTGATCAAACTTTTCTGTTCGAGGCTGCCCACCTCTTGAAAACAAATGTTAAAAGACATCCCAGCTATCTCTGTTTCCGCATATAAACACAATTGAAAAAAGGTGGTTCCTATATTTTTCAGGTTCTCAAACACATTGTTCTCACAGCCCTTCATGTTGATGCCTTTTTTTTTTTGTTTGGGGTGCCAAACCGACGGATTTCTGCTAAAAGTGTAAATTCAACCGACCTTGGGGTATCTGACATTGTTTCGGGGCGATCAGGCCTTTCTCTATCAGCAACGAAGTGGGGACATTCCAGCCAGCTGTGCGACCGTATCCCGTGTGACAGGAGAGACGCCCTCTCAGGTCCTGGAGTTTTCGAATATCGGTGCTACTTCTTTTCACCACAGCTACTGCATAATAGATGGATCCATCAGGATCCGCTGCCGAAAGAACAAGGAAGAGAACCATCTGAAACATTAGCGGGACGCTCCTTCCTAAAACCACCTCTTTCCTGCTATGATTCTCATGCTGAATGAAATTAAGTGTAGCGTTTTTTTTCCTACCTGTATAGCTCTCGCCAGTTGCGGGAACAAGGCCGTACTCTTTGCCTGCGGTATAGATGTAACCGCCATCCAAAGTCATGGCATCCGCCTTCTTGTTCTGTCCCAACACAAAAGGAAGAATTAGGATTCGGGTTTCTGGGTTTGCACCTGTTCTAGAGCGAACACACTGCTGAAACTTCCGGACTGTCTCACTGTTCTGGCCTGTCTACGTTATGTATCTGACATCTACGGTTGATTGGAAGTTGTCAGGCGACTGCCAGCTGCTAAAAGTAAACAGCGGGCCTCCACACCGAGATGGAAGTCTTGCTCGAGACAAAGTGTGGGTCGCTGACTTTGCCGCTCCAATCAATAGCAATGGGATTGTATTCATTTGAATTGGATTCTTGTCGCTAGTGCTTTTCTCAAGCATCACCTTGATTTTCTCCATGCAGTCGGTCACAGAGTCTCCGAAGACACATCTGATCGCTGGCGTCAGACCTTTCTTTGCAAAGGCGCTGCCCATGTCGGCGCACTTCTTCTGCTCGGCATCGGACAACACACACCAAAACAGAGCTTCATCTGGCATGGGCAAGAAGGAAGGTAAGGGCTGGCGAATAGATGGATGGATGGATGGATGGATGGATGGAAGGGGGGGGTGAGTGAATGAATCTGCATGCATTTTCCTCACCTGCCTTACAATCCATCGTCTTCATAGCGTTGTAATAAAGGGATCCCATCCACTTCTTGGGGTCCTCAAATGCAGCATTGTCCAATTGGGTTGAAAAGTTGGAGAAAATCACAGTTCCTCCTCCATAAGACTCGGAGGAAAATATCTGGAAATTTGACTTTGCCTGCAGACAAAATGTTCCGCTTGTTTGACCTCACGCCTGAAAACATAGCGCTGATGCCGTCGCGTTTATACGGGTGGTATGTTGTCATAGCGAAGCACAGGAATAAACTCCCGTTGACTCACAGGAGGTGATGTGATGTTTTACGATGTGAACTAAGAGGACGTACCGCACCCTCTGTCAGCATGTTATAAACCACCGTCGGACTGATGTCACTGCGGACCACCACGCCCCGGAATGGGACTCGAACCAGATGGCAGTCCCTCCACCTGTTGACGGGGGCTGTGGAGCCGTCTCGACACAGTAGCTTGTAGTCCGCTGATTTTAATCCGCTGGCCCAAGATGGACCTTTTCCTGGTGAATCAGAGAGTCTCCAGTCAACGCTCATCGGAATGAGATGCTTTTCGGTTGACAAATATGTATCTTTCTGTGCGGCTGATGCATTTTATCTGGCCGGTCTTTACCATCAGTGATTTCTTCAACTGTTGTGTGTTTGATGAAGGCCACGTCTCCTGCGTCCTCAGCCAGACACCTTGTTTTGAAGAGTACAGAAATACGCCGTGATCAGTGTGACCTCGGAAACCGTCGCCCCCCAAAATAGCACTCTTTTTGAAAGGAGGAGCGAATGGGTCATTTGAAAATATGATAGAAAAGAACCTTAAAAACAGAGTTGCGTTTTCAATGAACATTGTCGAATAAAAATGCAAACGCGTCTTACCTGAAAGCTCCGCTGTAGCTGAAATATCTTTCTTTGTCACTTTTGTCACATTTGTTTTTTCCCTTATCATCGCCAATGCACAGCTGACAGAGAGACGCAGGATCGCCCAGCTCGTTTGCCCCAGGGATGCAGCTCCTGTTAAAGAACTGTGCCACAGCTGACACACACACACACACACACACACACACACACACTTAACGTACACTCCAAAAACAAGGTGTCGTCTTCAAATGTATCACGTTTCCTAAGAAGATGTTTTTTTTTTCTTTTCTAGATTTCCTGCTGGACTGAAGAAAGGGATCCTATGTAAAATTCGAAGGTGGAAAATTTACTTATAAGTAAATAAGAGGAGATCTGACGGAGCGAATTAGAAATAAAGACATAAATAATTGCAGGACACGTAATCTATGTGAATGGGAATTATATTCAATGATGATTGATGATGACAATCCCGTAAACTGACAGATTAAATGATAAAACTATGAAACTTCCAAAGTGTTGACACTTCGCAACACACTGTCTTTGTGACATGAATTTTAAAAGCGTCAGTCAGTTTGTTTTTTTTTCTCCCGGTCACAGTCGACAGACTTGAAACCCTATGACAAACTTCACCTTCACCCAGATCATGGCGGGTAGATACGGCTCAAGACGGCAGCCATAATCTGGATTATTTCCCCCTGCCAGGATGTCAAAAAAATCCAATTTCCATGCTCTTTGCCTTTCTAACCGCCACCTTGACTCATTTTCAATGTTTTATTTTCCGCTCATATGTTTCCTACCGGTTGAGAAGTTGCAGCTCATCACTGACATGTAGCCCTGGTCAGTGAAATATCCCAAGGGCATATTCCAGCCCGCTGTCCGGCCTTTCCCGGTGTGGCAGCTCCTTTTTCCCGCCAGGTTGAAAATGTTGATGCCATAATTTGCCTTTTTGACCACAGCAACTGCATAATAGGAGGCACCAGTACCTGTGGCAACAGCAGCAACAAATACATTAGGGTACCGACGAATAGCGTCAATGTCCTCTTGCCTGAACATCGGGGATCGACGTGCTGTAAGTGGAATGTAAGCGGAATGGTGAAGCTGGGGAAGATATGAACATCGCTGTTTCATGATGAAGTAAAGAAAAGGCCTTCGCATTCAGAACGGTTTTACCCGCATCAGATCGAGGCCACATCAAGTAAATCGCAATAGCCTCCGCTTTGGGACATACTGGAACATTGTACATGCACGGCTGAGACCGGTGATACATTATAGAAATGCGAAAGTTGCAAAATACCAATATTCAGAGGGAAAACGAGCCCCTTGAAAATGTAAATGAACAGAATCTGAACCATTTGCAAATGGAGATAAAGAGAGGCACAACGGTCACCCGAAAACCCCGCAGCTCATGCATGTCGTCTTACGGTCCGCCTTGGATTCGCCGGCAGCCATCTTGAAGGAGGCCGTCTTCCCCAGTCTGTAGATGTCAGGGGCGGACATGGACAGGGCGTCTACTTCTTTCTTCTGCGGAGTCAATAGAAGAGGGTACTGCTTTACGGATGCAGGTGCAGAACGGAAGTGGAGTTACATCTTAGACACGGAGCCGGAGAATCATCCGGTCTGTCTTCGGTTTGGGTAGAAAACTGACTCTTAAGGGTGAAAAAGAATCAGAATGAACCTGAGTTGAAAAATTCACTCATTGGTCTTTTGAGACACTCCTGGTGTCAGACTGAAATGTGCAAACGTTCACCTTTTCATTCACACGCCTGAACGACGCACCGTGGGAGGAACCCACGCAAACACGGGGAGAACACAAAGGCCTCCTGTGGGAATCCAATCCCTTTCTGCAGTGAGGGAGCGGGGCTAACCCTGTACCACCCCGTTTAAATATTACCACGTTTACCGGATGGAAACCTAGATATCCCGATCCTAAGTTGGTCATAAAAAACACCTCTCATTGGACTTTGTCCTCCAGAGAGATTCCCGTTCTTTATCGAAGCTCCTCACGAGGCTGATCTGACACGGGCCGGAAAACACGTTTGGGTTCTAAGACACATTCTCATCAGATTCTTCTCATCAATATCTGACCTCCAGTTTGTCGACGCAGGTGTCCACGGACGCCGCCAGGACGCAGCCGAGGGCCGGACGGACCGCGGCTTTGTTGAAAGCGGCTGACATGGCGTTGCACTTCTGCTGCTCCGCATCTGAGATTGTACACCATCTGACTGTGCTTTGGCCACAAACTGCAGGAGAGGAGAAGAAGAAAGTTGGTGATCTGCTTGAAATTCCCAACAAATCATCCTCTATGCTTATTTCTGTTTTCGTGTTCAATCGCTGAGGACGTGAGAAACGCAGCAAGGGCACAAATGCAGTTTGACACCGCCTTGCTGTTTCAGTCTGGCAGTGAGAAGCTCATTCTGAGAGACATGTGGGATCAGCAATCACCTCCAAGACAAACCTCAAACCCCGACTCAAGAGAGATGATGTCATTAATGCATTGGGATGTTTTTAATTAGATTTATTTCAGGCAGACAGAGACGGCGCGGTGTTTTTCTGTGCATCGATCCCGGCCTGGAGGGAATGTGGGCACTTTGAGTCCAAAGATTTTGCTTTATGTTCTTTGTTTTGTGTTGCTGAAGAAAAATGTTTGGATCACAATTATCTTTTTTATTAAAATGTGATTAAAAAAAACATATGTATTGATTAAATAATCCTAAATGTGAGGATAGTTATTGTCATAAAAGCGCAGCGGGCTAGATAGGTACATTAATAAACAAGTCTCCGCCGCTCATCTGCCCTCCATTGTCATTCTTTTATTTTTCCCTTGAACCTGTTCAGTCATTTACAAATTTGAATTTCTCCTTTTCACATGTACATTTCATTTTCCAAGTGGAGGCAGAAGCTTCCACTTATATAACCCCAGCCCTTTACGAGGCTCAGTATAAGAAATATACTATTTACATATTTGCAACCTTTAGTTCTTACACTATACACAACAATTGCAAACTGAACATGACAAAGAAAATTACACAGACAAAAAAACACAACGATATTTATGTCTTGACATTTTCCTTGCAGTACTGGCTCCAAAAGCTGCTCTTCATTCTTCTGTTTATTTACAACGTGTGTTTAAACAGATTTATGTTTTTATTTCATCTGTAAGACATCATTTAACCCCTGAAACTTTTCAAAGATGTTCTCATGCATGCCATTTTTAAATTGGAGTTCAATTGGAGTATATTAAATGTGGTAGTTTTTCCTCTTTTTTTTCTTTTTCTTATCATGAAGGTAGTCCTTTGCTGGTCCACAGAAGCCCGTTCAGCTGCTCCCCTACTTGTTTTGTGAAAATGATTCTTCCTCATTATGTACTGAGAATTTGAAGCATTAGAAACAAAATCTTAGCTCTATATCTTACATTTTAAATGTTTTTTTTCTTTCCGTTTGTCCTAGCAGTCGTCTGCCTGTGCGTTCTCCTGAAGGCTAACATCAGAGAAGGTCCACGTTGCCTCTTACCGGCAGGTAGTACGAGCAGCAGGGCTGCTGCAGTCCTCCACATGGTCATGGCCTCCTCTGTCCTCTGCCGCCTCCAGAAACTTTCTCCCCTCTTCTCTACTTTATACGATGACTCCTGAGTCAAAGTCCAATTTTTATCTCCAGGACTCAGATCAAAGTCTCGGTGTCAAGTTTTTGCTTTTTCTGCTTTACGCCTCGACTCTTCCGTCATTCAGGGATCACCAGACCCTGCAGGAGGATTCGTGGCTCCCGGTCTGACACGTCTCTGCTGCTGGCTGGCCTTGGGCCCGGGCCCCGAACAGAGAGGGCTTTTACAGGCGACACACACACACACACACACGCGCGCACACACACACACACACACCTCTGCCTGCACGGTGCTTTTCCACTGATGGGCGATGGGAAGGCAGGGACCACTGGAATCCTCCCGCTGACTCACTGCTGGGACAAACATACAACTGGAGAGCTGAAAGAGCACAAACACAGCCATGTTGACCGTGTGTCAGGAGTAGTTTTGTTTGAACCCCGGTGTAATCCATCTTTCACACATCAAACCATCCTCGGTTTTCTGTTTCCTATCTGTGACACCAGGTCAAGGAGTTGCGTGTCAACGGAACATGTAGGTTATTGTCTATTTTCTCTTCGGGATTTTGCATTTAAACACCATGGCCTTTTGTACTTTATTCTTTTGGTTTATTTTCCATATGCCATGCATGCGGTCAGTCCTGGACCGGATGGATGTACAGGTAGTTTCCCTACTCCTGCGTTTAACCCTCATATTATGTTAAGGGTCAATTTGACCCATTTCATCCATTGACCCAATGGGTCAAATTGACCCTTAACATAATACGAGGGTTAAGTGATAGTCTCGGCTGGATGTTTGAAAGTTAATTCCAAACAAGCTTACTTCCTTTGTCTTTTGATCCTAAACGGTGTTGTCCCTTAAAAGGCTCAGTTCTGAAGGCCGTCTCTCTCCTAGTAGATAGTGTGGGCGATGTCTGGCCGCGCCATTAGCACTAGCCCAACCTTTGTTGAGCTTGCACTCTCGTACAGAGAGGGAGCACTGAAAAGGTGCTGGACATAAAACTGGTTTGATACAAATACATTTACGTCATTGGCATCAGCGGGCAGACGAAAGGAATGTTCGTGTCCTCTTGGCCCTGGCAAAGAAACGCCGTTGAACCGTTTCCTAAGCCAAGAGAGCAAAGGCTTGATGGCTAAAGCATAAAGCTGCCAATAGACGGGGCAGCCTTGTCTTATTTCCCGTCGAAATGCGATCGTCCGATTTTCACCAAGCATTGTGCATTATGATAGAGTAAATGCAACCAGGATATAAAGTTGTCGCCAAACCCAAAAGCGGTGATTGCTGAGTTGAGGAAGGTCCTTTAGTAGATCCTCGCGGCTCCCATCGTAGCAGTCCACTAGCCAGAATAGGCCTAAATAGAAACTGAGGGGATGAGCCTTCATTTCCACTGGTTCGACGGTGACTGCTTCCGACTTGCACAGGAGCTTGTGGCATCCATATCCTCAAGTTGGAGCAAACGGGATCTGACCAGAGCCCCCTTTGACCCTCTGGAGGGTCCTGGAGGTCAAGTTGGAGTCTCTGAAACTTGATACCCGGGCGGCGGCACCTGTGTCTCCACCCGACCTTTCCTCAATAACCCCGATTTCAGTTTCAATATTTTAAGCCACCAGTTTTGTTTTTGGCTGAGGAATTGAACGGATACTGCTGACAGAACAATGGACCTCCCACAATAAACTCAAAGATTAAAAGAGGGTCAGTTTCTTTTTCTAATTCCTGCCAGAAATGAACTTTTGGCAGAAAGTTGCAAATGCACTGAAATGATGGTCTGAAAAGCCAACTGGAATGATGTTACATTGAAGTTATTGGTGTAGCAGGGCGTGAGAAGATGCCAAATGGGGCTCCCAACCTATTCTCTCAACAATATCATCAGGAGTGCGATTAAAATCTTCGACCAAAATGATGTTTTCTTGCTGCGATGTGGAAAGTTCACTCTTGACTGAGAGTGTGGAACATGTTCACTCTCTCTGCGCCGCTGGTCGGTGCAAATATGTTAACTAGACAAAAGACAGAATCTGCTATCGCTACTCTTAAAATCCGCAAACGGGCTTTCGCTGCCCTGGCAGAAGACAAAGCCTGCACTCATGGTGGCTCCGTGTCTGAGTTTATAGGGTCCACCCGGTCCTGCTGAACTGTGTGTTTCTTGTAAAAAGAGCATATCCAGCGTTTTCTGGTGACAGATATCAGAGATTAGTGCTCTCTTGTTTCTGTCTCATCCACTGATGTTTAAGGAATGGCATGGAGGGGAGAAAAGATGGGGCGATTCAGGCGTCACAGATCAATGTGCTGCACCTTTGCAGGACCCAGTGACGTGCATTCAGTAGAGGCAGATGAGGCCTGGCATCATGGAAAGAAAAAAAAGTAAAATGAAAAAATAATTTGAATGGTTCTATTTATTCAGTGATTTGCACTATAAAGTTATTTTCAACATAACTTCACAATTTTTAGTCGTTTTTTTTTTCAAAATTGCTGAAAAAAAAATCACATTTAGCATTTAAATATGAAGAGCCGTGCGGTGATTGAGCAATAACTGCGCTGCCATGCTATGCGGCTGAGACCGTATTGCTGTCTCTGTGGATGTCACTATCAAAATTTTCAAACACTTCAAGCTCTTACATATGAACTACATTTCCATACTTAAGCTGATGCGTATAATTTTTTCCGTCAACAACCGTAACACGTTTCTCGTGCCGAGCGATTGTAAAGTGGCAGCGAAGACACACTAAGTGAGGCACGCAGTGACGGTGCCTCACGGTAGGGGGCACCGGTGATCCCAGGGATCCTTTTTACTACTCGGATAAAGAATAATAGAATTTGCAATAGCAAGCTACTGTAAACAGTTAGCAAGTGAAGTGCAGCCATCCAGCCTTTTTTTCCTCTTGCTTGGCTTCATTTCTAAAATGGAGGATTACATAGCAAAACTGACAGAATTGTATAAACTGGACTTTCAGTCAAAGCAGGAGATAATAAGTGAAGGAAGAACGACGCCGGCGCTAACGGATTTGCTTCAGACTAGGAGACGGAAGACTCGATCCTTTCAAACGGAGTGGTAAACACGAAAAGGCTGGCTGTGTGGATATCCAGTATAAAAACGCCTTTTCTGCTTTTCCTGCATTCTTTTCTTAACTTCTGACAATGAAACATGAGCGGTCGGCCACTCACATTCAAAGTTAAAATTGCGCTAAAAACATTCGGAATGTCCAGGATAGATTTGGCTTTGAATGAACAGCAAAGACTCAACATCAGTATCCATAATGCTAAGGTAAAGGAAAACCGCTCAGCGGCGCATGGACATCATTTATAAGTAAAGGTAGGAGATAATTTTTTTTTATGCGCTTTTTTCTAGGCTACAGTTTGTATATATAAAGAATGCTGATATGATATTTTAAACAAAACGCGTTAACTGCTGCCAATAAAATGGTGAATAAGCTACTCCGTAGGGTTCATATGTTTGTAAATCTGACTGATGACGTCAGTGCCTCACCAGCCATGAACATCACTGCAGGTCACTGGCAGGACCCCAGGCGTGAAGGACCTTCAGCGCATGCTCGCCTACGGGCTCATGTTGCAGACAACATAAACCTAATAGCCAGAGGTTCCTGGGCCTTTTCCCATAAAGGGGAGATAATGCCATGTCTGCAGGATCATCTGCTGACAGAACCAGGCTTCTCTTTATGTCCGGGAGCTGCTCCCATAACCAGGGTTTACAAGATGTGCATATACAAGGGGACAGATACATGGACCTGCCAGCACTTTACAGCAGAACATTAACTACTTGCTGACACACGGACACCTGGACCCTTTAAATCGGAAGAAAGCTGATTCCATGAACTTTGAATCGACGCCGTGACTGACAGAAGACGGGAAGGATGATGGAAAGAGAGAAATATTTACGGAGCGCCGTGACCTTTGTGTCATCTTTGTTACGTAACGTCATGGACACGCCGCAGGCCTGAAAGGGAACCCCGCCTCGGATGAGTAATTGGCGTACATATGCTAGAATGTTTGTCTCTTGCTAGAATGTGTTGCTCAAAAAGCACAAAGAATTATTTCTTTAAAAATCACAATTTTAAGCACCAACCAGCAGCCCTTGTGCTCCTCACACAATGCATGCTAGTTGCTAAGGTATACAGCTTGCACTGTGTTAACTTTAGCTTTCCACTAGTGCTAGCTATAGAACGCTACAGTACGGTTTATACAGTAATAATGCCACAAGGCGCTGCTTTTGGGTGCAACACCCAGTCCAGAAAGGGGAAACAAAGGGACAAGAAGAGAAGAAAGGAGTGGGAATTGCTTGTGAACGCACAGGACGTCCTAAATACCGCTGCTATGGTCTCGCCGCTTCTCTCCAGATGCATTTGATGACTTTCGGGTTTTAACCCATTCACCCGTTCTAATATGTATTGTTACGTTTGAACTAATAATGTAAAGTAATCCTTACACATTACCCCTTTTCAGACTCCATATTGATGAATCAGTGTAGATATGAAACTACAGGCTGAAAGTAGAGATGTTCCTCAAACACTGCAGGAAGGAGAGTCAATGTTGGTACAAAAACATCCTGAGGTGTTCCTTCATTGTCCTAAAAGTCTTATTTGAGGATTTATTTTTTTGTTTGAAGAGCACGGCCAGGGCGGCAGCGAGAACCCGGCTTGCCCCCTCGGAATGAGCACTTTGATTCAGGGGAAGGCAAAAGAAGGAAACGCAGATCCATATTTACATAAGCTGAAGCACAATCAGCCATTCACATTTAGTCATTCTCATTAAGCCATTCACGTTCAGTCACACGAGCAAAGAATGACGACCAAGGGTCAGAGCTTGAGGAAGATCAGCAATTCTCAATAAAGACGTTTATTTTGTACCAAAATAGGCAGTTAGAGCAGGGATAAATATGATAATATGTAAGATATAGATCCATCTCTGTCATAGAATCTTTGCATCGGTGCTTTTGTCTAACAGACGGCGGCAGGGACCCCCGGCGAGAGCGGCCGGAGCCGGACGGCGAGGCCGGCTCCGTGAGCAGACGGTTGCCCCTCTGCCCTCGGATGACTCAAAGGATGACCCGGTGGAGATCAGTGGTATTTAGCTCGACATTCACTGAGACGTTGGAAGTATTAAAGCTTTCAGAACACCTGCCGAAAACCCGTTTCGGATCTAGGGGCTACTTTCTGTCCACAGAGCCGGCTTCTCTGTGCGCCTCAGGTCTCCCGTCAGCTCGGAGGAGTCGCCTCGGGGTCGAGGGTGAAGAAGGGAAACAGGTGGCTGACAAGGTCCGAACGGGGGCTTGGTCACCAAAAGCATCTCGGTGTCTCAAATATCACAGAGGACATCGCCTCGCGTTCAGGTTTACCGCTCGGAGGTTACCATCATCTCCGCTGTGCTCCAGAGGTGGATGCCGGCTCCCGGATTGAGAATCAAACCGGCGGGTTTTACTTGCGACGAAAGACGTGGCGGCCGACGTGAAGACCCACCCTCTGAAGGTAAAACAGCCCGGAGCATCGCTCCATGGAAACCGTCCCTTCCTCAAATTCAGCGTCAGGGCGGGCAACGGACAGTCGTACGAAAATCAAGGAATCCGACACCCTTCCAGGTGTATCTCTGCATGCTGGGACAGAAGACTACATGACCAGCATGGAAAACGCCTAAACAACAAAAACAGCTGGCCAGGGGCTCAGAAAAAGCTGGATTTAGCACAGGAGCTCACCAGAAGTATTCAATCACTCCACATTAGCGGGATTAAAAAGTGCTTCCCAAAACTCTTTCGGTGCGCCGATCGCACGAAAGAGGACGTGAGGAGCACGGCCACGCGGAGATGCTTTGGAGGAACAAGCCCTCTTTAGTGCAACTACGGTAGGAAGGAGAGTCTAAGGGAGACGGTGATAATGATGACGAGGATCTCGCTGACGAAGATGACGACACGCCGCTTTCTGCTGGCGTGCTCAAATACCGTCACGCTGCGAATGTGGAGCGGAGGAGTGCTATGAAGGCATAAGATGAAGAGGAGGGAAGGCGGAGAAGCCCTTGTGGGATTAAGACCTGCGTGATTCAAGCCTGTGTCTGGTAAACTGGGGCGCCGGGCTGGTTTTCAACAAATGGCTAAAAGTACCGCAGGCTAAAAGCTAATGTTATCACATTAGGGTGCGGCGCTGATTTTCTCCCGTTGTGTCGGAGCAGATTCGGGTTAGCTGGAGGACAGATAGAGACGGTGGCACATCTTCTAAACGGACGCACGAAAAGCCACGTCATGATAAATCACACAACTGATTGTCATACGGGAGCTTCAGCCTGCAGTTTGAGCTTGATATGAACATTCGATAAGATGCGAACTCTCTTCTTCTGGATGTTTCCGGAGCATCGGGGCCACGAGCGGTTCTGGCTGCTTCTTTGCTGTCTGCACTCCGGGGTTCCTCTTGTTATCTCACTTTTTGGGTTGCTTACCGGCAGTACGGCGCCTCTCCTGCTCCTGGGCGGTACAGTAAGGCTGCGACAGGTCACAGATACGTCATCCCAAATCCTCACGTCGGGAATAAGTTCGGAAGCGCCGACAACCTGCGCATTCGCACGCATAACTCCTAATCCCTGTGTCTGCGAGACACTTCCGGGAGTTTAACCCGAGATAAGACGAAGGATCCTCTGAGATCTCATCTTGGATGGAGCTTATGGGTAAGTTGCATCTTTTAACAAAATGATTTGATATTGATTTGGATTATAAGACGGTGCTCAGGTTTTCTGCTAATGTTTTACAAAATCGTAAATAAATCTATGAAATCACTGCCACATAAAATACAATGAAGCTTCATCATACATGTACATTATTATTTTGCCCGCCTCTCCTGCCAGTTCCAAAGGCTGCGTCTGTATTTCTAAACTCTACCAATGACTAACATATTATTTGGAGCTTCAGACAGTAAAAACCCGTAGTAAATATTCAATGCAATTTGTGATCAAGAGATGTTTCAGCAGGTTAAACGTGCACTGTGTTGTCATGTTCGCGTTTGTGGGATCAAAAAACACATGAAGAGTAAACTCCTGGTTGCTCACAACTTCTAACGTGACAAAAACTTTTCAAGATGCAAAACCAACAAAAAGACGGGAAAAAAAAAAGAGGATTCGGGTCGAGAGCTCCGAGCGCACTCCGCGATGAAGAGGGCGATAATTCCATAACGTATTGGCAATTTTTTTCATCTCAATCCAAATTAATTTCGTTTTTGCTCGTCCTATAATTCATAATTTCTTATGATTATTTTTGGCTATATTTCTAAACTGCATTTGCTCTACGTTCTTCTCGCACGTGATGAAGCTTTGAGCCCCGGGCTTCAAGGTTCACAGGAAATCTATCGAGGGCGGGACGGACGGACGGACGGAAGGGGGACGTGGACGAAGCGGTGAGGACAGAGAGATAGACGACACACGGGGCCCCGGGTTTTTTTTTTCCCCAATAACATGCTCGTAAAGCTACAGCGTGCAAAAGTCTGCCCCCCTGGTGACGATAGTATCAGAACCAAACCATACGCGACGCATTACCCTTCCGTTAATATGAAAACAACAACGACGACAACAATAAGAACAGTAATGAAAGTAAATCAGATCGTGGGACGCGTCACCTTCACTTGAACCGCCTCCTTAAACATTAAGGAACTGAGCTGTGGGAAGATCCACCGGTCAGCCGCTGGACAGACACGAGCTTCCGCTTCAGGAAGGAGTATCTCGGATCGTCCCAGCCTTGTCCAACTGCTCCATGTGCTTGTGTCAATGTGTGTGTGAGGCTTGCAATAATGTGTGTTTTGGAGAAGGAGAGAGGAAGCAGGCTGATGATGAAAAGTACGGAGGTTTAAAATGTGTGTGTCGTGCAGATGTGGGTGTGTGTGCGTGTTCACAGCCGCTCCTTGGTGGGAACCCAGATGTAGGGACCGGACTGTTCCTCGATGATCTGCTTCACCTGCGAGTAGACCTCCTCGAGAGAAGAGCCTTGGACGACAGCTGCGGAGGGAAACGGACGTAAGAGTGACTGGGTTTGAAGCCGCGTTCGAGTCAGAATAGAAAACACCGGAACCGTCGTCCTCCAAAATCAGTTGTTCTGATATTGGTGAGGATTTTGCGACTGACCGGAGAAATACTCGGTGAACTCCTGCTCCAGCTTGACGGCCCTGTCGAAGGTCTTTCTCGCTTGTTCCTCGGTGAAACGTTTATTCATCTCTCTGGAAACACAGACGGGATTCACGGCGTCAGGGTTTTAAACATTTTAAGTATAAATCAGACATTTATTGGCCGCCACGGTCAGAGAAATTTTATTTACATATCTATCATATCATATCTCAGTCAGAGGACTATACTTTTGACTAAGGTCAGAGGTTAGACAAAATAATATATATGTATATATATTATTATAAAATAATAATATATATACATTTACAAATATATATGTCATTTTATATATATATATATATATATATATTCACCTTTATACAGGACTGTCTCAGAAAATTTGAATATTGTGATAAAGTTCTTTATCTTCTGTGATGCAATTAAAAAAACAAAAATTACTTTTTCATGATATTCTAATATTTTGAGATAGGATTTTTGAGTTTTCTTAAGATGTAAGCCATCATGAGCAGTATTAAAATGATATAGGGCTTGCAATATTTCAGTCGATTTGTAATGAATCCAGAATGTATAACGTTTTTGTTTTTGTAATTGCATTACAGAAGATAAGGAACTTTATCACAATATTCTAATTTTCTTAGACAGTCCTGTATATGTGTCTCAAATCCCGCCCGATAGCAACAGAATAGTAACCATCACTGATTGACATTTGTCATGAACTTCACTTTGGTTACAAGATATATCAGACAACCTGGTGACACTTCATTGAGAAATAAGACAAAAACACGACTCTTTGCAGGAGGAGAGCCGCTTTGTGCGGGCTGGAACTGTGAAAGCATCCCCAACCACATGCTGGTTGACTGGCTGGATGAAGAGCAGCTGGTGTCTGAGGATTGGTGGAGCAAATGGAGGTGGTCGTCTACTCGGTTAGTGGGGGGGGGGGTCTCTAGAACATGGACGCAGTGATGGACTTACCTCCTGAAATGTACGGAGACTTAGAGATGTTGCTTTGAATTGTGAAATCAGTGAGCCGTTCTAAACTGAAGGAGAGCGCTGGGTCCGATGGAGGATGCACGGAAATAGGAAACATCGAATAGGAAAAGCGGACGTTTCCGAGCGCGCGGCTTTCAGGCCAAGGCCGGGAAAGTCGCCGACAGAGAAGCTCAGCGCGTGGATAAAAAAAATGCCAGAACCGTGTGATGCAGAGGTGTTATGAACCACTTACTGGATGTTTTCGACATTGCGTGGTCTAATGAAGATAGCGATGGGATGGAGGCCTGCCAACTGCAGGCGCTTTATCGCATTCCCTGATACGTCCAGAATACAGTGTTTACCCTGAGAGACGCAGAGGGAGGAGACACGTTGAGACCATCATCGTCCTACCACGTTCTTCGCGTCTCCCGTTTGCGTTTCTCACCTTGTCGGCCACTTCTCTGACAGACTGTATGCTGGTTCCATATAGATGGTTGTTGTACTGTCCGGCCTCGATGAACTTGTGTTCCTGGATCTCACGTTCCATGGATTCTCTGGAGGACATGAAGTGATAATCTCGGCCGTCCACCTCGTAGTCTCTTCGTGGCCGCGTTGTGTCTGTAACACACACACAAATACAGTTCACTAACAATTCCAGAAGTGTCTAAATTCAAACCCCCGACTTGAAGATGAGACATGACATCGGAGACACATTTGATCATTTTGGAACATTTGACAACAAAAATCGGGCTCGTTCATCATTTCATAGATCTTTTTCTCTCGGCTCTGTACTTTTACGTTTACACTCGGTGGTTGTTTTGCAGCAGTGCTGGCACTGAATTGCAAAAGAATCTCTGCTCATCTTTAAAATTGGTGAAGCATGTTGACAAACCAGCAACAGGACGTGACTCGGTGTCATATTTCGCCACTGCTTCGTGCAAATTCTATTTTGGTTAGGTTCCCACGGAGGTCCGGTTCAAACACTCACGTGGGACGCAGGACCCGAACTTGTCGGGAAACTCAGAGATGAGGTCATCGTTGACCCGATCTTTCATTGGTCCAAGTATAATGACAGGCCGGGTGTAATTCACTGAAAAAGAAAAGAAAACAAAATGAAAACATCAAACTAGAGGTCAGCCTGAGGAGGACCAACCAGGATCACCTCTTTATCTGCAGCCGACATTTATTATCTTGAGCGCAGACCAGAATATCTCCACTGAGGGATGGATCAAGGATTATCTTATCTCATCTTATCTTATCTTATCTTATCTTATCTATCTTTTTTCCTATCTTAATAGCCCTAAAGAGGATATGCACATCGTGCACAGCCTCTGCAGACACACAGGTGCTGTTGCTTCTTCCTGTGAATATACAACTCATAATGGGTTGAGCTGTCCAAATCCATATTTTTATATGTATTAGTTTTGAATAATCATTAAAAATTGAGTATTGATGACAGAAATTATGTGCAGGTGCAGTTTATCAGTGAATACAGTTGGTAGTGAATGGTTTTCAGACACTCCCTACCTTTATCAACACGTGGATTAGTCAATACATGCAGAAGATGGACCTCATTTCATCTAAAAATGTGACTGAATTCAAATTCCTAACCAAGAAAATACTGTCCTTGAGCAGGCAAATGGTGATAACTGTCATTGAAGCGCAGCTTTAACACACCCAGAGGCGTTATTATATTCTCATGACCTGGGATCTTCAAAACAGGTGTACAGAATTACTTCCCCTTTGGTTGACTTGCTTTCTCAAACTCCATCAGCCGTTCATCACGCTGATGAAGGTGGATGTCACCGATGCGTGGTGGAAATAGTTGTATTTTTAAAACCATAAAACAGGAAGGATAAAAACTATAGATAGACATGCAGCATGACACACTCTAAATGATCATTATTTTTGTTATTATAATAGAGGTTAGGAATGAAAATGAAAGGAGGCGTTGGCACTGACCTTCCTGCTGCATGACGGGCTGGTAGGTGAGGAGGGTCTCCTCCTGGCCAGCTGGGACACACACACACACACACACACACACACACACACACACACACACACACACACACCGCAGACATTAGAAACAGTGAGGATTCCAGACAAAAACACACACGTCTGTGCACATTTCTACCATTGGAGTCTTCAACAGCTCTGGAAAAGCAAGCTGAAGAATCAGTCAGGTTGAAGACAAACAACCACACACACAAACTGTAACATACACACATGCACAATGACACACAGTCACACAAACACAAATGTGCATGTACAGTATATGTCACAATCACACACACAAACACACACGCAAGACCAGCAGCAACATGATCATGATACTAGGGTTTGAAAATAAAATGAAGAAAAATAATGAGCAGTAATTGAGAGACACTGACAGAGATGGACAGAGAAAGAAAGAGAGAGAGAGAGAGAGAGAGAGAGAGAGAGAGAGAGAGAGAGAGAGGGAGGGTCTAGACTTACAGGAACTACTCTCACTATCGCTGGTGCCAGAGGTTACCAGCTCTGGAAGGACAAGACAGGCCAGAGTCAGCAACACACAGACCCACAAATGAGCACTCACACAAAGACACACACACACACACGTAAACTATAGACAGCCAGGCAGCCGGAGCATTCAGTCACAAACTCCTCCAAACCGACAGAATAAGAGCACACATTAACTGATAGGTACTGGTAATACAACCATCCATGACACGTCACTCATTCCTCCAGGTCAGAGGGTCAAAGGTCAGTAGGTCAGAGGGTCAAAGGTCAGCAGGTCGGCAAGCTGGCGTACATTCCAGCAGTGACCGACGCAATAACTTGAATGTTGAAAGAAAAGCTGGTGCCCGGCATTGGCACTGCAGCAGCGCTCTGCACGTCTTCAGCCAGGGAGCCTGCAGGAAGCCACGCCGATGGCGCTGCCTTGGCAACGGACTCGACAACATCTCAGATAAGTTGAAACTAGCCAAGGAACATGTGCATGTGTACTTGTCCTCCACCGCTGTACGACTCCAACCAGCAGGACACTGTTCTCACCAGCAGAAAACTGCGTATTCAAGGGTTCGAAAGCTCGCGGTGCACGGGCCGAGCCCGGCCTGCGTCACAGGGAGCTCTCACGTGCACGTGTTCGTTACCCCTGGGTGGTAAAGTATACGGTACACGAGTTCTATGGCAAGTTTGATCTGAAACACCAACCAACCAAACCCATACAGTTTGTAACCATTTTAGCTCCTCCTCCTCCTCCTCTCTCCCTCCACAGACAAGAAGTGATGACAAAGCTCAACACCAGGGTGGGGCGGGTTATTCTGGGATGCATATGGACCAGCAGGTGTCACTGATGTGAAGAATACCTACCCTTTTCATCCTGGTCCTGCAGAGACCACAGAGAGAGAGAGAAAGAGAGAGAGAGTTAATCTTCAGATTAAAAGGGATGATCAAAAACTCATGTTTTATGAGCGATGGGAGATTTTAATCTCCGTCGGAAAGACAGATATTCAACCCCACAGAGGCACTTGGGGTACCAACGAGGACGCCAACGAAGACTTCCAAACTAGCCCTGATCTCTCTCTGTGGACTGGGTGATCCCTTCCACCTGGTGCAGGTCAGACCTGCACCCCCTGACCATCCTTTAACCCCAAAACCCTCATTTTATGGATGGGTTTCAGCAGAAATAGTCCCGAACCTGTTAAAATCACCTTCTCAGCGTTTTGATTTACATCTTATTATCGTTTTTTTAGGACTTCATCATCTTTTAAACTTCAACTGTTTCACTTTTTGATGTATTTCAAACACACACATACACACACATCTCCTCCATATTTAGAGGAGAGCAGCAGGAGTGAGAAGGAGAGCTGACAGAAGTGATATCTGAGAAGGAGGTGTGAGACTGGAGTGTCGTCTCCCGCCATCACACTCCTCACGCCGCGACTGTCGGAGGCTCCGGTCGTGACCTTGGGCTGTGAACCAGCTCTGAGAGCTGACACCTTCTCTGGCACCGAACTGCCTTTCTGAGCTTTGCCGGAGCTTCGACCGCTGGTTAACAGAGCCGGACAAAACCACTCGCATCCTAAGGAACGTCAAAACCGGCCCCGTCCAGATGTAAATCTCACTCTGACTGAAAATAAAGACAAGGCGACGGGTGATAAACATCTCCTTCACCACCAAATATTAGCATCGTTGGTGCACTGAGAAAATGCAGCCGAAAGGAAGATATCGGAATTAACGTTTAACATCAGCCAACAGTCGTAGCTTCTCCTGGATGTATAACCTGACTAATAACATAATAATAATCTATCCTTTATTAATCTCTGTGGGGAATTTGGTTCTCTTCAATGAAGTTATCATGGGTGAACCATGTTTGAAGTTCTGTGTCTTGCTCAAAAACACTCGGACACACTAGGAGGAGCCGGGAATCCAACCACGACTGTTCGATTCCAAAGACGATCGCTCGACCTCCGGTCCCCGAAAACGAGGATTGTTTCCACCGGGGCTCGAACCCAGGACCTTCAGGACCAAAGAGTCCACCTCCTCTAAATATCACACGCTGAGAAACCCTGTTCTTCTGGAACTCAACCCGCTGTTTGTTGGTTTCGGAGTTTCATCAGAGAAGCCGGTTCTCACCGATCTGTCCTGAGACCTCGTCACTCTGACCGTCTTCAACCGCGACCTCTCCTTCTTCTCGGCCCTGTGGGGGGAGGAGAGAGAGGGTGAGGACTTCCGTAACGACGGACCCCAAGGTTCTCAGAGCCGGACTCGTGAAGACCTGAAGCAGCTTCCTGTTTAATCTCCCTCCTTCAGATACAACGTTCCAGCGCCGAGGATTATATTTAGCTATTTAATGTTAAAAATTTCAGGAGCGCTTCTGTCCGAGACCATCAGCGTCTCCTGCTTCGGAAGCCTCGGATGACCCAGAGGACAAACCGCCGACTGGCTCAGGGAAGGATCTCGATCGGAGGAGGCATCTACGTGACATCCCAACGAGGATCCGAAACATTCGAAACTCCACGACAGATAATTATCACGAATAACTTAAAAAGCAGCGATAGCCAATCACAGAGCTACCCTCAAAGCTGATCCCTGCAGGTCAGGGTCATTATTAACTGTCGGCCTGAACCAGAACATCACCTGTGAGAGGTGAAACCACATGGAAGAAGAACTTTCCTGTTTCTGTTGTGCTGTTTTTAGTTTTCTGACATTTCTGCGGAGGCCCTTTTTGGTCATTTAGAGCTGTGATCCCCAACCCCCGGGCCGCGGGCCGGTACCGGTCCGTGGATCACATGGTGCCGGGCCGCACAAGAAATAATCAATTCTTTCCGTTGGATTTATTTTCCGAATCTGAACAATCTTAATTTTGAAAAATGACCGGCCAAAAATGTAACCCACAAGTTGGCGAAATCAGTAAAAAACAGGCGTCAGATGGAAAGTTTCTTTTCAAAAGGGAAAAGGCAGATCCACACAGTGGATTCACGTTTATTATTATAGTCGCTTTATAAACAATCTAAGTGTCGTGTCAATAAAATTGTCAAGCGTTGAGCGGTCTGTGGTGATTAAAACGTTAAGGACCACTGATTTAAAGGACAGCGCATTTGGATTTGTGGCTTATTATCAGCTCGCCGTTTTTTCTGACTGATATTTTGAGTGTGTTTGGATTCTCTGAACAGCTCACGATGAAGATGTAAGAAATCCCATCAGACTGCGGGAATCAAATCCCTCCAATGAACGAAGGACGCGTCAAAACAAAGTGATGTTTGAACCGGAACAATCTTAAAGCACACAGCTTCACAACAAGGCTTGAGGTGTACTTCCTCCAAATATCGCTAATGGATTCTCTCGGGTGATCATTAGCATAGCATTAGCTATGCAGAACGTCACCACCTCATGGCAGCCAGTGCTGCGGTTCAAATATCAGTGACAATGAAGTAACCTGCCATTGCTGACCAAGATGGCGCCGGACCCTTCAAGGCTCTGCAGCCCAGGAGCACCTTTACATTTATCTCTGTCCGGCCTACGTTCCTGCCCCCTCCTTCTCCTCAGCGGGGGAGCTGTTTGAGAAAATGCATTCATCCAGACGTCACCAGTGTTCACCTGCTGCGAGTGTGAGGACCGCTGTTCAAATGAGAATTCCTCATACCAGACCCAGTGAGGCACTGACGTCATCACCGCACGTCTCTTCTTTATTTTTGAACAATAAACGTGATTTTTTTTTTTTCCGCGATTTTGAAAAAAAATAACTTAAAATGGCGAAGCTACTTGGAAAATAACTTTATAGTACAAATCACTGAATAAATATAACCATTTTATTTATTTTTTCATTTGGCATTTTTTTTCTTTCCGCGATGACAGGTGAGGCCCGGCCCCCCCCTGCCTCTCCTGACTCTCCCGCTTCATTACCCTAAAGTCTAATTTCCTGTATTTCAATCCTTAATACAATTCTGTGAATATAATACATGCACCACTCCTCAATCGCTTCATCTTCCTCTCACATTCCACGCTCTCTCTTCCAGCCTTTATTCGTCCTCCTCAGTCTATTAATATCTCCTCATCCAAAGTCCTGACAATCTCTGCATCCAATGCCTCCCATGATGCCTTCACACGCTCTGTCGCTCACTCCCACACCTCCGCCTCTCTGTCCCTTCCCTCCTTCTCCTTTTCTTCTAAATTCCTCCCTTTCCATCACCTCCCTCTCGCTCAACCGCCTTCTTCTCGGAGAATCCGTCGACACGGGTCCGTCACCTGTTGAGGTGAAGAAGAGGAGGGAGCGCGGTTTGCAGCTGGTTTGCAGAAGAGGAGTATATAATTATGAGCGCGCACTCTCCTGGTTTCACGTGTTGATTTGTTGCAATAATTGATAGTTTATTAAAAGCCATCATGGACGATGAGCAGTTGGCTGTCGTCTATCGGCGCCAGGGGAGCAGTTAGGGGTTCGCCATCTTGCTCAACAACACTTTGACACACGAGGTTCCAACCGGTAATGTTCGGCGCCAGGGAAAATCACTTTACCTCTTGCGCCACGCCGCCCTCGTGTAAGTTCACAGCGTGTTTATTTGAATACACGACAGCTTTATGCTCACAGTAATGCGCAATATTTATGTTTTCTTGTTTCTCCGAGACGCAGAGGCGCTGACGGTGACAATGTGGCTGTAAACGTCAAAAGCTGGTAGAATGACGATGGGGAGGCAGGGGTGCAGTCGCAAGGGCGTCTTTGCGGCGGAATTAAAACCTCTACAGAAGTGTGTTTATTTCCTGCTCGTCTTCCAACTGCAAAACGCTCATTTTAAAATTTGCTAAACACTCAATCTGAAAACGCCACCGCTGGAAGGGTCATTTTATCATCATTTCAATTAGATCAGCATAGAAATATGGTTGTTTCATAAAAGTGATACAATGAATCGTATTTTTCATTTCTTATTTCCACATCCCACTCATGGGCTTCTGGTCGCAGAATGTGTTGATGCAAGAGAATCCCATTGCGCCCGAATACTCGGATCAAACGAAGGCGTGAAGCCCTACCTCCGTCGGCTCGGGATGACCCCGACCTCGGGGCAGTTCGGGGGCGGGGGGCTGAGGTGACGGGCGTGCCACCAGTCTTCCTCACTCGCGCTGCTCACATGAAGGATATCTCCGAAGTGGAAAGGCAGGGCCTGATTGGGCGCGCTCAGATCCGACGCGGTCCCGTCGTAGTCGAACAACGCTCTGTTGGCACACACAAATCGGGGAAACACACGCGTTCAGCCCGGCAAAAAAAAAAAAAAAAACAATGCGATCCTAATGTTTGCATTTGTTCAGCGCTCTCCTAAATTCTAGTAGAGCAGACGTTTTCACTGTCAGAAGAAATCTGACATCTCAATTGTCAAAAATAGAAACAATTTGAGAATATTCCCAAAAGACGATTTACAACTGTACTTTGATGGATACAATATAATACTCTCAACACACGAGGAAGGGAAACTCATATCTCTGAGGACAAAGAGCACGTACGTGTGTGTGCGCGTTTGTGTGTGTGTGTGTGTGTGTGTGTGTGTGTGTGTGTGTGTTTTCGCCACTGTACACATCTGCCTGTGTGACTGAACAGAGATCTGTCTCTTTGACCTGATCACCGAGTTCCAAACCATCCAGAGGGAAAAGACCTGGAAAAGTAGGCCATCAGCGTGTGTGTGTGTGTGTGTGTGTGTGTGTGTGTGTGTGTGTGTGTGTGTGTGCATGCTTGAAGAGGAACTAGAGCTGAAATAACAGGCATCCCCTAAAGTCCCTGCTGCTTCATCAATAAAACAAAAGCAGGATGGAGAAGAGAAACTGAGAAAGGAGTCTAAAATCATTATTTATAAAGACGACGCATCTTATTTTACAGACAACCAAGGAAAGACCTTCCCCATAAGTCGGCTCCGAGTAATATTCTTCATCAGGCCGGTGTTTTGAATGCTGCCGGGTCACGACATGCCGAGGGTGTCGTCGGACCTTTACCTCCAAGGCGGGTGCAGCTGCTCGGAGCTGAGCGGTGGGACCGTCGGACCAAATGAAAGACTCGGCAGAACGAAATCAATCGCCGCCCCCTCCGACGGTGGCATGAAACATTGTCTCGAGCCTCGAGGAACGTGTGGACGTCGGCCCGAGGCTGCCGCTTCATCGTAATCACGTTTTTCTGTTCAAGGGCTGCAATCAAGCCTACGTCAGCGTGTCCACGGCGTCATATGTCAGCCTGACTGGACAGACAGCGTTGGCCATTGACCACCAGATACCAGGAGGTTTTCTGCTGTTTCTGGAGAACCGGTGCATCAGAATCAAGTGTATTCAGCTTATTCACCGGAAAACATCTGGAATAGATACAAGCCCTTCAGGAGGCTGATCATGATTTGAGGAAGGGGAAAAAGGCAGAGGGAAGGTTCTCAGGACGCGCTTTTCTGGACCAAAAACCATTCACAGGTATTTAACATCGCCGTGTTGAATAAACACAGGCCACTCCGTTCACTGGGAAAATGGTGTATATTCCCTCAGAGCGAACCGACATGGAAAAGAATCCAACAAAAAAAAAAAATCAGAGTGTCTCTTAATGGACTTTGAAATGCTTCTGTGCAGCCAGTCGCCTGCACAATCTCATTCCATCTGATGAATTGGAAGGAATAGATTTATAAATGTATCCTCACCATATATTGTTTAATAAAACAATAACATCAAAGATATAAAATGAGGAATGTGTCTCCTCTCATTTGTGCAGCGGTTATATTCTTGATCAGACTCATTACAATCATCATGATCAATATTGTTATGATTACTGTTATTATAATTATCATCATCATTACTTTTGTTATCGTCGCCATTATTCTCGTTATTTTTCTCATTACAATTAGGATATTTGAAATCATGATATTTTATTATTTTTGTTGTTTTTATTTTGTCAACGCCCGCTGGGTTTTGTTTATAGTCGACACAGGTTCGCTGTTAAAAGTACCCTTCATTTATCTTCATGTATTTTTCCGTCCCTCCTCGGCAGGGAGACTTTAAGACAAATTGAAATCTCAAATACATGTTTCCGTTTCCTGCCCCCAGTAATGGATGGCGGGCACTGTGTGCCGCCGGGAATGCAACCCAATCCATTTCTCGGTCTCAGCATTCCTGTCAATTTTAATCCCGCAGGCGGGCCTCCACCGTCTAATCACACAAATCAAGTGGCACATTAATTACTAGCATGTTTAACAGGATTTAACTACTTCCCTCCAGTCATGACTGCTGGAGGAGTGTTTTGCACAGCCAGCATGGTGCTGGATTTCAATCAATAAAATACGAGAACGTCGTGGCGCCGGCGTCCCTTTACATCAGAACTTGTGCATCTCTTTTCTTAGATTCTCAGATGCTGAGATGCAGGAAGTCGCCACTCTACTTTTACAAGCTAACGGACCCGCTACGTGTTCTTTTTGGTTGTGGCTATTTTTTTCTTGCTTTGCACATTTGAAGGATTTAAAGTCCATTTTCACAGGACAGCTGAGAAGAGACCAAACCACCTCCGCCAAATCTAAAGATAACGTTTCATTTGAAATGTACAGAGCGGCGACCGTCGCGGGCCTATTTTTGCTCGGGTACCGAAAAGAGGACGCTTTTCCAAAGAAACATCTACCACCCCTACCGCCAACGTGAGATCTGATTCGGTCAGCTTCAGACCCAGGTCCCACTGCAAGTACTGCATTTTCCGTACTTTAAGGCGCACCTAAAAGCTTTTATTCTTCTCAAAAAACGTCAATATGCCTTATAATCCGGTGCGCCTTATATATGGATCAATATTGAGCCGCAAGACGTCTCGCAACTACGGGAAGCAGCCATCGACTCCATTTTTTCCCGTAGAAGAAGTAGCGCACAGTGCATTCTGGGATATATGACTGCGCAAATCGTGCATTTTCATTTCCATTTGTGTGTGTGTGTGTGTGTGTGTGTGTCACTGAAGTAGCAGCGGTAAAAACAGTTAAGGGGAATTCCAGTCCCGCACCACTTGTGTGTGTATAAAGACCCAAAACAGCACCTTTAAAGAGACGCGCTTACGACGCTGAGTTTAAACTCAAGGCTGTCAGTCACGCAGTAGAACACGGGAATAGAGCAGCAGTGAGAGAATTCGACATTAACAAATCAATGGTGCGGAAGTGCAGGAAGAATGAGAGGACCTGCGCCAAGTAAAGAAGACCAAACAGAGTTTCCAAGGGATACAATTAAGAGGACAAACTTGACAATGGGTTGTTGAACAGAGATCAGCAGGTAGAAGCGTCACCACTGTCACTATTCCAATTAAAGCAACAACGGTAGCTAGCGACATGAACATCAATGAATTTAGAGGTGGTCCTTCTTGGTGCTTTCGTTTTATGAAACGCTTTGGACTGTGACATATGGAGTTGGAAATACGTTGTTTGAACGAAGGGGGCGCAAATACCGGTAAGAGCTACCGGTACTTATTGCGAATGCACTAACTTGTTTTGAGAGTGAATTGAGCTGTCAGAAGGTTGGTTTGTATTCTATTAATAAAGTTTGACTGACTTATCTGACTGTTTTGTTGACATTCCCTTCAGCGTAGCTCCATTTAGTGGATGCATAACGCAACCCCAGCCACTACTGTAGCTTCTATTATATGCGCCTTATAATGCAGTGCACCCGAATATGAACATTTTTTTAAAATAGGCCATTCATTGATGGTGCGCCTTATAATCCGGTGCGCCTTATAGTGCAGAAAATACGGTACACAACAAAAACAAACTTGTTTGAACTGAAAGTGCCGTCCATCTGTGGCCTTGGAGGAATTTCCCCCGTTATGTCTGCTTTTTCTCGGCCCCTCAGTGTTGGATTGTGTAGATTTGACTCCCAGCCTCGCTTGGACAGACATGTCCTCTACCTCATCTTTGGATTTCTACGCTTCCTCACAGTTGGCCCAAGCTCTTGTTGTCATCCTTCCACTGAAGGGCATTTAAACAAGAGACTGACGTCGTTCTCACATTGTGTTTTCGGATGTATGGAACAGCAGTGGAAGATACAACAGCTGCCGTCCTATATAAAGAATATAAAGTGCGGGGAAAGAAAGAAGATAAACCAAAATAAGGAAGAAAAACATCAACACACTTTCACTCCAGCGTAACATCTGTAAATTATGTTCCATTTAAGCTCCGATTAAACACACGATCATGCAGGTATTTTTCCGCATAAATAAATTTGCATGCGACATCAGCCATCACAAAAAGTAACACTTTTTGTGGACTTTTCAGCGGAAAACTGCACTTAGGTGCTTTTTCTTGGTTGATATTAATTAGTTTTTATGTATCGATCAATTAGAAACAAACCAAGCAGCAAATCAATCATCCGCTCGATTTAAAGCCTTTCCCTTTCCATTAATGCTGTGAATGTTTTTGCGAAGCTAACTCATTAAATGTACATGTTATTGTGATAACTGTCTTCACTCTATGAAATCATACAAGAAGAAGAAGAATCCCCTGGGGAAACAGCGTATAAACACATGATGCTAATTTAATTTATGCTAATCAGAATCTTGCTCGTGGGTAACAACTAACGAGTGATGGCGAGAAGCTTCACTTCTGTGTTTGGTCATATCTTCCACTTAAATCTGCATTTCACAAAGGAGACAGTCTGTTTTTATCTCCGGGTCAAACTCATAGACTCCTGGAGATAACTCAATGGATGAGGAAAAACACAACCAAAGATGAAGACGGTAACTCAGATGAACAGGAGCAGCCTCAGGTCCCACATGGAGAGTGTGACCTTTGGTAGCCTCAGCCCTGCTCTCTGGATGGGTCAACCTGAGCACGGCATGAGTGAAACGGTGTGTGTGTGTGTGTGTGTGAGAGAGAGAGAGAGAGAGAGAGAGAGAGAGAGAGCGTTGTCTGATGTCCCTTTCATTAAAAGATGTTGGCGGCACTGAATTATGAACTTCCACTGTTTAATGCGGAAAAGTGCTGATATAAATAAAGGTGGAGAAGAATTGGACCACGGCGTGTTACAACTCAACCCATCCTTTCTCCTTCCATGCATCGAGCCAGGTGTAGGATTGAACGTCGTCTTCCACAGTTGAATATTTCACATGTTTGAATCTGCCAACAAGTCCTTTCTGGCGGAAGTGAAAGTCATGCATTTAGACACCGGCGGCGGCGTGCAAGAGCTACGTCCCCGAAGAGCACGTGTGTTCTATCCATCCTCGATAGGTAAACATCGGCCCGTCTCATCTTTGGCTTCTAGATACTGCTTTTACACGATCACTTGCACCCAAGAGATGCATTGCCGTGACGACTGGTGGGGTTTCCGCTGTCAGAACGCACAGGCCGAGTGAGAAAGCAAAAGTCAGATGTCTTCGGGAAGCTCGGACGTAAACTCGTTCGAATTGTTAATGCTGTCGGTTTCAGGTGGAACACGCAGGGGAAGAACAGACATGGATATGTTTCAGCGTAGAAAGAGTGACGACAGGCTTGTACAGTCACATATTTGGTATCTAATCACGTTCACGTGCAAATACGATCAGCGGGAAATTGTCTCAGGGTAGGTCTCTACCTGACGGGCTGTTTCCAGCTGGATTTCTTTATTCTCACTGACCAATGAGGGTCTTTGGATGGAGAGGAAGAGGAGAGGGAGTTACATGGTGTGAGAGGAGAGGGTTAGATGGAGACAGGTGATTGGCTGTGGGTTGGATGGAGGCAGGTGATTGGCTGTGGGGTAGATGGAAGCCCATGATTGGCTGTGGGTTGGATGGAGGCAGGTGATTGGCGGTGGGTTAGATGGAGGCAAGTAATTGGCTGTGGGGTAGATTGAGGCACGTGATTGGATTTGGGGCAGATGGAGGCAAGTGATTGGCTGTAAATGGAGGCAGGTGGTTGGCTGTGGGGTAGATGGAGGCAGGTGATTGGCTGTGCGCTAGATGGAGGCAAGTGATTGGCTGTGGGTTAGATGGAGGCAGGTGATTGGCTGTGGAGTAGATTGAGGCAGAATATAATGCGAGGAGAATGGAGCAGCCCAAAGGAAAAGAGGAAGAAGAAAGAAGATCAATGTAGGTCTTGGGGTTTGGGTACATATTTGTAGCTTCGGAGGACCATCCTGGGGTCCATGATGTGCCAAATTTGCTCCTGTGCTCTACGTCCTTCGGGCAGTTTGTCAGCGGCAGCAGCTCCCTGCTTTTCCAGAGGAGAACAGGCGATCAGGGGTACAAAGGGACCAAACTGAACCGCTGACATCAACAGGTGTAAACGGGCCGAACTCCGAGCCTGTGGCTGGTGAAGGTCACCAACAGGAACACTAAGCAGGCCGGGACTGTGGTCTGCAAATCGTCTTTAGTTCACGAAATCGCGATTTTTATTTTTTTTTTGCAAGACCAGATGTCGAATCCGAGGAGAGCTTCGGTGGATGGTCAAACCAGGTGGGACAACCTGGTTCCCTGCATGGGGGACGAATCCTTTTGAGCTACAGATCTTCCAGATCCTTGGGAGCTGATGTCCAGATCTCAAAAAGCGCTACTTTTGCGGGACGCGGTGTGGAGGAGGTGATGAAGAGGACTGACCAATGACAGCCGAGGGCGGGGACACCACGGCAGATGGATGTGCTTGTGTGCCAGACAGGCTAATTATGATCGCTGAAGCGATAGCTTCCGCCCGGCCTCTCGCACACAAACACAACAAGGGAGGGATCGGAGATCCGTGCCGATAACGCCGTACTGCTCGGCGGTGTGTTCGGGCTGCGTTCGATGCACAGTACCTGACGTAAAGAGTGCGTTTCTGTGTGGATCGGAGGGACGTGGAGCTCGAGCTGACGCTGCTGGTCATCATCTGCTCCCTCAGGTCATGGATCTTTGCTTCGAAGCGGCTGTACTCTGCACACGCACACACACAAAGACAGAAAGCAGGCGCACTCAGCACAATTACGACGTACTTCTTTCAAAGATCTTAAAGTGACGCTTTATTTTCGGTCCCCGTGTGAAATTGCGTCGAAAATAATCCCCGGCTCGACTATTTAAAAATGCATAAAGACTCTATTTTTGGCTGCTTTGAGAAGCTACCTGTGATACCACTCCGGCTGCAGTTGAATGACGGCAATTTTATTAAACTTCAATCTCCGGGCTCTAAGAGTGGAAGCACCAGAGCTGCGTTGGGGAGGACAAACTGCGCTCACCCCTATCTCTATAAATCCTGAAATAGTGCATTCTGATGGATATTGTCTCAAAAAAAATGCAAGAAGACACTGGCCTCTCCAAATCCCTAACCGAGGCACATCCAACCCTGGACAGACTCCCTGCAGCTGCACTGAATATGAAAAAAAAAAGGCCTGTTACGTCGCACTTGATCCACATCGATAGAAGAACAACGATCGTCTCATCGCCAAACATGAGCGAGTAAAGATCATTTGACAGCGTCAGATTATTCACACACACACACACACACACTGAAACACAAAGAAGAATGAACAACATTCATTAGAACACAAACACCTGCTTGAGCAGATGTTAAAGACGCCGTTGTATTCTGATCATTTGGACAAAATCTCCAGTTGGTTCAGACTGCAAAGCAAACCACCTCTGAAGAACTTGAATATGACCATGTTTTCTGGGAATCAGCAGGGGGACAAAACCAGGACATTCAGGAGCCTCATTCTCCACATGTATGCAGATGATGACATTTGCTTCCGTATTCTCTGCAAATAAAAGGACTAAAATAAAATAAAAAAAAAAAAAAAAAAAAAAAAAAGATTTTTCTCATTAAACCTATATATTAATATCTATGCTATATTTTCCCGATGACAGGTGGGACAGGATGGATGCTAATTTCTAATCTTACAATAAAAAATGTAAAATGGTCATCATTTGAAATAGTGGATTGGAAATTCTTTTTATTAAGTAATTAATTAACCTATCTATCTATCTATCTATCTATCTATCTATCTATCTATCTATCTATCTATCTATCTATCTATCTATCTATCTATCTATCTATCTATTTATTTGTTTGTTTAATATTTCCAGTTCTCTCTCATTTTCTCTTGACACTCTTTAACATGTCACATGATATGGAAAGTTTGTGGAGGTACATTTTCGGAAAAAAATGTCATAAAAATTTAAATACAAAACTGAAATTTGTCCTTTATGCAGTAGAAGATCTGAGCTGAGATTTGCCCGGGGTGTGCCTGTCTGCGTGTGTGTGTGTGCGTGTGTGTGTGTGTGTGTGTGTGTGTGTGTGTGTGTGTGTGTGTGTGTGTGTGTGTGTGCCTGTGCGTCCCCGTCTGAACCATTAGTGGAAACTACAGAATCTAATTAACCCTGAAAGTAATACAATTATAACAGAGTTGACACGCGCATGCCCGCGCACACACACACACACACACACACACGCACACACACACACCTTCAGTGTATCTGGGTATCTCTTTCCAAGTCCTCTGTTGTCCCTCAGCTGTCAGCAACGGCCGAGTTCTCACTGAGTGTCAAACAACAGAAACAGCTAAACCCGTTGATAAAGCCCCTTCAGTGAGGTGGAACATCTCAAACCCCTGTCTGAAGTCCTCTGAGTATCTGCAGCAGTGATCTCTCACACTTCCATCTCCAGCCCAAACTGAAATTAAACCTTGGGTCTCACTGATCTTCATAAAAGGACAATCAAATCGACATCATCGACTCAACTTCTTTCAGCCACCGAAACATCACATCGTGAACTTTCGCAGTCCGAGGGATTCTTTGTTTCGAGAAAGTATCTCGGGTAAGAAAGAGGTAAGGACCGAAAGAGGCAGAGAAGGGTGGAGAGGACAGACACAGACGGACAAGACAGAAGGAGACGCTGGAAGACGGTTTGGGAAGCAGCCGCTGAAGACAATCGAGAAGAATCCACCGACAACCCTGACAGCTCCGTCGGCTCCGTCATTCTTCTCATGACCAAAGCATGGAGACGGCGGCGTCTGCATCCACGGCATCTCGCCGGGCGTCTCACCTCACACAGCTGGACGCGATGAAAGACACCCGTGTCGACGCCGCTCTACCACTTTCCCCTCCAGTTCAAGACCCGACGCCCGTCAAACATCCCGGGTTCACAAAGTAAAGGCTGAAGAGGACGTGAAAGCGTCCCGCTCTACTCACGTGATGGCGAGCTCGGCGTCCAGGAGACCAGAGGAAAGAAGAGGAGAAGAGGGGAAAGGAGAGGAGAGGAGAAGAGAAGCTGCCTTCAGGAGCAGCAAGGGAGAGTTTGCAGCGTCGAGTCAGGGAGATGTGAATGAGACAAAAAACAGACGGGGGAGGGAGGTAGAGGGAGGGAGGGGGCAAGAGAGGGAGAATGTGAGAGAGAGAGAGAGAGAGAGGGGGAGGAAGAGAGAGGAAGAGGGAGCGCAGATGTGTGTGACAGTGATGATGAAGAGCATCTCACAGCAGCACTTCCAAGTTGAATGCTGCATATGAGCGCGCTGGAGCAGAAATATCTGAATATGTGTGTGCACGTGCGAGTGAGCGCGCACGCTTGTGTGTGTGTGTGAGTGTGAGTGTACTCAGACCAGTGTTGCTCAGCAGTTAGAGAAACAACAGATGTGAACTCTATCCACGGTGCTTGTCTCGTTCTCTACCCCATCTTCGCCGGTGTGTATAGAGGCTCCTCCCCCTTTTTGACAGCACCTTGCTCTTGGGCACACACACACACACACACACACACACACACACACACATACACACACATACACATACATAGAGCTTCCTGTGGTCACTCATGCAGGAAACTGACACAACGCCAGTCTCTCCTGCCCTACTTTGCCCATGGGAATCTGACCATACACACACACACACACAGACAAACACACACACAGACACACACACAGACACACACACACACAGTACCCACTGCAACCCTTGACCAAGCACTTTCTAGATTGATGGTTTTAAATTGATGTCCAAATGTGCTTAAGCGGGCGGCGATGTAGGAATGTTTGTATGTGTGTGTGGGTGTGTGTGTGTGTGTGTGTATGTGCCTTGGAGACAAAGAGGAATGAAATATAATTTTCCCCCTTTCCTTAAAAGTAAGTTGAGTGTGTGTCCCGTCTGCATCGCTCCTGGTCCTCCAGGGTTTCACACCAGAGAAGGAAAGCAGCGGGCTGACCAAGAGAAGCAAAGTGGTCTGGAAGAAACGTTCAGTGCCAGAAGAGAGAGATGCTGAAAGCAAGACATAATGGAGGGATGGACAGAAGAAGAGAGGAGGATGAGAGGAAGCAGAGTGGAAGAGGGGGAGGGGTGATGACAGAGGCTCATATGAATAATATTCCTTCCTTCATGACTTCAGCACCCCGCGCTCCTCCCTCCCGCTCCCAGTGGAGCTGCAGAGGTTCTGCTGTGGATAACAGCATCCAGGATCTCTATCACGCCATCTGAAACTTTGCTTGTGATTAAATATGGAAACTAAATTGAGAAAAAAGTGTGTGTTCATTTTTTGGAACGCTAAGAACATCTTTGAATCATTCGTTGCAAAATAACTTAGCGAATAATTTAATTTAAGCTGTAAAATCACAGCTGGAATTTTCTGGAGATGAACCTGTGAGGGGTTGATCGTCTGCTGGGTCCGCAGAGCGCGTTTCCTCGTGGAAGCTCAGCGGGAGGACGTTCTGTCCGTTCACGCGGTTCCTTCTCCAGAGAAGTGACAGAAGACGAGCTCCGGGGACTCCGAAGGGAAGCGCCGTTATTCAGTGGACGTCTGAAGGAGCTTCTCTAGCAGGACAGAGTCACGCTTGTTCTCCTCAGGCCCGGTTCTTCTTCAGGAGCTCCTGACGAGAACCGTGCCGTGAATCTCACACAATCGCCGTGACGACGTGGAGTGAAGACCGGCACATTCAGCTGCTCAGAAGGTCTTCAGGAAACCGAGGGGGAAAAAGCTGCGGGTCCTCCGGGCCACATCACGGTGTCGGGTGTCGGACGCAGAAAAACCTGAGCACCCATCTCCGAAGAAAGGTTTTGGGTTTTCGGCGCTCACTTACTTCCTGATTACGGCCTTATTGTTAGTTATATTTTATTGACTAATTCATTCATTGTGCCGCGGGAGTCCAAAAGGCAACGGCATCATCCCTGCGTGTCAGGAAACCGAATCATGGTGATCCGTATCGGTATTGATGAAGCGATCGGATAACGGAGGAGACGAAAGCAGGGACAACGGGGCCAAAATTGAAGGAGAGTAATAGGGGTTGAGATGTCCAAAGCAGAAAACGTGTTTCATCTGTGAATCTGGAGGATTTCAGGTACTTAGGGTCAACAGTCCAGAGCAACGGAGAGTGCGGAAAAGAGGTGAAGAGACGGGTCCAAGCAGGTTGGAATGGGTGGAGAAAAGTGTCAGGGGTACTATGAGATAGAAGACTTTCAGCCAGAATAAAAGGAAAGGTGTACAAGACAGTGGTGAGATCAGCGATGATGTATGGACTAGAAACTGTTACAATGACCAAAAGACAGCAGGCAGAACTAGGGGTTGCAGGGATGAAGATGTTGAGGTTCTCTTTGGGAGTGACCAGGATGGATAGGATCAGGAATGAGTCTATCAGAGGAACAGCACATGTTAGATGTTTTGGAGAGAAGGTCAGAGAAGCCAGACTGAGATGGTTGGGTCATGTACAGAGGAGGGATGGTGAACATATTGGTAGACGGATGCTGGAATTGGAGCTGCCAGGCAAGAGGTCTCGAGGAAGACAAAAGAGAAGATTCATGGACGTAGTGAGAGAGGATATGAAGGTAGTTGGTGTGAGAGAGGAAGATACAGAGAATAGGGTTAGATGGAGAAAGTTGACCTGCTGTGGCGACCCCTGAGGGGAAAAGCCAAAAGAAGAAGAAGAAGAAGAAGAAGATCCGCGGCGCTGGGTTGAAAGCACTCGGTAAAACTCAGAGCGGTCGTCGTCCTCTTACGGGCGACGCCTAAAAAAAAAAAAAAAGATTCTGTGGGCGGTGAGTCAGAGCGAAGGCCGGCTGAAGCAAAGGACGGGAGGATGGAGATGAAGAAAACTAAACACGGAGATCAGACAGGTGTTTAAGTAAAGCAGGGAAAGAGGAAACACCTCATTGTCCGCTTTCAGCCGATAGCGGGAGGAGCTCAACGTATGGAGCTGCTTCTAATCTCATACTTTACAACAGAACACACACACACACACGCGCGCAGTGTAATTTGTGGGCTACGGGAGGAGAATAATCCTCTCTGCATCACCCCCATATTAATGCATGTGTGTGTGCATATGACAGCCACGGTGGTGTGTAATCCCAGTGACTAATACCGCTGTCAACCTGCAGGCGTGAGCAGGCCCCCGGCAGGAAGCTGCGGCGCCGGAAGAGATCAG